>NC_056731.1:115179207-115509207 GCF_019279795.1 Protopterus annectens | reverse complement strand
ATCAATTTATCACATGAATCTCTATGGACAGTCCTAATTATTGTGTTCAATTGTTTTATCAGACTTCTAACTTTTTGAGTTTTACTGACTTTCTGTAGTCTATTTCCTTCATTGATCTTAATATGTCTGTCCATCTCTAGTAAATCAAGCAACTCTTCTCTTAGATCATTCTTTTCAAAATTGAGGGCACATTGTTCTCCATTTCCTGTGGGCATGCTATAGAAAGTTCCAGAGCATCTTCCTGTGCCACATTCTCTTCAGTTTCATTATGTGTCATCTGTTGGTCTTTCTTATGGGAACTGACTGGCCTATCAATCCACAACATTGACTGTGTCAGAGTTGCCACAATTTCCTGTTCCTTCCCTTATTGTGCAACTCCAATTGAACATTTGTACTGGTTTCCTGTGGAAGGCTCCAAAGTATCTTCATATGGCAACTGATCAAATGTTTCGCACCCCAAGGTGTCTCCTTAAGTTGGGGATCCATTGTTCTATCCTGTTGTGATGTTATCTGAGTTAGATTTTCTACACTAAATTTTTCATTTTACAGGTAATCCATAGCCTCAGTTTCTGTTTCTTTAACTTCACCTTAACTAATCTTCTTTTCTACTTTTCTTCTTTGTTTTCTTATTTTTTGTATTGCAAAATTTTCTTTTCTACAAATTTTACTTTTCTATAAGGTGATAACCCCTGCTCAGCAACAGGGTACTTCCTCATACCTTAGAAGCAGAAACATCACTAAATCTAACAATCATCTGAGGAAAACTTAACACTTGTTTAGATTTAAGTTCAGGCTCATCTTCGGAAGACTCAGAGTGACTGGACTCAGCTAGGAAGTCATTGTTGTCCTCATCAGATTCCTCATCATTCTCTGAAACAATAGAAAATTCTCCAGCCAAACTAGCACTACAGCCATGAATGGGAATACAACCGCCAGAATTAGCTGTCCAGAGAGCACTCTTAGCCAAAGAAATTGCATCAGCCTTATAAACAGCTATAACCTAATTATCGACCATATAATGAAGCCTCTGGTTCTTTTTCTTGTGAAATTCACTACGAGATAAAATATCTGGGGACATAGTATTATGTCTGGCAAGGGGTTTCTTACCCCAGACTACTTCTGCAGCTAAAGGGTTTGGCTCTCCCATTCCTGCACCAGGTAATGGAACAGCCCCTGAGGATGTGTCTAAACCTGTTCCATAGTAGCTGGGAAAACTACACTAGAGAGGGGGGGGGTTAAGTGGTCTGTGAGCTGAGCAGTGGCCACAACAGAATCACTAGCCACAGACTGAGACATGTCTTTTTTTGTTTTGTCTTTTTAGGTGCAATCAGATTTGATGGGGGAGGAAACACTAGTGATGTAATAATAAGAAATGACAATTAGATATGATATCAGTGTATACCAAAGTATTAGAAATATAGTCTATTATGCTAGGAAATAAAAAAGTACCAAAAATAAAAGATACAAGTCCCCCTAAGAATGGTGAGAGGACAGGTGTTAGGTGCAGAAATTTAGTACAATGAGCAGTTGGTGTGAATGTGAAGTATTTGTTGATGTAGATCATGCAGGTGAGGTGCATGGGCATAGCCATGAGTTAGTGAGAAACTCTTTGAGAGATTACTTAAATACATGGCTAGGTACAGTTCTGACTGAATCTGGGACAGAGTTCCATTGTTTGGCTATACATTGTGAGTATAGACCTCTTCCCATACTTACTTTTTTTTTTTTTTTGGTTTATACATTTCAATCAGTTTGTCTCTTGAGAGTGCAGAGGATAATTTGGGAGATTATTATGATGTACTCTGGAGATAGAAGTGCAGTTAGAGGGGTTATATAATATTGTATGGGTTAGAAGAAGTTGTGTATTGGCTAGTTAATGTGTGAGTTCTAACAATGAGAGCACATAATGCAGAGCAATGATGAGCTTTATGTGCCAGGTTAGTTGCAAATCTAGCTAGCTTATTATAACATTGATCCAGTTGTGATTTAAGAGTGATTTGGATATTAGTCAAAATAGCTGAGCCACAGAGAAGAGAGGGTAAAAGATAAGAGTTAGCAAGTGCAGTTATATTAGAACGACTAAGGAATTTCTTTGCTCTATATAGGAGACCTAGTTTTTGATGAGTTTTTTATACAGTTTTGTATGTGAAGATCAAACTTTAAGTTGTCGTCTATGGTGACTCAAAGCAATTTGGTATGAGCAATTACTTCAGTAGCTGTATTGCTTAGTGATATGGAATGTTACTTTTAGCATTGGTGTGAGACGTAGGAAAAAACAGTACTAGTTTAGTCTTTTGTGCTTAAGTAAAAGTTAGTTTTAATGTTAAAAGTTAGTCTTAATGTAGCCACAGTTTAGCTGAGCTGAAGGCATCTTGTGTCATGGATGGATTGTAGTTGTGGTGGGTTGTCAGATGAGCAGATGAGAGATGAGTAATTTGCATAATGAATAAGGCAAGCTTGCTGAGACAAGGTATATAGGTTATTGATGAAAATGTTAAACAGCAGTGAGCCAAGAACAGAGCATTGAGCAACATCTGTTTTAACCAGGAGAAAAGGGAAAGTAGAAAGAGAAGAGAGACACTTGAGAGATTGATATCCTTCAGAAAAATTGTTATAGAACCTTATAACAGTCGTTTGGAAAGGCCTGGAAGGGCCATTTGAGTCAGAAATTTGTCATGTGACACTGTGTCAAAGGCTTTTGAGAAATCTAGAAAAACAGAAGAGATAAACTTTCCTGATCTCTAGCCTTATTATTGGTGTTGGAAAAGCTGAGGAGAGCTGTAGTGATGCTGTGGCCAGGTTGGAAACCTTGCTGTGTTGGAGTTAGGAGATAATTTTTTAAGAGGTACTCAAGTAGCTGTTTATGAATACACTTTTCCAAGATCTTAGAAAGGGAGTACAGTATGGCAATTGGCCTGAAGTTAGATTTCATAAGACTTACCTCCTTTATTGAGGGAGATAATAAAGAGTTTTTTTTTTCAAAAGAGCAGAGCCATGGGAGTCTTGAATAGATCTGTTGATGAGAACTAAGACTGGGTATGCAAAGGAGTCTGCAGTGAGCTTAAGGTACTCAGGAGGAGATCATCAGCATAAGTTTGTTTAGTAGCTGTCCGTCATATGATGTGGAGACAAGTTGGAGATTAAAGGCATGGGCATCAGGACTAGTAGAGTGTTATGGTTGATTAAATGGTTGGGGAGAGCTGGAAGTAAGAGAGGCCATGATGTCAATGAAGAAAGTGTTTAGCTGTTTCTGAGGGGTATAAGTCCAGATAGAGGGTTGGTAAGGAAAGAGAGCCAGGTTGAACAACTTTTTTAATCGAGCTCCAGAATTTCTTTGATTTTTTTTCAGATTATCTTCTGGGTCTGTATAATTTTTTTTTTTTTTTTTTTGTCTAGGTAAATTTGCTTCTTAGTGAGATTATGCAATTCTTTGTATAGATGTAAGATTTGAGGGTTTTATCTTTGTGCTATTGTTTCTATGCTGTGTCACATTTGTGCATGAGAATTCTAGCTGAATGAGTCAACCGAGGGGAGGGGTGAGTAGTTTTTATTCTTTTATTTCTAATAGGGAAAAAGGTATTTGAAGTATTTGTAAATATATTGTTGAATTTGTAATCTATGTGCAGGGTTTTGAGTTGAGACTAGTTAAAAGGATTTTAGTAAATTATTGAGAGTATCAGGATGAAAGTTAGAAAGATGACACATATACCACAAACTCAGTGTGCTACTCAACTACAGCCCATAAGGCATAACAACGTACCCAACACTCTAGTCATAGGTGACCCAGTACTCAGGCACACTGATGTTCCACTCACCAGGCTAAACAAGGAGAAAGTTACTGTCGGCTGCCTGTCGGGTGCCAGGCTCTGTCACATAACGCATGCACTCAGGCCACTCCACAACAAGTACAAATATGACTCTGTCATTGTCCTTGTTGGTACGAATGACCTGAGATGTACCTCCCTGGACTACATGAAAAGAGACATGGAGGAGCTTTCTGATCTTGTAGCCCAGGCAGGTATGACCCTAGCCCTGAGTAGCATCCTGCCATCACCCAGAATGATACCACAGTACAATGACAAAATGATTGACTTCAACAATTGGCTAAGCTACTGGTGTCATTCTAAGGGGATCCAGTATCTGTCTGCCTGGGATGACATGATCGACAGACCACAATGCTTTTCAAGAGATGGCCTGCACCTGTCACCCTTGGGATTCTGGATACTGGATAAGGCTCTTGTCACCCCTATAGTGCCTTTTTTAGGCAAGGTTCAAATGACAAACTCACCACCTTAACAGGTACAAGCAAGCAAAATCTGAGGGTAATGCTACTCAATGCTAGAAGTCTAAACCGCAAAATGCACTCACTCAAGGCACTCCTTAAAATGGAGAACATCGACATCTGTGCAGTGACAGAGACCTGGTTCAAGGCTCCAGAGAGTACCCCTGCATTACCAGGCTATAATTCATACCACACCTTATGGCCACATAGCCTGGACCAAAACGCTAAAGGTGGAGGCGTGTCCATATTCATTAAAGATATCCACACCTACAGGCTAGTTGCTCAGCATAATCCATCCGAGATTATCCAAGTGCAACTAACTCTGGGTAAGACAGCTATCAAAATTGTAGCTTGCTACAGATCCCCCACCATGCCCCAGGATTCCCACTCCTCAGCTCTTGATACACTGCAAAATATTAGGGTACAACTTAACACCCTAATAATGGGCGATTTCAACTACCCCACCATTAACTGGGAAAACTACTCATGTACCAACTCTTTTGCTCAACGTTTTCTGGAATTCATAAATTCCATTGCCTTGGATCAACTTATCCACACCCCACCAGGGGCAGCAATATCCTAGACCTGGACATTACCAACATGGGCAACTGGTGTTCCACACCAGAGGTCAATTCCTCGTTTGTCAGATACAACCACAAGCTAATCACCCTAGACATCAGCATCCCACCCCCACCTCCATTAGGGAAATCACCGTAAACAATTTCTCCAAAGCCAACTTCATGCTTCTTAAGACAGAAGTGGCAAACTTCACGACACCCATGCAGACAGACAATAGAGGTACTACTGCTGAATCCTACACATATGCACTTTATAAGCACTTACACGAGTGCATGGATCGTGCAATCCCTAACAGAACCAAGATGCTATCCTCCAAAAAAAGGAAGCCAATCTGGTGGTCCCCTGTCATAAACAAACTCTACAACAGAAGAAAGAAACTGTTGCAAAAAAGAGTAAAATCCCATGATTGGAGGAACTCCCTGGTCAGCCTTAGTAAAAAGCTGAGATCCCTCATAAAATCCTCCAAAGCTAGTTACAAAAACAAAATCAACACTGATTCTAAAGACAACCACAAAGCATTCTACAGCTATGTCAAGAATCTCAATGGCAACACTCAGATCTGCTCTGAGTTACAGCACAATGGCACTAAATATACAGAACCAACTGATATTGCCAACATCCTGGCAGATAGGTTCAGTGCTAACTTTACCCCCCTCTCACCCCCTAAAGGGCTCATCTCTATAACAGACGAATGCAAAATTCCTGTAATCACAGCTGCACAGGTAAAAAACCACACTCTCCAAAGCCAAGAACACAGCATCCATGGGACTTGACAACATCCCAGGCTAGGATCTACATGAACTACAGAAGAGCTGGCACCCCCACCTAAGTATCATGTTCAATCATAGCCTCACCTCAGGCTTTGTGCCCACTGAATGGTGCACAGCGACAGTTATCCCACTCCACAAAGGGGGAGTCATCACAGACCCCAGGAACTACCGCCTGATTAGCCTGATGAGCCTACTCTGCAAGGCTATGGAATGTATCATCATGGAACTTATAAACAATGACATTGGTAATCTCCAAACTCTGGACCCCACCCAGTTTGGGTTTGTAAAAGGCAGATCATGTCTCCTAAACCTGATAGACTTCTTTGATGTGGTCACCAAAGCCGTAGATGAGGGTAAGGCGGTTCACACGGCCTATCTAGATATCGCCAAGGCTTTCAACACCATCCTCTACTCTGGAATTATAGATAAACTCACTAAACTAGGTATAAATCCTTATGTCACAAGATGCGCTGCCAACTGGCTCACTGACAGAACCCACACTGTGAAAGTAGCAGACTCCAAATGTAACTTCAGACCAGTGACAAGTGGAGTACCACAGGGTTCAGTCCTGGGTCCTCTCCTGTTTGGTATCTACTTCTCAGAAGTACAGGCTAAAACAGAAGGTCTTAGGCTAATGAAAATCACAGATGACTGCAAACTAGGAGCCATAATTGAAATTCCTAATGATGTGGACATCCTACAGAAGGGCCTCACTGAGACAGATGCCTGGTGTCAAAGCCATGGCCTCAAGCTCAATGCCAAAAAGTGTATTGTCATCCCTTTTGGTAAAAACTCTGTACCCATGAACTACCACTTAGGCAGTAGTCTACTTAACACCAAAAGTATGATAAGAGACCTTGGGACACAGGTGGACAGTAGTTTCTCCTTTGATAATCACATCACCACAGTAGTCAGGAAATCCTTCTACATGGCACACCTCATCACAAAAGGTTTCTCATCCAAAAAAAAGAAGTCATTGTTCCCCTCTACTTGTCACTCATTAGACCCATTATGGAGTACAATGCCCATTTTGGTATGTACTTAACAAGACATCTACAACAACTAGAAAGGCCACAGAAATACCTCATAAAGAGGATTAACGGCCTCAAACAGATACCCTATGCAGACCGTCTCAAAAAACTCCAGCTTTACTCCATTGCTTATTGCCTACTCAGAGGCAATCTCTGCCTAACATACAAAGCTATGTCAAACTCAGAGCTGTTGGATATGCTCCACTTAAAGAAATCCCTCCAAGCTACACACTCTAAGGACCTAAACCTTGTCACCACAATAAACAGAACATGTGGAGGGATAGATTCCTGTCCCAGAGACTTCCCATACTCTGGAACAAATACCTATCTATATCAAACAAAGCTCCTCTCTAGCACACTTCAAGAAAAATTGTGATGAGTGGATGGTAGATAGGAAATTCACCCCAGGAATCACTTCTGTGGCTCTGCTCGACAGGGGCACAGGAAAATAATTTTCTTGGGTGGCGAAAGTCAGGGTACCTTTTTGGCTAGGCTTATATAGGCCCTAGGGCCAATAGCCTAGTACCTACCTTTGAACCTATGAACATATATATATATATATATACATATATATATATATATATATATATATATATATATATATATATATATATATTTATGGATTTTTTTTTCTTTTAGTTGGTGGGTGATTTTTCTATTGGCAAATATAGGGTGATGGTCACTAAGGGAATTAGGTAGTATCCCTAAGGTAGCATACTTGCTGGGGTCAGGATCAAGTATCCAGTCAAGGATAGAATTTTTAATGATTTGATTTGTTGATGTGAGTAAGAGAAGAGATTAGCTGTTTCAACCTATACAAGGTAAGACTAGGAGTTATGCTGTTAGATGTCACAGATAACCAGTCAATGATTTGTTGCCTAAGATAATCTTTTTAATAGTAACATGTGTAAATAACCAGAAAATAATTTATTCTAATACGTTAATATTATTACCTAGTGGTATGTAGAGGGCATCTGCACATAGCATCTTATACTTATTAACCGTGAGAAGAGAGATAAGAAGTTCTGCACTTTAGAAGGTTGCTATGTTAGTTTTAAAGGTAAGAAAGACAGTTATTTTATACAATTGCAATGCCTCACCCTTTTTCTGTGTAGTCTGCACACTGAATTACATTATAGCCAGGGAACATAATTTCAGAATTGTTTATATGGGGTTTTATCCATGTTTTGGGAATGACAGTAATATCTGGTAAATATTGAAGAAGCCATGCGTATAGGTCTGTAACTTTGTTTAGAATACTACAATTGTTAATGGAGGTAAGAAGAAGTTTTGTGGGGCAGAGAAGAATGGAATGGATGAGGCTGAAAGGCTGGGAATGGGTTGAATGTCACCACAACGAGTGATTTTAGAAAAGAGAAGATTGGGATTAGTTAGTTTTTTTATAAAATTTATGAATTTATTCCAGGTTATGTCAAAGTGAAATGAATGGTCAGAAGTATTGTATTTGAGAAGATGAATAGGTTGGACATTAAATAAAGTTGAGGAAATATGTATGAAGGAGGGTTTAGCCTGAGTATAATTAGGGTGGCTGGTAGTGTGTGAGTGTGAATAAAGTGTGAGAGTACCATGGTAGGTTGTAAAGTCTAATAAATGAATAGTAGATATGTGAATTTGCTGGAAATTCCAGACAGGGTGGTCCCTTATTATGGGGATGGAGAAAGGAAAGATTCTAATAGAGTATAGTTAGAGAAATGTAAAATAAACCATGGTGTGGTACAGTGAAATTGTGAATTATAGGATGTGTTAGGAAGAGGATAATTAAGTTGGTGACATGTATAACAAAAGGTTTGTGGGTATTACATTTTGGGGAAAGGAATGGTAATATTGAATAAGGACTTCCTGAGGAGGAAGACATAAATATAAATGGGGAAACTGAGGAAAAAGTACAGATTTTGATGTTATAGCAACAGAGAAGAGTAAATTAAATTGAGGAGCATTAGAGAAGAATAAGTGTGGAGGTAAGGTGACATAGGATTATAAAGCACTTATGGATATATGAATTATAAATTTAGACATGAAATGGGTGTGTGAGAATTGGGGGTAGGGTAGGGGAGCATAGTGAGCCCAAGCATAGTGAGTGTGAATGGAGAGGGTTGGAACCCCTCAAGCTGGATGTATTGGTCCAAGAAACACAATCAGTAACAATGGAGGTAAAGAAAGGTTTAAACAGCAATGTGAGTGCTTTGGCTAATATAATGTTACTCAACAAGAGAGTGGAGCACAGAAAATTTTATAAAGTTGCTCATGGGACAGAAAGACATACATTAAAGCCAGGACAAGCTTCATGTGTGTAGGAAAGCCATATATATCAATATATAATAGTTTTAAGAAACCTGAAGCACATTAACACATGATGTATCTTTTTTCTTTTCCTTTAGCAGTAGCACTTGCTGCAAGATCGGTGGTATATATGGTTTTAGCAGCTTGCTTAGTGATACCCAAAGGTGTCCATCTGTATTCTGTCTGCATTGAACAGTATTTTTTGCAGGCTTGAAATCCTCATAGTGGAAGAAAAATTATTTTATGCAAAATGACACAGAAAGATGGGGAAACCGACACCTTTCAATACTGAACGGAAGGGGGCAATCTTGCGAGCCTATTAAGGAAATAAAGTTTTTAGGTGAACAAAATGTGTGCAGAATTTGGAATAAACAAAATTTATAACTTTAGATCAATTTCACAATCTGCCAGTTAGGACTGATTTAAAACACACACTTGCAATTAATAAGTCTGCTTAAAGGTTACGGTGTATACCCCAGGAAGGGCAGATTTGAATAAAGAATCTTACTTATATAGAATATCAGTTTGTTTAGATAACTGGTTTCCCAGAAAAAAGTTTAATTCAATACAATGTATTATTAATACTTAAACATTCAGCTGCTGTGTATCAGTTAGCAAGTAGTAGCATTAATTATCGTTTACAAACTGTGCCCTGTTTAATATAAAAAGCAGTAGAAAACAGTTGAGTCTTTTAGCAGCACTTGTAATGTTTTTTTAGTTTCATTAAATTCACCAATGGGTTGTTAAAGCAGATGCTGTAATCTAAATTAACATTGCAAAATGCCCAGTTCTACCTGCCTCACAGTGATTAACTGAGACAGCAAATTTCTATAATTAGTTACACTCTTTCATTACCCAAAAGTAATTCAGGCAAGCTTTGGGAACAGAGCAGCAAACTGGAAAGTTACAAGAGAGAGAGAGAGAGAGAGAGAGAGAGGTTGAGAAATACTGGTACAGTACTACACACAGCAACTTGTTTAGGCAAAGTCCATACACAAAAGCATTTACTTTGACTTGATTAAAAACTGCTGCTTACACCCACAAATATTATTCTCAAAGAAGTCTGTTGTCCTTGAAATTAATTATAGTTGCATAAAGGCAATTTCTCATCAATGGCAGAATAGCTTTAAGACATTCCAGATGCAGTAAGTCTTTCACCAGCTTCTAAAAAAATGCTGTCTTATGCTAAAGAACTCAAAATACAATGCCAACATTTACTAATCAGTACATTTCAGCTATATCAATACTACATAAAGTGCTTTGAACTAAATGGTGTAGTATATTCTTGCACCTCTAAATATGTATATACATTTGTTTTTACCATATCCTTGTATCAGCAAATATGTTTTGTTCATTTCTTATGTGATCTTATTCACCCGGGTTGTACCAACAAATGGTCCATTGACATCATTGCACAACCGCGGTAAACAAATATAAATAAGTAAATATTGTAACAGCGGTATTCATTGTATTGTAATGATTCCAAATACCACTAAGTAGGCCTGCACAAGAAACAATTTCAACAGCAATGCAATCCTTAACTAAAGCATCAGTAATTAAACACCATTCACAAATAAGCACATCTGAGATGACTACTTATAATAAGTTGTGTGAGTGAATGTAAGCTAAACTAGCTAAACAACATTAAACAGGTATAAGTATGTCCCCACACAACTAATGCTTGCCAAACTGCCTTTTTATCACAGGAAACAGTTAGAAATGTGTTCAGAATTCTTTCACAACTGACAAGTTAAATAATTTAGTAAAAACCAAGATGTCTAAGGTCCTGTTCAGACAAAATCCAGAATACAGCAAAAAATCAGTCCAGGACCAAACACGGCTCCACTTAAAAACATCCTGATGAAGTGCTTATTGTAGGGCATGAAAGCACTAACCTTTTTATGCTTTTAATATTGTTTTATTAAGGTGTTTTTAAGTGGAGCTATGTTTGGTTCTGGACTGATTTTTTGCTGTAAGTTAAATAATTTCCACTACATAAAGTTCAAACATTAGAACGACTAATATGTAAAACTAGTTTTCAAAATTAGCTCCATACACCTTAAACACATTAAACTATTAAAAAATAATGTGTAATAACAATTTAAACTATATATTTTTTGTTAGAGTACACCCTCCACAGTACATTCAAATAATTTCATTCATGGCAAATCAGCATCTGATGTTAAACAATCAGAGCAGAGCTGTACATAAAGTAAATAATATATAAATGCTGAAAAATCCAGGTTTTGCAGTATTTTCCTATCAAAGAATGAAAATAAAGCAGAGTTACAAAAGTAAAGACAGGTGCAATTAATTTGCAGTTCTGACTGCGCAAGACACCCCATAGTGTCTAACTGTACACATACAGACTGCATATTTGAGAGAAATACTGAAAGTTTCATCAGAAACAGTAAAAAAAAAATGATCAAAAACAGATGCCAAATAAACAATACTACAAGCAGACATTCCCATAGGAATTACTATAAATACTGACAGAAATAAAATATCAAAATAAATATTTTTAAATAAACATAAAATAGAACATAATAAATCTAATAATAAAATGAGAGGAAGGGGCCCAAATGGGACTTGTATTAGCAGTAAGCCAGAAAAAAGCAGCATTGGATCCTGTGAAAAGTCAGCGGACTTTCTTATTTGGATGCAGAAAAGGACTGAACACTTACTTCTTGTGACAGCTGAAGGCTTACCTCTCTGGATAATCTCAGCCAATCAGCTGTCACAGGAAGAGACAGGGAGGGGAGTCTGAACTTTTGAAAGCTGGCCATTACTGGGTTACCTTGGCAAATAACCCAAAATGCCACTAAGGCAGTGGGAATGATGAACATCACATGGGATACTGTTTTAGTTAATGATTGGTTGGGGAAGAATACAAGTAGAGAAATGAGATATACAATGGTGCCTCATGAATGGGGTTCTTTATGCACTGATTATTAATGCTGAGACAGAAGAGTGCACTAAATAATTACTAGCTGAGAGATACTAGAAGGTTTGTCAGTTGCACTGATAATTTAGTAAAGGTATCAACAATAAAAGTTGGATGAGAAAAGTCATTAAAAAGTTAGAGAAAACAATGCTTGAAATGGAATTGAAAGTAAGTAAAGAAAAACTAAAGAATATGGACATAAAGTCAGTACAGGAGGAATGCATTTCAGAAAACAAGAAGTGAGTGTATTAGGAGTGAGGTTTGGGAAGCAAAAAGTAGAGATGGAACAAGGGGTAGTAATTATAGAACATGTAAGGAAGAACGTTAATGCGTGGAGAGCATTAAAGCTATCTTTTAATAAAAAATGTGCTTGATTCATCCAATATTGTTGAGTAAGCTTAGATGTTAAGGAAGAATTTTTTTTCCTTTTCTAAACAAAAATGATGAGATACTTGCAGGAATTATTCTGGCATTTATTTGGGATTCGTAGCTAAACACCATTAGGTGAATGGTTTCATATAGTAAAGGAAAAGGAGGAAAGATTGGGTTAATTAATTATGTAGTGCATTTAGATGCATTCAACTTGTGCTGAGTATTAAAAGTGACAGGGATAATGATAAGGATCTGGATTGTGGGAGACATGCAAACAGTATGGGTTCAAAGGTTCATAGGTTAATAACTGAGTACTAAGTTAACTGTCATAAAAGGCCATTCTAAGCCAAGTCGTGTTATAATATCAGGTGTAAAATTACCCTACCATGATTTTTGTTCCTATGCTTCCCATTCCTGAATGAATGTTTTGGGGTCATGCCACTGAGAATTGGAAGTGAAATCTGCTACTGTATAGGACATTTAGGTGCTGCCTCTGTCCATTAGTAGCAGCAAGGCAGTCCTGGGGTAAATTTTTTTATTCTCATCCATTGATCTAAGCTGTGTTTGAATAGGGACAGTGATGAGCTTTGTTTTACATGGATAAATAATCTGTTCCAGAGTAGTGGCATCCTCTGGGATTAGTACCTACCCCTCCAAACTGCTCTGTGTATGTTGCAGAAGAGGTTGAGATCTCTGGGTCAGATATTTATGATACCATATTACTTGCAGATGTGCAGTAGGTCCATTAGTACTGGGTTAGAGGCCAGGCACATGTCACCTCTTAATAGTCTATAAGAGACTGAATATAGCAATAGGGATTTGAGGGGGTCCATGTATTCCATGTGGTTTAGTCCATGTAGTCTCTTTATGAGGAAACTCTGTGGGTGCTCTAGTTATTACATATGTCTAGACAGGTACATGGACAGGTACATACCAAAGAAACATTCTACTCAGTGATGGGCCTGATGATGGCTGAGTACAGTCAGACAATAATAATTTGCATGGATCAAAATGCTATCCCTTTGCTTTTAAGTTGAGCAATACAGAAGAATTTTCTCACAACAATGGACACATGTTGGTCAAATGCTAGCTCACTGTTTACACATGTTCCCAAATCTCTAACTAACTGATCAACTATTAGGGGTATATTGTCAATGTGGTAGCTTCCCAGGGCAGTTGGTTTCCCAAAGACTACAATAATGCATCTTTTAGCCTTTAACTTTATTCCATGAATCTGGTATCAGTTATTTGTTAGATACAAACCCTCCTGTCTTGACTTCCTGTGTGTCCCATCTGTGAGCCAATTGGCAATCATATAGGTGACATAGCGGTTTATTCCCAATTTAGTAAGCCCTTTTATAATGAGGAATAAAATGAGTGGAAAAACAAACCGTAAAGTCTAAACCAAAATCCAAGAAAAACGGCTGTGCAATAAAAACTACTTTGGATATAAATTTATGCAATGAAGCCCTTTTATAATGCCTGAGTGGGGTATGGTGTCAAAATCTTTGGCCACGTCTAGGTAGGAGGCGTGTACCTTCTTGCTTTCATATATTGCCTTGTTTACTTTTTTCAAAAAAGTCGACTAGGTTAAGTTAAGCATGATTTGCCTTTGACAAAACTGAACTGGGATGGGTCCAGTGTTTGGAGGTTTCCTATGTCTTTATTGATTAATTCCATGATAAGTCTTTCCATGGATTTATATATGAGGCTTGTCAGACTTGTGGGTCAGTAGTTAACTGAGTCAGTGGATTGCCCTCCCTTGTACAGGGGTATGACTGTTGCTGTCCTGCATTTGCTTGATATTAAGTCCATTTACATGCTGACATTAAACAGTATTGTTAAGGGCATGAATAAGTTCTGCTTCATGCTGTTCAAGATACATCCATGGGTACTGTTAGGACCCAGAGATACAGTAGTTTTGTTTTTTGGGAGAGCTTACAATGCTTACCCATGTGTGATAAGTGATCATATATTGGCTTCTGCTATTTCTTGTGAGATATTTGAGGGTGAGTGGTAGTGAAGCTGGAGCTGAATTTATTCGCTATCAGGTTTGTAAATCTTTAGCTTCAGTATAGGTGGTGTTCATAGTCAGCTCAGCACAGTGCTGCAGAGCGCTTTTGAGATTAAAGACAAAGCTGAAGAAGGACATGTGGTTGTCCTTGGCCAGGGTGGCTACTTTTGCCTTAAATTTAGCTTTGGTAGTTTTAATTAGGCTCCTTGGTTGTTTGTTTAATTTAATGATGGATTTTATAACACTCTGGGTATTGCATTCTTATTTTTTGCCACAGTTTTCTTCAGTTCATTATAAACCTTAATGTTATTGTGGTTCCAGCAGGGAGATTTGTTTTGAGGGTTTAACCTGTGTTTGTTTCTGCTGGATAAAGCTGCTTCTATGTAGTTGTTTACATGCTGATATAAGTCAGCAGTGCAAGCTTCCACATAAGCAGTAATAAAATATTCTGGGTTTGGGAGAATCTGAAACTTGCCAGTGTATCACTTAGAAGCAGGAAGTTTGCCTTGGAGGAATTTTTAAAAGTTCAAGAGACAGACGAGATCTCTGATTTTAGTTTTATTTCAAAGAAAACTGCTTTGTGGCTGGACCAAGTGAGGATGTTAAACAAGTGTTGGAGTATAATTTCAACGTATTTGTGAGGACAAGGTCAAGAATGTTGTTTCCCATAGTGGTACTCTTACTAACTGGTCCAGAGTACTTGTGTTACCAGGAATCTCTGTGCTTGCAGACAAGTTGTGGTACATATTTTCCAGATGAGTAATTCAAGTTGCCCTGGAAGATGGAATTGGTTTTAATGCCAAGTGACTCAAGTTCATGTAAGTAGCTACTATGGGATTCCTGGGACATAGAGTCTATTCTAGATGAAGATTTATAAACTTCCACCTTTTTTCCTTTCCTGCATAGTAGCTGGTTTCAATGTTTGGAAGGCATTATAACCATGCACAACCAGAGTACTCTCCTCCAATGTAAACCACATCTTTGTCACTACATAGATGTCTGCATCCTTAAAGCTGAGGAGGGCTTTTTTAACCTCCCATTATTAATCATTAGCACCTTTATGTTTTCCTTCACTTGTTTCATTATGCTGGTAGATTTATCTGGTTGACATTGCCTAAAAAAGGCACTATGGGGTGGATAATATTTTTAAGCAATATTCAAAAGCCTAGAGGAAACAGGTATAGACCATCTTTGGTGAAGTAGTTATCTCTTGGCTAGTGGGGGCTGGTTCTTTTGTGTTCTTGTAAAAAAAAAAAAAAAAAAGTTTCTGTCTTTGCACACAGTGCATACTAGAGAAGTTGTTGACTGCAACTGAGCTACAAAATATAAGTATCTTGATTTTTTTTGATTATTTTTACAGATTACTGTTTTTACAATTTAATATATATAAAGCACTTTGTCTATTCAGTATCTTCACAAATCCTTATCTGTTTAAAAACTTTCATTTGTCTCTGTAGTGCTTGCTGTCTTGTAGGCTATTGTGTAAACTGAAACATCTCCTCTGTGTAATTATCTCTTGGCTAGTGGGGGCTGGTTCTTTTGTGTTCTTGTAAAAAAAAAAAAAGTTTCTGTCTTTGCACACAGTGCATACTAGAGAAGTTGTTGACTACAACTGAGCTACAAAATATAAGTATCTTGATTTTTTTGATTATTTTTATAGATTACTGTTTTTACAATTTAATATATATAAAGCACTTTGTCTATTCAGTATCTTCACAAATCCTTATCTGTTTAAAAACTTTCATTTGTCTCTGTAGTGCTTGCTGTCTTGTAGGCTATTTTGTCCCACCCTACCTCCCTGTTGGTGTCTTGCTCTTATACTTGGTGGCTTTGCAGTTGCCCGCCCCTACTGTGACACACCTCCCAGTCTAGTGTCATTAGCTCATTCTGCTTAATACAGAGAGAACATTTGATAAGGCCTTCTGTTCCTCCTTTTTCCCTTTCAAAAGTAAAACAAAACTTTTTTTTTTTTCTCTTTCGCCTGAACCTTCTTGTGTTCTGACTGTCCTTCTCAAACATTTTGGAAATATACAGTATATTTCAGAGCATTTGTTATAACTGTATTTGCTATAACTGATTTAAGTATTTTTTCTGGCTTTTTGATTATTTACTGCTTAGCGACTGCATTTTAGCCTGTTTATACAGCTCTGCATTCTATTTAAACTGTTTTTGTGTTGATTAACTGTTTTGCACTTTTAAAAAGTTAGTTGTTGCTTAATTTTACCTGTAGGCTAACACACTCAAGTGCGCTAGCCGCTTAAAAGCATTTATAGCATTTACTGTCTGTTTTTCCTCTGTTTTCTGCAAAAAAGAAAGGAAAAAAAAAAAAATCTTGTTTTCCCGCCTTACTGAACTAGAATAGTCCAGTCTTCAGAGTTTGCTGATCTCTGGGCTTTGTCTTGGTTCCTGTGCTATTCCATATCCTTATTTGGATAAAAGGAAGCGTCTTTGTTCACCAGTGGGAGTGGGGAGCACTGAGCGGCCTATTTGTCCCTAGAGGAGTGGTTCCAGCCAGAAACTTGTAGTCTATTGGCCATTTTGGGTCAATTCCTAGCTCTTTTCAGCCCCCTGTAATAAAGCCCGCTTTAGCATGCTTTTTCGCTTGTATTCAACTCAGCACCGCTCCTCGTGGTGTCCTGCAGAGTTCTACAAGCAGCAGAGAGCAAAAGAGTGACTTTTTCCTGATTTAAGTATTTTTTTCTGGCTTTTGATTATTTACTGCTTAGCGACTGCTTTTTGCCTGTTTATACAGCTCTGCATTCTATTTAAACTGTTTTTGTGTTGATTAACTGTTTTGCACTTTTAAAAAAGTTATTTGTTGCTTAATTTTACCTGTAGGCTAACACACTCAAGCACGCTAGCCGTTTAAAAGCATTTATAGCATTTACTGTCTGTTTTTCTTCTGTTTTCTGCAAAAAAGAAAAAAAAAAAAAAAATCTTGTTTTCCTGCCTTACTGAACTAGAATAGTCCAGTCTTCAGAGTTTGCTGATCTCTGGGCTTTGTCTTGGTTCCTGTGCTATTCCATATACTTATTTGGATAAAAGGAAGCGTCTTTGTTCACCAGTGGGAGTGGGGAGCACTGAGCGGCCTATTTGTCCCTAGAGGAGTGGTTCCAGCCAGAAACTTGTAGTCTATTGGCCATTTTGGGTCAATTCCTAGCTCTTTTCAGCCCCCTGTAATAAAGCCCGCTTTAGCGCTTTTTTACTTGTATTCAACTCAGCACAGCTCCTCGTGGTGTCCTGCAGAGTTCTACAAGCAGCAGAGAGCAAAAGAGTTACTTTTTCCTGATTTAAGTATTTTTTCTGGCTTTTTGATTATTTACTGCTTAGCGACTGCATTTTCGCCTGTTTATACAGCTCTGCATTCTATTTAAACTGTTTTTGTGTTGATTAACTGTTTTGCACTTTTAAAAAAGTTATTTGTTGCTTAATTTTATCTGTAGGCTAACACACTCAAGTGTGCTAGCCGTTTAAAAGCATTTATAGCATTTACTGTCTGTTTTTCCTCTGTTTTCTGCAAAAAAAAAAAAAAAAATCTTGTTTTCCCGCCTTGCTGAACTGGAGTGGTCCAGTCTTCGGAATTTGCTGATCTCTGGGCTTTGGCTTGGTTCCTGTGCTATTCCGTGTCCTTGTTTGTATAGGGGGAGGCTTCTTTGTTCGCCAGTGGGAGTGGGGAGCACTGAGCGGCCTGTTTGTCCCTGGAGCGGTGGTTCCAGCCAGAGACTTGTGGTCTGTTGGCCGTTTTGGGTCGGTTCCTGGCTCTTTTCGGCCCCCTGCTATGAGGCCCACTTTAGCGCGCTTTTGCGTGATTTAGTGCGGAGTTGTCCATAGAGCACCATCGGGCAGCGCCGGTTAGACAAGGTTAAGCTATTTCTGGCTCCGTAGGGTCTGCTCTTCAATTTTTCCCTTAGAACTTCTCTACTTGCAATCTAAACAGTCTATTCTCTATCTCAAAAGCTCAGCACTTGCTCCTAAAGCATTTTTATATAGGTAAAGTACTTGTATACTAAACAAAGTACTACATTAGCCTAGAATCCCCTTGAGTACCCATTTCCCTATAGGTCCCTTCTGACTCAGTTACACAGCAAACTTTTTCACTTTTTCTAGCATGTCGAAGAGTCAGTTGCTAGCATCCTCGCCTGTTCAGCTGGTGAATCTGGGCATCTTGAGGCAATGTTACAATTGCCTCATGTACACAGACAACCCACTCCTTCTCCCACAAAACACAAATACATGTGAGAGATGCAACTATATAGCCAAACTGGAGGCTGAGCTCTCTCAACTCAGGACTGGCAAGACCAGACAGGAGGAGAAGGAAACCACGCACACCACAAACCCAGTTTCACTCAGAACTATCACAACTGCAAAACAAACACATAAACACACAAAGACATACTCGGAGGCACTGATCAAAAATCTACCAAAACTACAGAGGCCTCCAAAGCAGACACCCAAGCAACTGCCACCTCAAGACATAAGACATGCAACACATAGTTCTCAAAGTCAGTGTGCTAAACAGTCACAGCCCTTAAGGCCAAACACAATGCCAGACACACTTGTTATAGGTGACTCCATAGTCAGACACACTGACGTCCCACTCACCAGACTGAACAAGGAAAAGATCACAGTAAGCTGCCTGTCAGGCTAGAATCCGCCACATAACACAAGCACTCAGGTCACTCCACAGCAAGTACAAGTATGACTCAGTCATTGTCCATGCCGGTGTGAGCGACCTGAGACGTACCTCCCTGGACTACATGAAAAGAGACATAGAGGAGCTCTCAGAATATGTAGCCCAGGCCGGTATGACCCTGACCCTGAGCAGTATCCTACCCTCACCAAGAATGATGCCACAATACAGAGACAAAATGATCAGCTTTAATAATTGGCTTAATTACTGGTGTCATTCTAAGGGGATCCAATGTCTGTCTGCCTGGGATGACATGCTTGACAAGCCATGCTGCTTCGAATGGACGGCTTGCACCTGTCACCCTGGGCTTCCGGATATTGGCAAAGGCTCTTGCCACCCCATAGTGCCTTTTTAGGCAAGGCTCAAATGATAAACCTACCGCCCTAGAAAACAAAAATGGAGAAAAACTAAGGGTAATACTGCTCAATGCCAGAAGTCTAAACCTCAAGATGCACGCCCTCGAAGCCCTCCTCAGTATGGAGAACATCGATGTCTGTGCTGTGACTGAAACCTGGTTCAAGGCTCCTGAGAGCACCCCAGCACTATCAGGTTATACCTCATATCATGCGTTCCGGCCCCAAAATCCGGACCGAACCACAAAAGGAGGGGAGTATCCATATTCATAAAGGATACCCACACCTCCAGGTTAGTGGCAATGCATGAAGCATCGGAGACCATCCAGGTGCAATTAACCATAGGTAAAACTGCCCTACAGTTTGTAACATGCTACAGACCACCTTCTCAAACTCAGGAAACCCACACAGCCTTCCTGAAGACACTGGAGAGTATGAATGTCTCTCCAAACACCATCATATTGGGTGACTTCAACTACCCAAACATAGACTGGGAACATTACTCAAGCCCCAACACCCTAGCCCAAAGGTTCCTTGAGTTCATAAACTCAAATGCTATGGAACAACTAGTCACCATTCCCACAAGAGGAGAAAATATACTAGACCTGATCATCACAAACATGGGGACAAAATGCTCCACACCGGAAGTATATCCCTCATTGGTGAGATCAGACCATAAATTAATCTCACTGGAGATCCACATCCCGCCCCTACCACCAGCAAAAAAGACCACAGTGAAGAACTTCTCAAAAGCAAACTTCACACTTCTTAAGACTGGAGTGGTATCCTTCAAGGCCCCCGAGCCAGTGGAAACCACAACCCACGCTGCTGAAACCCTTACAAATGCCTTCTACGAGCACCTCCAGGAATGTATGGATCAAGCAATCCCTAATAAAATCAAGACCCTTTCCAACAAAGGCAGGCGCCCGGTCTGGTGGACTCCAGCCATAAACAAACTCTACAACAAGAGGAGAAAGCTACTACATGACAGAGCAAAATCCCTAAAAGGGAAGGCATCTCTGATCAATACTAGCAAAAAACTACGATCACTCATAAAATCATCCAAGGCCAACTTTGAGAGAAAAATCGCTAATGACACAAAAGACAATCATAAAGCCTTCTTTAGCTATGTTAGAAACCTGGGTGGAAACTCCCAGATATGCTCAGAATTAGTCCAAAATGATAAAAAATCACTGAACCCACAGACATTGCCAACATACTGGCAGACAGGTTCAGTGCAAATTTCTCCCTCCCCCCCAAAAGGAGAAATATCTATCCCACCAGAGTCTAGCCTCCCAAACATCTCAGATGCCCAGGTGAGAGCTGCTCTCTCTAAAGCAAAAAACACAGCATCAATGGGACCGGACGGTGTCCCCGGCTGTGTGCTACACGAACTCAATGAGGAACTAAACCCACACATAAGGCTGCTGTTTAATCTTAGCCTTACTACAGGATACGTACCCAAAGAATGGCGTATGGCAACTGTGGTCCCACTCCACAAAGGCGGTGCTTCTACGGACCCTGGAAATTACCGCCCCATAAGCTTGATGAGTCTTGTCTGCAAAGCTATGGAGAGGATCATAATGGAACTCATAAATAAAGACATTGGGGACCTACAGACACTGGATCCTACCCAATTTGGCTTTGTCAAGGGCAGATCCTGCCTCTTGAACTTGGTCGACTTTTTCGAAACAGTCACTAAGGCCATTGTTGAGGGTAAGGCAGTTCACACAGCCTACCTTGACCTAGCAAAAGCGTTCGACACAATACCCCAATCGGGCATCATAGAAAAGCTCACCAGCTTAGATGTAAACCCATATGTCACAAGATGGGTTGCAAACTGGCTCAAGGACAGAACACACAGGGTTAGAGTTGCTGGTGCCATGTCAGACTCTAAGCCGGTCACGGCGGTGTCCCACAGGGCTCAGTCCTGGGCCCCTCTTGTTCGGCATTTATTTTTCTGAAGTGCAGGCAAACATAGGGGATTGTGGCTGACAAAATTTGCAGATGACTGCAAACTGGGCACCATAATTGACACTCCATCAGACACAGACATCCTCCAGAGAGGTCTCATAGAAATGGATAACTGGTGCCAGAGCCATGGCCTTAAGCTAAATGCCAAAAATGTATAGTCATACCCTTTGGGAAAAACAAGGTAACCCCTAATTACCACATAGGTGGTAATCCATTAAACACGGAAGAAGTTATCAGGGACCTGGGGACCCAAGTTGACAGTAACCTCTCTTTTGACACTCACATTGCCAGCGTGGTTAGGAAGACCTTCTACATTGCCCACCTGATCATGAAGGGATTCACATCCAGATCAGGAGAGGTCATTGTACCCCTGTACTCTTCACTTATCAGACCAATGATTGAGTACAACGCCCCATTGAATGTACCTTACCCGACACCTGCAGCAGTTGGAAAGACCCCAAAAGTTCCTCACCAAAAGGATAAAGGGGCTCAAACATATGTCATACGATGCCCGACTGAAGAAACTCCAGCTCTATTCAGTCGCATACCGTCTGCTCAGAGGTGATCTGTGCCTGACATACAAGGCCATGTCCAACCCGGAATTAATGGACATGCTCCACCTCAAAAAATCCAAATCCACCAGAGCCACGAGAGCAAGAGACTTAAACCTCAACACGGATATAAATAGGACGTGCTGGAGGGACAGATTCATCACCCAGAGACTCCCTACACTATGGAACATTCAGAATCCCAGTCCATGTGAGGCAGAGCCCCTCACTGACTTTTTTCAAGAGAAATCTTGATGAGTGGATGGGAGATCGTAGGTTTACCCCGGGAATCATCTCTGTATCACTGCTGGACAGAGGCACAGCAAACTAATGGGTATAGTATTCTCATCCTAAGGGGTGGTGAAAGCCACACACACTCGGGCTAGGCTTATAAATGCCCTAGGGCAGATAGCCTAGTATGAACCTATGAACCTATAGTGTGGCCAGTCAATCATATCCTCCCACACTGACAAATATTGTATCCCCTTTAAATGATACCGAAAGCTAAGCTAATTATTGAAGTCAGTTATGTCTGCTCATATTGTGGCATCCTCCTTGGAGAAGGTAAAATGCTGCTCAATGCTAGGCTTACACAATAAAAAACAAGCAAGTAGCTAATAGGAACTGTAACCACAAAGCTAAAAAAACAAAGGGTCACCAAGGAGATGCAGCATCAAAAATAGATTTATAGCACTTTTGTTTCTGTGCCTTATTTATTCTATGTTTAATAAACAGAAACGAAAGCGCTAAATCTGTTTTTGATACCGCCTCTCCTTGGCGACCCTTCAGTTTGTTGGTTTTATGATCTAGGCTTATACAAGTCTGCGATGTATAGTCTAAGTGCTCCATCATGCCTGTCTTTATATACTCTAGGGTGGAACATCTCAAGTCTTTTGCACCCACATGACAGAGTCATAGTACTACTTGCTGTTCATGGACGAGAGTGTATGTGCATGATCTGATGCTGGCACCAGACAAGTAAATGGTTGTCACCCTTTCCTTACTCAGCCTGGTGAGTGCTGCATCAGGATGATTTACAGTGGATTCACCTATGACTAGAATATTTGGTTGGATAGATGCCTGTCTTATGGGTTCAACAACAGTGACATTGGACACCGAACTGTAGTGCTGTATGACAAGGTAAGCTTTGCAGACTTGGAATGTTTCTTAGGGTGCTTCATGCCCTTGTTACATTTCACAGGACTTTGTGGTTTGGGCAAGTTAAGTTTTAGAATCTCAGTATATGATATATTATGTGCTTTACGTGGACTGTGGGAAGGTGTGTTTTGGGAGAAACTGCTAATGATCTTTGTATCAGTGTGGACTGTGTGACATTTTAGCCTCCAGTGACATTTTATATATATAAGATGGAGCCTTTCCAGTTTGATCTGTTCATCAGCGCCCAATAAAATGAACAGGGACGATGAGACTGGGAGGAGCTTCCAAGACCAACTATACAGTAGGAACAGGCCCAACAGGGAAAGGAAAGGTGAATGAAATACAAAACTGATTTAAATAGTAAGATAAATGTAGTTGTCTAAATGTACTTTGCTGAATGCAAAATGAAGTCCAGATGCATCCAAAAGTATTAAAGCAATAATGACTGACTGCTTAAACAATATGAAGTACAGCTGTTTAAGGTGCACCTGCCCATAACAGTAGTTTGAATTTCTCACTGCCGTAGTAGCCTTTAGGCTATATGGGTTGTGTCTTGTCCAAGACACAACTTTTCAGCTTCCAAAAGCTCTAGCTCCCTCCCACACTTCCATTCTGACTGCTAACTAAACAGCCTAGTGGAGAGAAAATCAGCAGTCAGAGTGGAAAATTTTCAGGACATTCATAACTTAAAAGAAGTGGCATACTCATCTGGAACTAAACAAATAAAAATAGCTACCACATTATTTCCCAAAATAAACTATATGCAATACAGGGAGTGGTGGGTTGGTGCAGCTACTGCAGCAGTGAGGAATTCAAACATCTGCTGTTATAGGTAAGTGCAACTTACAGAGCTGTACTATGATCATCATTCTTACTGCTCCAGTAGCCTTTTCTCTATATTGGTTAATTGCCACAGCCCTACCAACCTGGGAGAAGGCATAAGGACTCAGAAGCCCCTAGAGAATAGTCCTAGCAAAGCAGGACTGGACCTGTAAAAGAATCTAGTTTGTAATACTTTGCAAACGTATGTACCGAGGACCATACAGCTGCCTCTAGAATGCTTCTAGAGTCCACTCCTTTCCAATATGCCATCATAGATATCAACACTAGTAGAATGTGCCTTAATACTGCCTTGAACTGATTTACCAGGGTGGGTATAACAAAAGGCAATAATTGGTGACAACCACCTAGAAATAGTCTGTTTTGACTGAACCAGTTCCTTTTTTGGTCCCATCATATGAAATAAACAGGTGATATGCTTTTCTAAAGGACCTGGTTCTGTGAAGACAGTACCTGAGCTGCCTATGCACATCCAGAGTATGTAGAATCCTTTCTCCCCGGTTCTGAGGATCTGGATAAAATGTAGGGAAATTGATGGTTTGATTTAAAGTAAAGTCTGAAACAAATTTGGGTATGAATGAAGGATTCATTCTTAATGAGACCCCATCTCTATGAAAGAACAGCTAAGCCTCACCAATCATGAGAGCTTGTAATTCAGATACTCTTCTTGCAGATGTCAGTGCAATAAGGTGTACTGTCTTCCATATGATAAGCCTTAAATCTGCCTAATGAGGTGGTTCAAAAGAAGACATACCCCGGGATTCATGAACCTTGCGCCAGGCGCACGCATAGCGTAGGCGTTATAACGCCAAATATGGCCACCGAGCGATTCAGGTACGATTCAATTCCACGTGCACTACCGGCGTACGCCAGATCTGCGCAGCCCCCGGCGTAGGTATGCTAAACACCCTATGTGCGGTGTGTCACCATGCAAATGAAGGCATATAGTGATTCACGAAGTGGTGCAGGCGTAGCAGAAGCCCACGGCAATGTAAACCAAAAAAAAACGGTTTACATTTCCACAAACATAACATCGGAGTAATGGAAGAGTGTCAGACCCAGGTATCACACTGTTTACATATGCCAATGGCAAAATACACAGACAATGGCAAAAGAAAACATGCACAACACGTAAATAACAACTTAAATGGCATGTCCACAGTAACTCACATCAGAACCGCAGGACATGTGTGCGGAAGGTGCAACATAATGAAATAATATAACAATGTTATAAAACAGCATCGTAATAGACATCAGGTTCACAGCATAATACACCATGGTATGCATGGAACACCACAACCACGGTGCAAGGGTTGCCAAGGACTCGCGGCAGTCTTCGGCATGGTAACTATGAATTAGTAGTCAATGCCATGCAAATGAGGCAGATAATACTGAATCGCAAATTCCCCACCGGAGTAAGGTTGTACCAAACGGCGCAGTGGTAATACACCAAAGTGTGGCTCAGAGGGAATACATGACATCTGCAGAGGGGTGTGCCACCGTAGCAGTAAGCACATTGGAGCACAGCAAACCTGGGCTGTACAACGCAAATCAAAGCTGCAGGACCGGGGTGTGGGGTAATAGTTTAGCTGAGAGCACACAATGCGCGCAAAAGTGCATGTGTACGAGGATGACAATGTTCCCGGAACCTAGTCATGTGACGCACGCCCCGCAAACAATATCGGAAACAGGAAGGTGATGTGAAGAATATAAGGAAATGTGGAAGAAGTGTAATTGGAGTACTAATGAGCAATCAACACTAATCAACCCACGAAGGCCAATCGGTGGCAGCTGACAACTCTGCATGCAGAAACCTGCAAAACGGGATAGGGGAGGCATATGAATGCAAAGAAAGTAGGGGAGGTAGCAGATTGCAAAGATAGAAGACCTGACACAGCAGAGCAAAGCAGACAGGCAGCACAACGGCAGTAGCACACAAAACGCATGATATGCCATGTCCATGAAAGTACAAATGACAGTGCTCTGCAGGATGCATGCCAGAAAATGGTAGGTGCAACATGCAGAAATAGTAAGGGAAGGTCGAAATGTAATCCATGGCAGGCAAGAGTAATGCAACACCAAAGGCAACACCGTTGTAGTTCCATCGGTAAAACACGGAAGATAACCCTTAGATACGGCCGTACAAACACACCCTATGACATCATCGGTCTGCACAGCACAATAGTATAAAGTGTGAATGCACACAACACACAGCCGTGTATTCCCAAATGCCGCACCATAGGTGTAAACACACGGGGAACTTTTAAAATGTACATGTTGGGTGCTGCCGTAGCTGTGATCCATCAGCATGTGTTAGAGACAGACGGTGTTGTGGAGGAGGATGCCGACAACCACCGCAGGCCTCGGAGGAGAAGGAGAGTGTTCAGACCAAGGGTAACCTACCAGGGGCTACATGACCTGGAGATAGTAGAGCATTACAGGGTGGACAGGGACATGTTACAGCAAATAGTGGAGCTGTGCCGGCCATGCCTGAGAACAAGAAACAACAGAGGGGAACCCATCACAGTGGACACAAAGGTATGTGTAAGCTTGTGAATACTGGCCACAGGTACCTTTCAAAGGCCAACTGGAGATATAATGGGCATCTCACAGGCATCAGCATCCGGGGTACTACACCAGTTCCTGGATGCCATGTTACCACATGCCAATGAGCATATATACTTCCCCAGATCTCAGGAGGATTTGGCTAGCAATATGCGCCACTTCCACCGTGTGGCACAATACCCAGAGGTACTGGGTGCGATAGACTGTACTCACATACAAATCAAGTCACCACCTGGTGAGCAGGGTAGACGCTACATAAACCGCAAGGGATTCCACTCCATCAATTGCCAGGTCGTGTGCAATGCCCAGGGCATTATCATGGATGTGTGTGCTGGCAGCCCTGGAAGTTACCACGACTCCCATATCTGGCATGCCTCACAGCTGTATCAGGTATTTGTCAGTGGGGACATCCCACAAGGCCATCTCGTGGGGGATGCTGGCTATGCACTGGAGCCATGGATGATGACTCCCATCAGAAATGCACACACACACACATGCAAGAACGCCATAATGAGGCACACGCACAAACCAGAATAATCATAGAGCGTGTGTTCGGGATGCTGAAATCATGGTTCCGGTGCTTGGATACATCTGGTGGAGCCTTGCAGTACTCTCCAGGCACATGTGCCCACATATTCATAGTATGTGCCATGCTACATAATATGATCCTGCGGAAGCAGCTGCTGCAGGGACATAATGGTGAAGGGCCACAAAGCCCACCACAATTGTCAAGGCCAGTCCAGGCACAGAGGGCTCCAGACCAGGAACACACTGTGCCAGCCCCAGTAGGCAGACGGAGGCATACCCAATATGCCTACGCCTTGGCAAAGAGGGAACGTATAGCACATACTCTGACAGCGTAGGCCCCATGGACTGACACCTCCCCACCTGCACACACAGTGAAATGGACGGCACACAAACATGACCACCTGTAAAGTGTAATGTATGGGTGGCCTTATGTGTGACTCCAACATAGGCAGCCCCCAAACACTGTAAACCCAACAGCCAGTGGAACATGTAACGCCAACACCTGAACAGTACGTGAGTCCTACAGCATATGGCGTTGCTGTGTGCCTGCCACGTTCGCTGCAAGATGTATACATATAAATATATATATATATATATATATATATATATATATATATATATATATATATATATATATATATATATATATATATATATATATATATATATATATATAGATAAATATGTACACATATACATATATATAATACAGATAAGACAGGGAATTAGAGGGATATAAGGTGACTGAGATGTATCCCACGATATCTGTACATAGTATACATAGTGCAACGACAATCTGAACATCCGGGAGGTTCAAAGTAAGAGGATACCGCCAACCATGGAACGTGTAACATACCGATATGCATAACCGCGAGGCTGAAAAGACCGCCAGAACACAGTACTGTAACAGTACATGCGCGTGTAATATTATGATGATATGAAGGGAGAGGTAGACACCGCCGCCGGTGTTGCGGTCCACGTAGGTACTGTGTGCAACCGTCCCCGTGAGTGCCGTAGTATGTGTACATGTGTGCTGAGGGTGCCGTGTGCGTCGCTGTGTGAGTGTAATGTGTGTGTGTGTGTCTGCAACATTTGTATGTTGGTGCCAAGTTAGAGGCAGAGCAGAATATTAGGTGTAGGCATACGGTAAACTAGCCTCAGGCATATGTTCACTACTAGTCCCAGAGTAGTAGTGACAGCCCCAGCCTGACTAGGTGTGTCGTGATATAGAACGATACAAAGTGAATATGTCCCAGATGGTAGCACAGGAATATTCCCCATAAGAAATGGAAAGGACGTATGTAATAGTCATGCCTGTATGTACGACACTGATATGTTACATGCAATATGATACGTTGGCAAAGTCACACAGCAATAGGTATGTATTGCGGAAATATGTATATGCTACCCCAGTACTGACCGTGGCCACGTGTTGGCCCGTAAACACCGCTGTGTGCTCTACAAGTGTCAAACAATCAATTCCCATCTGAATATGTGGCAACCACTGGCAAACAGGCTATCCCAACAACAGGACCACAATGACTGCAAATATCTGGGACAGAATGACAAGGGATAGTTGTCACGTACACATAACCGCTGATATACCACAGATGTTAAGGAGGTATACATGCATCAAGCTCACCTGCAGGCGATACCGACACCACATGACAACAGCCCAACCTACAATCCCATAACAAAAGAGTACTAACTGTTAACTCTCCAAGTAGGGATGGAGCACACAGACAACTATACTGGTTATGTAGAGATGCAAGGGCCACAAACCGTATCCGTGACGTACAACCACCGATATCCCCCACTGTAGATAATAAAGGAATACAAACCGTAATAGCAGCAAAAACATACAGTCAGTCAATGACATCTGCATAACCACAACATATTGCGTGGGAGACACAATTAAAGGCGGATGCATAATTGCATGCGTTGTATAAATGCAAACAATAGCCATGTTACAGTTATGAATGCAATACTCCATTATCATTCGTCGGCAGAACAGGTACACCCACATGTTGAAACAAATACTACACCTGTCACACACAATCCACGGGTGACTTGAATGCAGAATATACTTGTCCCTATGCATAGCAGATGCAGTTACACATAACATAAGACAATACAGACCATCTCCATGAAGGTAGGGCAAATATCCAATGCCCAGGCGGAGAATCCAATTATACCCCAGTATCGACGTGTAATTACCGAACGGAGTAGATGCACAGGTGATATGCACGTAATTACCCATGTACACATAGCCGCTGATATACCACAGATGTTACGGGGGTATACATGCAGCAAGGCCACCTGCAGACGATATCGGAACCAATTAACAACAGCCCAACCTACACTCCCATAACAAAAGACTATTAACTGTTACCTCTCCAAGTAGGGATGGAGCATACAGACAACTATACTGTCTATGTAGAGATGCAAGGCCCACAACCCATATCCGTCACATACAACCACCGATATCCCCCACCATAGATATTAAAGGAATACAAACTGTAATAGCAGCACAAACATACAGTCAGTCAATGACATCTGCATAACCACAACATATCGCGTGGGAGACACAATTAAAGGTGGATGCATACTTGCATGCATTGTATAAAGGAATACAACAGCCATGTTACAGTTTTGAATGCAATACTCCGTTATCATTCGTCGGCAGGACAGGTACACCCACATGTCGAACCAAATACTACACCTGTCACACACAATCCACGGGTGGCATGACTTCAAAATATACTTGTCGCTATGCATAGCAGTTGCAGTTACACATAACTTAACACAATACAGACCATCTCCATGAAGGTAGGGCAAATAGCCAACACCCAGGTGGAGAATCCAATTATACCTCAGTATCGACGCGTAATTGCCGAATGGAGTAGATGCACAGGTGATATGCACGTAATTACTCACTGAGGAACAGCAATTGGTGGGATGAATCCACATGTTGCAGGTATCGACGTATATAAGGATGACTCTCAGGATATTCAAACCGTATGCTCATACCGAAACAGCATTGTACTACCGAAAATGAAAGGAAATGGAAAAATGATACACGGAACGAAACACCAACAAGGTATGTAGAACACACGATATGTAAGGTTGTGTAACGCAAGATCTGTATTAATAAGCTGTACTGTATGTGAATGGTGGTTGTAATTAATTACACTTGTCCGTAATGCAGAAAGTGGTGAAAGGTAGTTATGTAGTGATATCTTGCTGAGCATACCAATGCTTGTAGACACCGTGTGTACAGCAGTGGGACATCATGTACACAGTGGAGACACCACAAGGGATGCCACAGGAGGGCATTAAAGAGAACAATGCCATACCACATGCTGTTGCTGGCAGTGGATGTCCAACAAGGAAGTGCCATAGCAGGGGATAGTACATGTATGTATACTGTCACAGCACGCATGTGTATGAGCATATACCGTTGATGTCATATGTAAGGTGTGGCCGACATGCAAATATGCCCTGCATTAGGGGATACTATGTGAAATATGTGTAATGTAAAGTTGTCTAGGTAGATATGACAGATATCATACACAGTATCACAGGCATATCATGCATAACACAGGTATCGCCTATTGGTATGTACAATAACAGGATACATATGGCCTGTAGGTATGGGACAGAGTAGTAGCATGATAGCTAGTCTAAATGGAAGGGACACCAAGTAACCATGCCCAAAGGACTTGTAGTAGCTGCGCAGGTGCACAGTGGGCAACAATGCAGTCTGGCAGGTCCATGTGTAAGCACATGTGCAGTGTACACAGTAGTGTCACCTCTCCATGGTAGTGTCCTGTGAACAGCAGAGGCAGGTGTCAACTGCACCTCTACACAGTACCGCTGCTGTGGTGGTACCAGGACTATGTGTCACTCAAACAGCTAGGGAGGTATCACATGAACAGTGCTACTGTGTGTCCCTGCGGAATGTACACAGGTCCTATGTTCCACAGCATGGTGTGTGTTGTGTCCGTGGAAGTAACACAGAAGCCCAGCCCATGCAGTGTGGCATGTGTGCACATATCCAGGAGCATTTCATTCACACTGCCCACCGCAGATGTCATGTATGAGGAGTATATGCATCACTAATGTGGAGGACATGGGCCGTGTCAGAGCAGAAGACACCCCTGAGTATGTGGTATGCAGATGTGTACAGATGTGTTGTCTGTAGTTCAGCCACATATGTAAACTGTCTGAGCCCAGTAAACATCGTGGCATGTCAATGTTGTGCCATGTAAAGCTGTAGCTGTTGTTGAAGGTACACCTTAAATGTGGTATTGTACCCTTGACTGTGTGTAGATGTGTGTAGTTCACAGGTACAATGGCTACCTATGTACCAGCATCACACACAGTACAGATAGGTGTGGCCTTGCAGAAGGATATCCATGCCACAGTGGAATACGGTAACCACAGGACTGTGTGTGGCATATGTGTGAACTGCAACCATGTACAATGTGATATGTATGTACGGGACCACTATCCATGTGATAGTCAGTGGGTGAATGTTGTTATGCAAAGGTGATGTGCATGCACCATGTGTCATGCATCCTGATGCCATGATACTCATATGAAGTATCCACCACACTGACACCCGTATGGTTGGTATCAGTATGAGCTGGTGGAGCAATAATGGTGCTTGGTATGTAGGTGTGGGAAATCTAGGCATGGACAGTACTCTGTGACAGCATGTTCTGTATGTAAGCATATAGTGAACATGAGTAGCCCTATGACTGAGGACTGTGTAATGCAATATGTACCTGACATGTAGTAGGTACTATGGTATGCTGGCACCACTGTGTGTACTGTCCATGAGCCACATAGCATAACATCCTGAGACACAGGGTATGATGTGCAGGTGGATGTGTATGTTGTCAATACCAGAATGTGGAATGGTGCTGAAAGGCAATGTGAGGACAACATAGGATGTGTCGGCCTCCGTACCATCCTCAACTGCCCATGCAACTGCATGACAGGTGGCCAGCATGTGTATGTGCCTTGCTGTGGCATACACAAGCCCAACACGGGTGCTAGGAAAGGACTGGAGGCCATCAATGTGTGTGGGAATCACGTTCCTGAGGATGTGCCCCATTGCCATGCAGAATGGTCCAGTCATGGGTGTATGACTATAGTCCCACTCGTGCAATGCAGTGCCACCCGTGTGTAGTGTGATAAATGCCGCTGTGTGGCAGTCAGGGTCCACAATGTCCGACAAAAGGCTAGCAGTGAATATAGTGGCCTGGTGCGGAGACATATACCGAACAGGTTGGTGGGACATTACAGCCAGGGACATTGGAAGGTGACATTGGGCCAGTGTCCCAGGACATATTGTGTGCATGTCAGTACTGTGTATGTGACCACAGGGACACTATGATGTCCATGTACGGATTGCGACCCTGTAGTGAGTGAGAGGGTGTATTGTCGGTAAGTACGCCATCGCCTGGCACGTTGCCAACATTAGCTCGGTCTGCAATGCTTGGGTGACTATTGTATGTGACATCAGATGTGGATGCTGCCAAAGAATACTGACATACCACCACAATGCCTGAGGCCCCACACCGCAATGTGCGGCAGTCATGTTTAGGTAGCTAGCCTTGGAGTATGTGATGATGGACCTCGAGGACCCACCATGGCTGACAAGTGATGCACCCCACACATGTGAATGTACACCACTGTGCAACAGCCTGTACATGTGGTTGTACATCATATGTGCATGGAACATGACCACCACAGTGGCGTCTGTGAACTGGTCAGTACCTCCATGTCTCTGTGTGGAATAGCATGATTCCTGCAATTGTGCACATGCTACTGAAGTGCACTGTGGTATGTGTCAGCATATGTATGTGCAGTGTCCATCTGCTTGGGTGTCATGATGTTAACAACTGTTGTCAGCAGACGTCTGTAGTAGTTGTTGTAGTACACATGTTCCGTGTATGCTCTGATGGATGTGTTTCCAGGGTGTGGCTAGCAAGGCCGTGTAGCATATGTGTTGAATCCACCAAAGAGGGGATAACCCCAGGTGTGTCACACCAGTCACATGGAGGTAGTGTTCATGCTAAGGGTAGTGTAGGTATGGTTTGTGTTGTGCATTGTTTCATCCAGCTGAGCATAGTGCATGACTCAAGCATGTGTAGGTACATGGGTGTCTATCCCAGGGAAGTGTGGGTTACTGTCAGCACACAGCAGTAGTAGCTGTCTGAGGCCCAATGTACACTATAACAACACAGACGGTATGTAACCTGTGGTGTACACTGTCGACTCTGTCGCGTGTTACAATGTGTATAGCGGTCACAAACACGGTTATCTGTACATGGAGCACCTATGATGCATTGTGTTAAGCAACTATCCAGGATGTGTGCAAAACACTGTGTGATGTGTGAACCCCTCATCTGTGGGTGTTCCGGTCCAGGTATGTGCCTGGAAGGTACGGTCCGCGTAAAATCCGTAATCGCAGGTGTGCTGCGCAGAGCATGGAGGCAGGTCCCAGTCACTGCAGAGATATGTGAGTGGTGCAATAGTGTGTGTGCCTCGCTTGTGTGCATCACAGTGGAAGATACAAGCATTGTTCCACATGACACCATGCCGTGCCTGCCAGTTACAGCCCTGCCGGTGACAGTTATGTGAAACTGCCAGAGAGGCAGTATAGCATGTGAAGATGTACATGTGTGCTCTACACCCCAGGCCAATGGCTGCAGGTCATGAGTGCCACAGCATTGTGTTTGACCTGGACTGTCATAGCGGTCAGATACCACATGCTTGTACAATAACAGTAGGAGCATAGGCAACTGTTGCAGTGACACAGTAGGTCAATGTACAGTGTTCCTGTGTCCAGACCACTGCTGACTGTACACCATGGCTAGACACACACCCAGAGGGCTATAACACCGGTGAGCCATTGCATGTCCCAGTACACGTAGTCTGTGTATTGCCATCACAGGGCAGTCACAATAACATGATGTATGAGAGATATATTGTACCAGGTGATGTGTCATGTGTGCATATGTTGAGTTGCAGAGGTGTTCACCCATCTGCAACATCTCAGTGCATGATGCCTTGTGTAACATGATGTGTGGAACTGCATTGTGATTCACAACAGAGTCATCCGTGACTGGTGTGTTGTGAATGGTGTAACCCATGAGTCTGCGGGATATACACTGGTGATGTTGGCTGCCATGCTGGGGGCCACCAGTGGTGCCTACAGTGGTCATACAGACATATTGCATACATTGTTTTTGTAGGAATGTCCATTGTTGTAGATGATGTGGTACTACGTGATGGTAGGTGTGTGTTGTGAATGTTACCCATCCAGACGTGACCATCAGGTGCAGTCATGGTTGTCGACAGCATCACCCCCATCCACAGCTGTCAGCACCCTGTCCCCAGAATGGGTAACAGTAGCCCCCGTACTGTGTGACTAATGTGCAGATCGTAGAACACCTACTACTGGCTGACTAACAGTGTCATCTAGGAAGGGTATATGATGGCTGGAATACGCTGCTCCAATGTATAAATATGATATCCCAATGAATTACAATGATCCCCATCTAGTAAGCCATGGCTGGCATGTAAACCGTGTACAACAATGACTGTGTGACAGACCCTTCCAATGTGGAGCCGTGATGAACATGCACCCGTTATAACACCAAATGAGGTACGTTGTACGTAATGATGTACAACTGACAGCTATGGGCACAGCATGGATGCAGAAACACATCTCCCACAGGCAGTACCGCTGTACGTTGGTAGGGGTGCATTGCACGAGTACATGTGACAGTTGCTGTATTGCCACATGTACGACATATCCGTCATATAGGGGTAGCACTGGTACGTGACGGTTGGACATGCCTGTACATACGACCATGTCCCACAGGATATGTGTTAAGTGTGTACAACACCTGTCATACCTTCAGCAAGCTGTGAAGTGTATGACTGTCAGTGTACCTGTGTGACATGTTGTGCAATGGGTGCAAAGGTATGCAGTAGCACATTACATGCTCACATGTCCTGCACAGGTGCATAGCTTGAACATACAATACAAATAGGGTGTTGGATAATAGCAACCCACAAGAGGTGATGAGTATGGGTGGCAATGCACTATCACCTTTCCAGGTAAGGTATGCATGTCCATGACACATTAGCACCTGAGATGTTAGCAGTACAGCTGTACAGGGCGGCATGTATATTTGAATACAAATACCCTTGCGTGTTCCACCAGTGGCCTGTTGACAGACAGACATCAACACAATGTGCAGCATTGACATGTGCACAGCACATCGCCACTGGCTACAGTAGAACAGGGTTAATGTGTTGACACGTGCACAGAACATCAGCGCCAGCTACAGTCGAACACGGTATGTGTTGAACCCCACCGTCATTGTAGCCCATGCCACAGAGAGAAATGTTATGCATCTGTGTATGTATGGCTGGGAATGGACCTGGCCTAGCAGTATAGCTGTGTCAGTGTTGCGAACAACATACTGAATGGGCTGTGTGTGTGAGGTGTGTGTCATAAGTGTATGGTCTGATGGATGATACCAGCATTGCCACCGCTATGTGAACATCCCCGTCCCCATAAATGAATACCTAGGCTATGCTCAACACCATGGTCACTGTGGAAGGGATGGTGCTGTGCAGTGCACCCGCTGACATGGTGGTGACAGCAGGCACTGGATGTAGACATATGAGGTACCCATGTCAGGTCGGGGTACCATCCATGTGCACGGGATATCACCGTGCGGGCATATACAGCACTGTGTTGAACAATATTACAGCACATAGCACCTGTCAGGGGTAATGTTTATGCATGGATGTGCGATATCAGCATGCACCATACACACCCCCACCATGCAGCATGCTACCTACCTTGCAGAAGGGCATTGTCCACACCATGATGATGGACATGCGACATGTCCATATACCCATATAAATGACATATGGAATGGACAGCCACCGTCCCAATACTGGTATTCCACAGGCTGGACACATCCCTGTGCCATATATCTGATATACCCTGCCATACTATGCAACCCTGTCCATTAAGGCTGCACATGCCATCACAGTCATACATGGTGCGATGGCCACATGGCACATGCACTATCAACTGACTGGATCAGTAATGTGGCACTGATGCACCTTGTGGTGTCACAATTGCTGTGTGACAGCATGTAAAACGTGCGCGCACATGCTATGTTTGACCATCCCTGCAAATGTCATATGATTAGACATTGTCCCATGTGTATCACATGTGCAATACAGGCGAGCCGTGGCAGGATGTTCAACAACCGTACAGTGCTGAGTAGATGTATATGGCAAAACACATGCATGTACAGGTGTCCATGTGTATGTGTGCAGTGCCACTGCTGACGTCCATAATGGCTGCGTCTGTGATGCTATGTGACATATACACAGCATCCAGGTGAACAGTAGTACTGTGGACACATCGGGCCAAGTGCAGATTGGTAAGAACACAGGTGCAGGCAGGTACACATGTCCATAGCAAGTTACCATCTACATGGAATATGTACAGTGTGATGAGCTGACACAGAGATATGATATGATATCCACTGCATAACTGTGTGACAGGTGTGACAGCAACACGTCAGCTGTGTAAGTGTCATGATGCGTCTCAGAGATTACTGTGCAGATGTCGTACATGTCATAGCAATGTATGTTCAGCGGTATGCCAGTACATCAGTGTGAATATGACCTGTCACCATCATTATGTCTTACAGATAATGCCACGTTCACGACTCCCAGCCTTCAGCCGCCAGGAGGATGAAGTCATCATACCATTGCTCCATGACAACTATGACGTGCTGTTCAGCCATGTGCCACAGCAAGCACAGCAGCGGGATGACCTGTGGCAGGATATATGCAGGAGGGTGAATGACGTGGGTGGCAACAACCGCACCTACCAGCAGGTACACCGACACTGCACAGACCTCATATGGCATGCGAAACAGCGTGCCACTGCAATCGCCAGAGAACAAGGTGGAACAGGTGGTGGGCCACCAACCCAGCCCCCACTCACATACACAGAGGAGCTACTGGCCAGTCTGGGGACACCCAGGGAACAGCATGCAGAAACACTAGCTGCCATCGTGGAGGTGGGTGTCTCCCAACCAATGAGCCTGGAGTTGCCTGGTAAGTCAGTCCTGCATATGAGTATGATATCCACTGTAGTTGCAGGTGTCACTGTACATCATGTAAAGTAACAACACATGCCAGGTATATGGGCACACAAGCCACATACTACAGTATGCTACGTTGTGTATGCAGACGTGTGCATACCATATGCTATCACACAGGTACATGATGTCACATGCACAGTGCGAACTGTGGCTGTCATACATTCATGGATAATGTTTATACTGTTGTGTCGCCCCTATACAGGTACCTCTGGCGTGTCGCACAGACATGGGTCCGTCGCAGGTGAGACTGTTGTCAGTATCAGGCATGTTACAGTGTAGAGTTATTTGCCATGTGGCCAGGTATAACATGCACACCTGGGTTTTGTTCCAGTCATGTTATACAGGTTGCACCACCAGACACACACATGCCACCCGTGTGCAGTAGATACAACCGTTATTATACACCAGCATGAAACCACAGTACCTGTCAATGTGATATGTGTGGTCAGCTATGCATACAATGGTGGAGGTGTTCTACAATGGATGCATATGTAGTATGCATTGGAACAACATTCGTGGTACGCACACAGTACCACACAGTGAGCAGTGATCTGGGCAGCACACAGGTGTCACCAATGTGACATATGCCCCGGCATTGTGTGCACACATTGTGACCCGCCACCCGACATGTCCCAAGCTTGTGGTGTTCTCTCTGCAATATTGTCACACCATCACATGACCTACACCCGACATAACAAATATCCACACTGTTGTCTGCATAGCCCTGTGGATTGTAACACCTCTGACATGTATGGGTGTATGTCACATGGGACACCACAGACATGTGTACAAGATGCCCATCACACACAATTGTCCAAGACCCGTTCACACATGGCCATGGGTGATAGCCACAGGCATGTTGCCACACAGTACGTCTGATGTGGATAGACCCTGTTGCACATTGTCCACACATAGTGCAATCATAGCCATAGTGGACCACCTGTACATTTGATGTGTTACACCGGACAACCGGAATGCCTGTCTGCAGCCACCGGAGGTGTCACCGATGTCTACCATATACGTGCTGTGGAACAGCATGACTGTGTTGCAGTCATGGCAATGCAATGCGTCCATGTTATGCATTGCACAGCAACATACATGCGTCATGTTGCCATGCAGTGGCACAGTGCCTGTACTCCACACTGTATAGCTATGTACATGGCTCACTCTAACCACACCTGCACATACATATTTGCTAAACATGCATTCTATCTGTAGGCTGTACACACAACACTGCACTGTGAAGCCCATTATGATGCGGTGCATGTGGCGGGACACCATTGTGTCACACATGTATACATGTTACTGCACATGTCAGCGGATTACATGTCAAGGTAACGTCAGCCATGTGTACTGTTAACCTGTTTGTGGCCACATGGTGTATCACGGTGATGCATGCAAACTACCATGATTGTGTGTACTGCATGCCTACTGATATGACACCTGTTTGATGTAGTGTGCACCCCAGGGTGGTATGCATACTAACACTATTAATGTTTGAGCTGCATTCCCTGTGCTGTAGTGCAGGAATGCTGCATGCCATCTGAAATATCACATGCATGGTGTGTCTGTGTGTGTGTCTGTGTGTGTGTGTCTGTGTGTGTGTGTCTGTGTGTGCGTGTCTGTCTGTGTGTGTGCCTGTCTGTGTGTGTGTCTGTGTGTCTGTCTGTGTGTGTGTCTGTCTGTGTGTGTGTCTGTGTGTAATGTACCTTACAGTATGTCTTTGCATTCACAGGTGGTGCAGGTGCGTTACCCTCCTGCGGTCCATCTGATGTTAGTGTCCCCACAGATACTAGCGGTGATGACCATATGCATGAGGTACAGGCAGGGTTGTCAGGGGCAGAATCTGCGCCATTGGTTACCATCCCACCTATGTCCCCTCATCCCGCACGGTTCTGATGCCAACACATACCACATCACCGTTGCCCATAGAGGAAGGACAGTCAGCGTCTGTTGGCATTGAACAGGAATGTGTGGTGGCTACAGAAGGTGTGACTACACACCATGTTGCCAGTGTAATGACTGGTGATGTGCCACACAGGCATGTGGCTTGTGCTGCTCGTAGGAGGACCTCTGGCAGACATGCACCTGCAGTACAGGGCGCAGCAGCTGGTATCACCAGACGCATGTTCCAGACTGTAATGGCGGCACAGGCACGTGCAGAACGGCAGAACCAAGAAGGGCAGAGGCTGTAGAGGGCTACAATCCATACCCTAAATGACAACATCCAGTCATTGGCGAATGCTCAACAGCAGATTGCTAATGTACTGGATAGGCGATTAGGTGAAATGGTTGGAATCCTCGACCGAGGCATGGCAATCCTCGAGCGTGAGCTGTCTGTGCTGGAACACCTGGTAGGGGTGAGGCGTAGGACATGTGGGCATAGGCCAGCAACACCACCTAGTGTAGGTCGACGTGTGCGTGCCACCTCTCATGCCCACTCACATAGTGCCGGTAGCAGTAGCAGTGCAGCTGGTGCTGCACTGTCCACACCAGGACACAGCAGGCCACGTGGACGTGGCCCTGGCCGGTCCCATCGTGGACATGGTTCCAGCGAACATGTGTCATCAGACAGTAGCCACTCTATACCTTCACCTGGTAGTGCCCATGCAACCCCAGGCAGGCACAGGTCACGTGGCCGCGGGCAGACACAGTGAGCTGTACAACCTGCACTGTACAGTCTGGGGCTGTCAATTATACCCTGTGTAGGCATCACATATGGCTGAACTGTGTACACACATACCCACACACAGCAGACACAACTGCAGGGCTCCACCACATCCACATGCATTCTGCACAGACATGTCCAGTAAACTCACCGGCCCTTACACACACACATGATGTTATCCATTGGTGCAGCCTATGCCCCTGGCAAACATATCACCCTGTGCATATGATGAAGCCTCTGCTGCATCCCTGTCATCCACACCATCGGTGCAGGGTTAGGCAAATATATTCTGATGCACAGGGTGGACAGGATAGTGAGAGGTGTATGTGATACCTGTGTATGCATAGCATAGGATGTGTATGTTGCAGTGGTTGTGTATGAAAACTGACAGATGCGTATGTGACATGGGTTGTGTACTGTCAACATGCAGTAGACATACCATGTAGTGCAGGTGCAGCATGCATTGTGATGTGTTCACGGTATGTGTGACGGTTACATGTGTAGCACCATGTTGGTTCTGATAACCTGAATCCCTCCTATGGTGTACTCACATGTGCCTACAGGAAGCACTGTTATCGGTCCCCCACGTGTAGCTGTGGATTACCCACAGGCACATCTGGCAATAGCAGCATACTACATGTACCCGCAACCTGCCTGGACACCTACATGACACACATGTCCGCACATATACTGCACCTGACACATGTGGTCGGTGCCACAGGCTACAGTGGACAGAGACGTCACATACATAGCAGGACACACTACAGGTATGGTGACATGGTGCAGGTGTCGTACACAGCGTGCTGGCCACTGACTTCAGGTGTCACCTGTCAGCTGTGGGGCACACTGTGCAGCAGTAGGACCCTGTAACAGTACAGGAATATGGTCGCAATCGCAGGGTGTACACCACTATGATGCACACCCCATAGTGTGCAGATGGGGACACCTGCCTGTGTGGTCAGCACCCTCACAATACTATGCACCCACACGCCATGTCACAGGGGGCGGACTTGCACAGGTGGCCAGTATGGCTCACACCTATGGCATCGACAGGGTTGTGCAATGCAGCACCAGTACGGGATGGTCACCCTGTGTGGTTAATGTCCATTCACAACAGTATATTTGCATACACCCTCACACCAAGCAGCAGACATACAAACATGTCGACACACACACATTGTGGTGACCACACATGTATACATGGAGAGACAACGTGTTGCATGTACTGCACCATCCAAATCCATGCACCCCACACTGAGGTATGTAGAGATCTCTACTATGGTGTACAGTGATAGTTAGCACATGGGACATATTCCCACCGATATGTGGCATACATGGGCACACATTCATGCACACATGTCAGTGCTGGGAATACTACACCCACCATATGATACGTGTGCAGGCATGCAGCAGTATGTAGTGCATTATGTGTACCAACACTGTATCCGGCAGATGTGCCGATATATGCACTTGGGAGGTGGTAGGTGTTACAGTTGCCATGTGACATACAGTCGATGACACCTGACCGCTGGGTATGCATTATGTCAGCACTGTCGTGTAACAGCAACATAGCATACTGTATGCACATGGCAGGGTAGGATGGTGTGTGACACACCTGTGAGCCACCACCTGCACACATGCTTGTAGACAGGTGTTTAAACACATGATGTACACACATACCTTCATACGTGCTGTTTCTATGCCACCATATAACGGCCCCTATGATGGGTATGCATGTGGTAGGGTGTTGCAACTATGTTATGGACATCGGCCACTGCTCATGCATGGCTACTCCATGCACAGTACACGTGTCACATGTGTCTCCTGATGCCATGTGTGTATGCATTGCTACGTTTTGACATGTGTGTTGACATACATAAAACATGGACTGTGGTATGGTATCACAGCTGTCACAGGCAAACAATACAAGGGTATGTGTCCCAGTCAACACCGCTACACCCTGTAGTAGGAGCATTCCACAGACATGGGTCCACCTTCCATTCGTGTGTGTAGCACTGCGTATGCCAGTGTTATGCATGTGGTACATCACAAGCTTTGTATGTGTCATGTGTGCAGTCCATGCACACATCCAGACAATCACATGTATGACATATCCGGATGTTGGTTCACTCTGGTACAGCAGCAGTCATGTGTCACAGCTGTGTCAGGGCCGTGGTATGTGTGGAGCCGACCTGTCCATGTATACTGATATGGGTGGACTACATCACACATGTTGGATCATTGTTAGTACATGTGTACTCTGCACAACTGGTGTACACTGCTATACAGACCTGTGGACATATGTCACATGCTGTTGTTGGACCGTGAGGCTTACTGCTGCACTGATGACATGGTGCTGGCATGGCAGCTACAGTGTTCACTGTAGTGTGTACATGTTTGACCTGCACCCGTGACGCCTGTGATGTCATCTGTGTGTGTACGAGTAACTGCATGTGTGACCACCCTGTGCATGTGGACAGGTTTACCTTACTGTGACCTGCAGTGTGTACACTCCGTCTGCATGCTGGACGGCGCGTAGCAAATGCTAAGTGTGTGAGCATGCCCAGTAAGCAGTTGTGTAGATGGACACACAGTACAATGCACACTGCGCCCTTCTGTGATTATACCCCGTGTGCGTGTATGTTTCCCCTTTGCAACCGCTAAGTGTGTGAGCATGCCCGGTTTGTTGTTGTGTAGGTGGACACACAGTACGTTCCACACTCTGCCCTTTCATGATTACACTCCATGTGTATGCATGTTTGCACTTTGCAAATGCTAAGTGTGTGAGCATGCCCAGTAAGCAGTTGTGTAGATGGACACACAGTACAGTGCACACTGCGCCCTTCTGTGAGTATACCCCGTGTGCATGTATGTTTCCCCTTTGCAACCGCTAAGTGTGTGAGCATGCCCGGTTTGCTGTTGTGTAGGTGGACACACAGTACGTTCCGCACTCTGCCCTTTCATGATTACACTCCATGTGTATGCATGTTTGCACTTTGCAAATGCTAAGTGTGTGAGCATGCCCAGTACGCCATGCATGGACACACAGTACATTTGGCACCGACGTCTGATACTAGGTGTGTAGCCATGGCCAATGACATCCTGCATAGCCATGGTGGCCGTCCAGGCGAATTATATGTAGTTGCTATGCCACAATGGATGCCTACATCATACACACTGGTTGCTCTCTCAAAGGGTGTACTGTCTGTGGTGCATCCCATATCCATTTCGTGATGTAGTGCTCCGTAGATAGTTAGTATTCCCGAGTGCAGCACTGCCGTGTTACTGTACGTCCACCTTGGGATAGTAACATGCCGTGTGACTGCTCACTCTGTATTCATTCCCTATCGGCATCCTTGCCTTTGCAGATGATATCACCCACGTAGGAGTATGCCTCTTGACAGTGCTGTGCTCAGTAATCTCGGTAGCGTGTTCTGTAAGTGCATCATGCTGTAGTGTGGTCATGTAGTTAGGTGTAGGTTCAACTCCCAACCCTTCCCTGTGTGTGTGTGTTTCCAGCCGCCTCTGGGGACAGTAATGCTTTTAGACGCTTCACAACACATACATTTGCTATCAGCGTCTATTCCTTTGTGGATGATGTCACCCACCTAGAAGTATGCCTCTGACAGTGCTGTGCTCAGTAATCTCGGTAGCGCATTCTGTAAATGCATCATGCTGTAGTGTGTTCATGTAGATAGGTGTAGGTTCAACTCCCAGCCCTTCCCAGTGTGTGTGTGTGCGGTGTGTGTGTGTGTGTGTTTCCAGCTGCCTCTGGAAACAGTAATGCTTTTAGACGCTTCACAACACATACATTTGCTATCAGCGTCTATTCCTTTGCGGATGATGTCACCCACCTAGAAGTATGCCTCTAACCGTGCTGTGCTCAGTAATCTCGGTAGCGCGTTCTGTAAATGCATCATGCTGTAGTGTGTTCATGTAGGTAGGTGTAGGTTCAACTCCCGGCCCTTCCCAGTGTGTGTGTGTGTTTCCAGCTGCCTCTGAAAACAGTAATGCTTTTAGACGCTTCACAACACATACATTTGCTATCAGCATCTATTCCTTTGTGGATGATGTCACCCACCTAGAAGTATGCCTCTGACAGTGCTGTGCTCAGTAATCTCGGTAGCGCATTCTGTAAATGCATCATGCTGTAGTGTGTTCATGTAGGTAGGTGTAGGTTCACCTCCTGGCCCTTCCCGGTGTGTGTGTTTCCAGCTACCTCTGGAGACAGTAATGCTTTTAGACGCTTCACAACACATACATTTGCTATCAGCGTCTATTCCTTTGCTGATGATGTCACCCACCTAGAAGTATGCCTCTGACAGTGCTGTGCTTAGTAATCTCGGTAGCGCGTTCTGTAAATGCATCATGCTGTAGTGTGTTCATGTAGGGAGGTGTAGGTTCAACTCCCAGCCCTTCCCATTGTGTGTGTGTGTGTGTGTGTGTGTGTGTGTGTGTGTGTGTGTGTGTGTGTGTGTTTCCAGCTGCCTCTAGAGACAGTAATGCTTTTAGACTCTCAACAACACATACATTTGCTATCAGCGTCTATTCCTTTGCGGATGATGTCACCCACCTAGAAGTATGCCTCTGACAGTGCTGTGCTTAGCAATCTCGGTAGCACGTTCTGTAAATGCATCTTGCTGTAGTGTGTTCATGTAGGTAGGTGTAGGTTCAACTCCCAGCCCTTCCAAGTGTGTGTGTGTGTTTCCAGCTGTCTCTGGAGAAAGTGATGCTTTTAGATGCCTCACAACACATACATTTGCTATCGGCATCTATTCCTTTGCGGATGATGTCACCCACCTAGACGTATGCCTCTGACAGTGCTGTGTTCAGTACTCCGAGTAGCGCGTTCTGTAATTGTGTCATGCTATCATGCGATAGGGTAGGTAGGTGTAAGGTCAATTCCCATGCCTGCCAGATGTGTGTGTTTGTGTGTCTATGCTCCCAGCTGCATGGGTTCGTAGGTTATGGTTTTAGACGCTTCACAACACACATATATCCTGCTGACATCTCTGTGTTTGCGGATGTTGAGATGCAGCTAGTGGACTGCCTGTGTGTCTGCTGTGGTTAGCGACCTCCGTAGTGTGTTCTCTACATGCGTCCTGCTGTGGTGTGATAGGGTAGTGATGTGTAGGTTCCACTACCGGCCTTGCAACATGTGTCTGTCTGTATCTCTCTCGATGTATATATATATATATACATATTTTATGCCCATAGCGCTGCTCTTGCATGGACAGCTGTCTGTCCCATGTATCACATATTTGCACAGCTTACACATAGCAATGTGGTACGATGCAAATCCAAACATTGTCCATGCAACATCCGTGTTCCGGGAGGTGTTACACTCCCTACAGACATCTGCTATATATCTTGGCAGACAGCTATCCTTGCTGTACTGTCACTGTACTCATACACGCCATAGACTTTGTGTATCATTGCCTGTTTATGGTGTGTGTATGTCTATCTGAGCTGTGTGCATGGTCGTGTGTATGTCCCACTATAATCATCTGTGCAGGTGTCGCCAATATAGGTAATTCATGTAGAATGCTGTTTAATGTGCATTTCAGCACATACCTGCGGACAGTACTGCCCCTCCTACTGCAGCACATTTCATCTTCTTGCAGTGGATAATAATGTTTCCACACACATGTATCTGTGTCTGTTCATAACACTCCACCTCAAGGAGCGTATATCTGGACAAGGCCTTATGTGATAGTGGGACACTCAGGGCCAGTCATGACATGTTGCTCTTAGAAACATTGATAGTGGGCACAGTGATATGTTATGCATGCGTATGGCATTTCTGTCTGATTTGGTGTCTTCATCGCATGTTTGTCGTTGTTTCCTGTCGTCAGTTATCATGAGGGTGCCGGACTGTTACTGTTACGTGGAACACAGCAAACATATGAGGCATACTTCTACACAGTCTGCGTACATCTGTGCAGTTGCAGAGTATGTGTCTGATACAACATACCTACTGTCTGACTACAATACACACACAGTGTATGGCGGCATGATGGACCACATGACATTACTTTGTATTTGCACGACACACCCACGCAGACAGTTGTATTCCTCACACAGGTCTACATCTGCTTATCCACACTAATTGTTCTTTCATGTACCATATGTGTGCATCGTATTTGTGCTTTCCATCAGTGGCGGGGCTCACGTACGACTATGGGGGCCTGGTAATTGTTATGTTGACACGTCATGACACCCTGGGGGACACTTTACCTTTGTGTCTGATTACCTTCCACATTGACCTTCGTGGGGCATACGTTGTCATTCACATTTTCCGGGGTATGACTTATACATGTTTGCACATTTGTCCTGCTGTCTTTCTTCTCACCTGTCCGCCTAGTATCACCAGTTCAGTACATGTATTTTGGACAGGTTAGCTCCTTCATACCCTTGACCTGTTGTCATTATGTGTACACGCCCTGACGTTCGGCCTTTGTCCTTGTTACGTTTCACATAGTGATGTGCCTTCCTAGCTGATTGCTGCCTAGGCATTACGGACTGTGCGGTAGGTGATGGTGACCGCTATTTCCATTGCATGATTAGTGACACTCATAACATCCGTATTCATGGCTGCGCCAGTATTCACACAACAGTCTGACTTTGTCTGGGGTATTTATAATATAGTCCCTATCTGTATTTCCTGTACTATGTCTTACTGCAGCTGTGTTATTCTGACAGTTTTCCAGTTATGGGTACCATCTTGGTCGTACGCATGTCCATCCATGGGAATCGCCTACAGGACACTGATATAGGGCTGTACATACTTCCAACCTGCTTTCCGCATTATCCGGTGGATGCTTTGCACCATTAGTGGGGATAAAGGCATGTGCTATACCCACATCCCTCCCACGGGGCGGGCCTACGGATTCTCTGCCAAACAACACCTAGGCCCATTTCTGCATACCCAGGTTCCCATGCCTGCAACCCTCTACGGTACACATTACACATGGTTAATGTGTGCGGTACTGGGATGTGGACGCACTTATATGCACTCCCCACTCTAGGGATATCTGTTCATATGTCCTGCATTTCATGGACACATGTGTCATCACCCTTGAACCTGCTCTTAGTGCATGTATAGCTGATTCGTATTTGCGGGTGTCACTTCTTTAGCGTCAATCGTAGCAGGTGCTGCGAATGGATAAATTTTTGGAGTCCTACAATGGACACCAGTGTGCATGTTTGAAGTGTAGAACTTGCTGGACTGTCACTTTCTGGCCAGTGATTTTGACTGCTGCTGTATGTTCCCCATTTGTGGATGTCTGTTTGACTACCCATATTATCTATTACTTGGCATATTTATATCCATGTGTCATATATACGGGACATAGGTCTGTTGTGTGTACATATATACATGTAAACTCTTCGTTTCATACCTTGCTTTGTTAATGTCTGTGGATTACCTGTGTACACACATCTATAACCATACCATACCTTTCCACTGTACAGATACTGGCAGAGTGTACAGATGGTTGACCCTTTATCTTAGGTGTGTTTTACATTGACCTGTGTCTATCTAGCAATTTGCTGGCATTTCATGTGAGACTTACGGTGGCACCTTCTGACAAGTAGGTCAGGTTACAAATGCATACCCTTCGTCAGTCCCTGCTACTAACACACCCGTTATTCTATCCACTTTCTATGTTTGTCTTTGCACATATCATGTGTTTCTCACTATTTGTACCAGTACTTTGCATGGCATTGTCCGGTTCCATACTTTCAGAGGCTGACAGTTTTGAGACATGTATAACTAACGTGGGGGAAACAGCATTAAGTTACTCTGCTGTAAGCGGATCACACACGCACAGGCGCACTTGCATTTCCTTATTGTGGGTTACACGCAGGCGCACATGCATATCCGTATTCTGAGTTACATATGTTTACTGAGTCTGTGTGCTTATGTGGCCTGTATTAGTTGTGATAGTTCTAGTAACATATCTCTGATCTGGTTAACGGACGTATGCGGAACACACTTTCACCTTTACATATGTAACTGTCTTTGTGGCACAGACGCATTAATTACACGTTCACATTTATATGTTCTATAGTCGTAATTCAAACGGGACTGCATTCACGTTGGCCGGTTGCTGTGACCACTACACGTTTGGTGTTCTGTCTCATTTATATGCATACCCATGGTACATAGCTACATTAACATATCCCCCCCCCCCCGCACTCACTTACGTCACAGGCATCCATTCTCCTGCTGGGAAAAGTGTGGTACTACAAGTTACACATTCCCTATTCCCTAATGCTCTTGACCCAGGATGCATATGGCATAACCGCAGGGATATTCAGATCACAGAGGCTTATAGCCCCAACACATACAGGTCTTTGATTGTCAGGGTGTTCCTGTGGTGCTCTGGGTTTGGTCTTGTCCGCCTAGTGTACAGAACTGCCCTGACCGTGTACGAATGTCAGACGAGGCACATGGGCATGGTTTGTCCATGTTTATTATACCATACCCCCCCATTATTCCAAACCATGCACGCTGATTGGCCAGCGTGCCCATTGTAAATCGAGTTATAGTAATGGAAAACGGTCCGGTCGCCCGGACCTATTTCCATTAGTATACCTCGGTATTTAAAACCTGTCTCGCTATGTTACATGGGTTTAACATAGCGTGACAGCTTTAAATAAGCCACGGAGATGTCCGTTGCTTACTTTGAGGCAGTCTTGCTATGCTACACACATTTAACATAGCGAGACAGGTTGTAAAACAAAGCAATGGGGACAGCAAGCTCTCCATTGCTTTTTTGTAGTGTTTTGCTATGTTAACTGGGTTTAACATAGCGAGACAGTTTTGACATTAGCAACGGACATCTCACACAGTACATCAGCACCGCCGCGGATGCCAGACATCTGCGGACGGGCAGCAGACAGGTATTATACTATGCCATTATGTAAGGGAATTAATAGTTTATTTTCTTAAATGATGTCATGGTATAATAGCAATAACCCACGTCTAGGTGTAGGTAATGCAGTATTTACCCATGGTTGCCTTTGTTTGGTCCCTCGGGCTTCACCCTCGGGACCGCACCATGCCAACCGTGGGTATATCCAGCATTACCCACACCCAGGCGTGGGTTATTGCTATAATATTCAATCCGTGTTTACAGACATGGGTGTTTGGACAACCGACAATAGCTTATTCTTTTGGCATACAATGATGTGGGTGGTGCCGGTTATCATACATATTCCATGTTGTGCGTTGTTCCCATTCACAATTGTCTATCCCCTGTCATCATTCATATGTGAATATTTATGTAGCACATGACTGAACTATGTATTACCTGCAGGTATGCTGTGTTACAGTGAACATATGTGACGGTTGGTTACAGTGTATATGTGTACGTACCTCTGTGATACTGGGGACTACCACACATCCTTCGCAGCATTTCATGTGTATGTACATACTATTATTCGGTGGCCTGTTGAAGGTTGTGAGAGCACCGATTACATGTGTCCCTATCTGTGCACGCATCGTGTTAGTCTTTGTCCAGCTTTTGTTGCTGTCATGGGTTGGACGGTGGTGTTGGTGTGTCATTGGGTTGTACTTATACTGCCAATACTTCAGTGGGGGGTGGGGTTGGCACTTGTTCCTCTTTGCAGGGGAGGCCCCATTATGGACATTTGTGTCCTGCGTGGACACTTGACACGTGCCATATGTCCTGTGATATTAACACAGTAGTGTATTTCTTACCTTCATTACTACTTGCATGTTACAGGCATTTTGTATCTGGTACACATGACTATTATATTGGATAGCTTAAGCTATTCACATGCTATGCAATAACCGTTCATTCTGACATATACGTGTTATTCTATCCTTTGCATTGGCCGTGGGTGTTTTACCATACAGATCCACACATATCTACGAGTGATGTCCCACCTTGACAATCTGTGCATGTGGCAACCCTGCTGGAGTGGCCTGCTTGGTGGATGGCTGTTCCGCCCTGTGTATTGTGTTTTGCATGTCTGCATAGCTAATCATCAGTACCATGGCTGCACATACTGCTTTGTCCAGATGTGTACAGTTATGGACACCATGGCGTGTGAACACCTATGGGGTTTCGACAGGTCAGTAACCACACACGGGATGTACACATTCTGCCGACACATTCACATGCAGCCATTTGGATTTCAGTACCTGGGATGGGATGTTGACATATGTGGGGTACATATTTGCACGCCTGTCACTGCCTAGGACAATACTTCCTACTACATATGGGGTATACCCGCTCTGTGTAGGTGTGCAGCTGCGCAAGGCTGCTAGCTGGATTAGGTGGACATTCGGACATGGGTGCAGGTTACGTGCTATGAAGGGGTTGTTGTGTATTACATTTTCATGCATGGGTTCTGCTTCTGGATATTCCGATTCGGCATACGCCATCCTATGTGTATGTGATGGTTACGTTGCTGTGTCTAGCACATTTTACTATACACATGTTTCTGTGTGTTTGGGATGTCTAATTTCTTTATGGTTGTTATATGACCACGACTGCCCAGCTGTGTACTATCACTACCACTGTGGGACTGCTGGTGACCATGCCCATGGGGCTAGTCGTGTGTATTTGCGGCGCGCTGACATGATGCAGTACACCTCCACTGGGTATGACTGCTGACAGTGCAATACGTGACGGACACAGTATTCCAAGTATCCTTTGTTCCATGCTCGGGAACATTTTGTACTTCATGCATTTATGTTTGGTTCTCCATTTTGTGTGGATGGGTACTATGTTGCATACTTTGCATACGTTTCATTATCCACGGACACTGGTAGGTGCGGTTACTATTGCAGGCGGCCTGTAAGAGTCAGCACTTTAGGTTGCTCATCGCCTGCCGACTTGGCCACGCCTACGAGCGCAACCTAGTTAGGCTCCCTGGACTCGCGCACGTGCCCTATGCACGTGGTTGTGGTTGCAGCGCACACTCATTACTATGCATGTGGCGCTGCTACGCCAGTTACACACTGCACGGCCAGCGCAAGCCTTACACCGGCCTTGCACCGGGCTTCATGAATCCGGGGGATAGTTAACTTTTCCTGCACAAAATTAAGATCCTAGAAAGGGGCTATCTTTATTCTATGAGGCCTAAAATACATCCCCCTCTTCAGAAACTGTTCTTCCAAGAACAGAGATGAAATTGGAAAATCTATGAGCAGATATGCTGAAATGGCTGCAAGGTGTAGCCTGATAGAGAAATAAGACAAGCCAGAGGAAAGTAACAAATATTTTAGAGCCAGTAGCACATAAGCACTAATATGACCTTGGCTATTGTCTAGGCACCAATGAGGAAATCTTTTCCTCTCACCAATGCAAGAATTCCAAGTGGCAGGTTTACTTGCTCCTTTTCTCTTGCCTCCTTTAGTATCTGTTGCACATCCTCTTGAAAAGGTATGCAAAATGAATAAGAAACTGAATAATCCAGGCAGTTAGTTGAAGTTGTTTTTGAGATTCTGGTGTATCAAACTCTTGTGTAAGTTGGCCAAGTATGTGAGGAAGCATGTGCTAATTGCCCTTAGCCAATTCCTTAAGATGGGAGAACCAATGTTGCCTAGGCCAAAAGTGAGTCACCAAAATGATTTTTTGAGAGTCCTTCTGAATTTTCAGAATTCCACTAGGTATCAGTGACTAGAGAAGAAATGCATAACAGAACATTCCCAACCACTGACATGAAACTACATCTGTATTCCAAACTTGTTTACAGGGCTTCTGAAGCAGAATGTGCTCAGTTCCCTACAACTGGATCAACTCTTGTAAGACCTTCTCATTCAAAATCTATTCATGAGCATCTATCCTGGTACTGCTAAGCTTGTTGACCATTATATTTTGGTCTGATGGGATGCAAGATGCTTGGAGGGTTAAGGAATGCTACACAGCTACATCCCATGCCATCATAGCCACCTGCACAGGGGTTATGAATTGGTGTTCCCCTGCTTCTTTATGTTCCACACCACTGGATCACAGCCAGCATCTCTTTGACATTTATGTGCTTTGCCTGTCTAAGGCATACCATAGGCTTTGCACCTTTACCCCACAGGAGCTGATCCCCAAGCAAAATCCAAGGCATCTATAGTTACAGATTAACTTGAGGTCAGAGAAGAAAAGGAGAGACCTGGATTTGGAGTTATTTGTTGTCACCATCAGTACAGGTCCCTTTTGACAGACCCAGATCTGGAATCTGAAATTCCACAGGATGAAGATGGTGGGTCCATGTAGTTGTTGTAAAAAACACTGAATTTTTCTCATGAGTAATCTAGTGAGAAGAATCATGAGAATCATAGAAGCGATGAACCCTAGAATCTCTAACAGAAGTATTAGACTGATTTGAGAAAATTTCCAGATAAGTGCAAGAAAAGCCTTTTGCTCAGAGGTGTCTAGAAGGCAGCCTAAAAACACAATCCTGTATGACAAAGTCAAGGAGGACTTTTGTACATTTATCTGGAATCCCAGGCTGGTAAGAAGAGTTGAAACCCATGTTAAGGATTCTTAACATCTGAGAAAAGACTCTGCAAACATAAGTTGTCTAAATAAGAAATGATGCAACCTCCCTGTAGTCTGCAAAGGGTTATCTCTAGAGCTAGACACTTTGTAAATACACTTAGGGCTGTAGGTAGGATAATGCAAAGAACTGATAATGTGACCCAGACACAGATAGCCTGAGAAATTTCAGGAAGCACGTAGTTATCGGAATGGGATGATATGCATTATTTAGGTTTAATATTACCATGACACCTAAAGGAGAGGCAACAGTGTTTGAAGAATCAGCAGTTTGAATTTTGGTACTTTCAAATACAGATTAACAAAGAAAAGGTCTAGGACTAGTCTACATAAAAGATCTTTCTTTGATACCAGAAATATGAGCATCTGCCCCTTTGGTCTAAAGGTACTGGTTCTATGACCACTAAGGTGAGTAAGTGCTAAAGAACCTGAGGAAGAAACTCTGTTTTGGAAGATGGGGAGGAATTCCCCTGAAAGGACGTATTTGTATCCAGTGCTAAATGTAACATTCTTGAATCACTTTTATTATCAAGGGTCTGAAACAATACGTTGCCAAAGGGGAATGTAAAGAGACTGTTTCCGGAGCAGATTTCAAGAGCTAGGGCCAGGAGGTGTTAGTGTGTCATTATAAAGTGTCAGACTCCCATTTTTTTCAATAGATCCTTCTTTCTTGTTCCCCTACTGCCATCTCCTTTTTTGCTCCCATTTTGTCTTAAGTTATCACGGATTCCTTGCTTTCTTTTTAAAAGAAAAAGAGGATTTAGAATATTTGTAAATGGGGTGAGCTTGAAAATTTTTTAGACACTTCCCAGTTTCATCAAACTGTTTCAGGACCTGAGTAGCAGAAGAATCATACAAAACCTCTGTATCTAATGCGGAATTCAAAATTTTGGACTTTGATTATGTACCCAGATGCATCTCCTCAAAACTGTAGGAGTAGCAGTGGCCCTAGACAAAGTATGTGTATAATCACACACATTGTTCAAAGCATGTTCAGATAATTGAGAAAGATTAGAAAATATAAGTTATATACTCCACGATAATGCTACTTTTGTCTTGTCTTCTTCTGTGCATCTCAACAAATGGCAGTATATCAGATCTGTTCCAATTCAAGGCTGGAAGCTCAGACATTTGGCTCCAAGGCTCATGCTCCTTTCCCATCCCATAATGCACCACCATCCTAACACCTCTCAGATCAGGTTTGCCCCATATGACATGTCTCTTTTCCTAAAGTAGGAAATTCTCATAACCAAACAAAACAGTGTAACTACAAGGAGCAATCTAAAAGGATTGCAATCAAACAAGGCCCCAGGGAGGTTTCGTGTGGTCTAGCCAAAGAGTGATCATTTGAATGAGGAACTTTGGGAGAGAATGCTGAGATGAATTGAAGAAGTCAACACAGGTCTAGCATTATAGTAAGTACAAAATTTTAATATCCAATGTTGTCTTTGCTGCCCACCTCAACAAATGGGACAGAGTAACCATATAAATGAACCATGGGAAATACTAAGTAAGGATATTCCAGAGAATAGCAGAACCAAAGGATGCTGTGGACCTAGACTGCAGGTCACGCTTATAATGAGAGACAAATGTATGAACTGTAAGCCAAGTGTCCACTGCACAAATGTCATCAATAACGACACTGCTAAAGAAAGCCATAGAGGCAGCAACCACTATAGTAGAATGTGCTTTTAGCTTAGAGGGCAATGACAACCTCTTGACTTTACAAACAGTCAGGCAGCCATCAGAATATGGTAACCATAGATACACTGCAACCTAGCTATGCCTTGTAGAAAGAGACACATAGTTGATCACAGTTCCTATAGTCCTTTGTATGGTGGAAATAAAATAACAGCCAATGATGAACATTAATAAGTAAAGGAGATATTCACCCTCATTGGAGAAATTTGGGAAGAAGACTGGTAAATTTTTAGCCTGGTTCAAACAAGTTTCAGGAGCCACATTGGGAAGAAAAGCTGTCGTAGGCCTGAAGGAAACTCTCTCCTTATGAAAAATTAAATATGTATGGATGTTCATATGACAAGGCCTGCAACTCTGAAATCCTCCTAGCTGATGAAACAGCTATCAAAGGCAACATTTTCTATGACAGAAACTTCAAATCAGCAGAAGCTGTAGATTCAAAAGGCACCTTAGTAAGATTCTGTTGCAAAATAGTGATGTCCCATGGTAGTGCAGGGTCCCTCAGCATGGGTTGTAACAGAAAGATAACTCGCAAGAATGCTTTTGAAAGCCTGAAGGGAGCAACAGCAGTATGCTCTTCTCCATATTATTGTTAAAAGTGGCCACTAATTTATTTATTTATATGACATTTGTTGACCAGAAATGTCTGACTAGGACAGAACTATTTTCAGTGGCTGCCCAGGGAGAAATGCTCCAGACACATGTCTTTGGAATGTGGGATGAAACTGGAGTACCCAGAGGAAACCCACACGAACACAGGAAGGACATGTAGACTCAGCACAGAAGGCACCCCAGCCAAGAATGGAACTGGAAAACACCTTGCTGTGAGGCAACAATGCTAACTGCTGCACCACTGCACCACCTAATTGGTCTTTAATTTATTTGTTTTTTTATTTTACATTTGTTACCGAGTAAATGTCCTACTGGACTGAAAGCCCATTTTCAGCAGAGACCCAGAAAGAAAAGCTCCATACATTTGCAATAATAAAGTTTTACAAAGTAATAATACATTTTACAAAGTAATAAAAGAAGCAAATAAAATTTTACAAAGTAATAAAAGTCACAAATTGTTATACAAAGTAATTCAAGAACAAAAGTACAAAAAAGCACAAAACTAAGACAGAGAAAACAACTTGCAGGTCATAACAGTATAACAAAATGCATCCTCAACACAATGGCTACAGAATCAATGCAGACAGCTATGAGCAAGATTGGGGTATGAAACACTATACCTAGAGTGTGCTCAAAGATCAGTAGGCTGTAAAAAGCTAGAAAGAATGCAATGTAGTTATCAGATATCAGAAGTAGTAAAAAAGTAGGATCCCTAGTCAGGGTTAGAGCAGGGACAGAGCCAGTGATTGGAAAGGTATTCTCTCACACTTTGCTTGAATTTGGTGGTGTTGTTAAGTTTAAGGATGTGCTGGGGTAATAGGTTCCAAGACCTGGAAACTTTGTTAGAGTACAGTGAGTTACCAAAACTGTTTGCAGATTTGATTACTTTTAGCAAGAGTTTATCAGAGGATCGAAGGTCTCTGAGGTTAGTATAAGTTTGAGCTAAGTCTTTTAGAACTGGGCAAAATTTTGGTTTGGTTAAAATGTTGTGTTCAACAGTGAGTTGGTTTAGTTGTTCATAGGTTCATAGGTTCATACTAGGCTATCTGCCCAAGGGCATTTATAAGCCTAGCCAGAGTTTTGTGGCTTTCGCCACCCCATACTATGCCCATTATTTTGCTGTGCCTCTGTCAAGCAGTGACACTGAGATAATCCCTGGGGTATATCTGCGATCTCCCATCCATTGGTCAAGATTTCTCTTGAACAAAGCCAGCGAGGTGCTCTGCCTCACGTGTACCGGGATTTTGTTTCACAGCATAGGGAGTCTCTGGGTGATGAATCTGTCCCTCCAGCACGTCCTATTAATAACCGTGTCAAGGTTTAAGTCTCCCGCCCTTGTAGTTCTGAGGGATCTAGATTTTTTGAGGTGAAGCATGTTCATTAATTCTGGGTTGGACATGGCCTTGTATGTCAGGCACAGGTCACCTCTGAGCAGACGGTAAGCGACTGAGTAGAGCTGAAGTTCCTTCAGTCGGGCAGCATAGGACATATTTTTGAGACCCTTTATCCTTTTGGTGAGGAACTTTTGGGGCCTTTCCAGATGCTGCAGGTGTCGTGTCAGATACATTCCGAATGGGGCATTGTACTCAATCATTGGCCTGATGAGTGATGAGTACAGGGGGACGATGACTTCCCTTGATCTAGATGTGAATCCCTTCATGATCAGGTGGGCAATGTAGAAGGTCTTTCTAACTACTTTGGCAATGTGAGTATCAAATGAAAGGTTACTGCCAACCTGGGTACCCAGATCCCTGATAACCTCTTCTGTGCTTAGTGGGTTGCCACCTATATGGTAGCTAGGGGTAACCTTGTTTTTCCCGAAGGGTATGACTATGCATTTTTTGGCGTTTAACTTTAGGCCATGGTTCTGGCACCAGTTTTCCATTTCTATAAGACCCTTCTGAAGGATATCTGTGTCAGATGTGTTCTCAACTATGGCCCAGTTTGCAGTCATCTGCAAATTTTGTCAGCCATAATCCTCCTGTGTTTGCTTGTACTTCTGAAAAGTAGATGCCGAACAGGAGAGGGCCCAGAACTGAGCCCTGTGGGACACCACTTGTGACAGGCTTTGAGTCTGACATGGCGCCAGCAACTCTGACCCTGTGGGTTCTGTCACTTAGCCAATTTGCAACCCATCTTGTGACGTATGGGTTTACATTTAAGCTGATGAGTTTTTCAATGATACCTGAGTGGGGTATTGTGTCGAAAGCCTTTGCCAGGTCGAGGTAGGCTGTGTGGACTGCCTTTCCTCATCAATGGCCTTGGTGACTGTTTCAAAAGTCCACCAGGTTTAGAAGGCATGATCTGCCCTTGACAAAGCCAAACTGGGTCGGATCCAAAGTCTGCAAGTCTCCTATGTCTTTATTTATGAGTTCCATTATTATCCTCTCCATAGCTTTGCAGATCAAGCTTGTCAAGCTGATGGGACGGTAATTTCCCGGGTCGGTGGAGGCACCTCCTTTGTGAAGTGGGACCACAGTTGCCGTACGCCACTCCTTAGGCACGTATCCTGAGGTGAGGCTAAGATTAAACAGCTGCCCTAACTGCGGGTTTAATTCCTCATTGAGTTCGTGGAGCACACATCCGGGGACAACATCTGGTCCCATGGATGCTGTGTTTTTTGCCTTGGAGAGAGCAGTTCTCACCTGAGCGTTTGAGATGTTTGGGGGGCTATAATTCTCTGGTATAGATATCTCACCTTTTGGGGGGGGAGTTTGCACTGAACCTGTCAGCCAGTATGTTGGCAATGTCTGTAGGTTCAGTAATTTTTACATAATTTTGAACTAATTCTGAGCATATCTGGGAGTTTCCTCCCAGGTTTCTAACATAGCTAAAGAAGGCCTTATGATTGTCCTTTGAGTCCTTAGCAATTTTTCTCTCAAAATTTGCCTTGGATGATTTTATGAGAGATCTTAATTTTTTACTTATAATGATCAAGGGTGTTTTCCCTTTTAAGGATTTTGCTCTATCTTGTAGTAGCTTCCTCCTTTTGTTGTAGAGCTTGTTTATGGCTGGGGTCCACCAAACTGGACGCTTGCCTTTGGTACAAAGGGTCTTTGTTTTGTTTGGGATTGCCTGATCCATGCAGTCCTGTAGGTGCTGGTAGAAGGCATTTGTAAGTGATTCAGCGGCTTGAGTAATGGTTTCCGCAGTCTCGGGGGCCATAAAAGAGACTACACTAGCCTTTAGAAGTGTGAAGTCGGCTTTTGAAAAGTTCTTCACTGTGGTCTTTTTTATCTCAGGTGGGGGCGGGATGTGGACTTCCAGTGAGATTAGTTTATGGTCTGATCTCACCAGTGAAGGGTATACTTCCGGTGTTGAACATTGTGACCCCATGTTCGTGATGATGAGATCTAGTATGTTATCTCCTCTTGTGGGAATGGTGACTAGTTGTTCCATGGCATTTGAGTTGATGAACTCTAGGAACCTTTGGGCTAGAGTGTTGGGGCTTGAGTAGTGATCCCAGTCTATATTCGGGTAGTTGAAATCACCTAGTATGATGGTGTTTGGAGATACATTTATCCCCTCCAGTGTTTTCAGGAAAGCTATGTGAGGTTCCTGAGATTGAGAGGGTGGCCTGTAACATGCTACAAATTGCAGAGCAGTCTTGCCTATGGTTAATTGCACCTGGATGGTCTCCGATGCATCGTGCATTGCCACCAACCTTGAGGTGTGGGTGTTCTTGATGAATATAGACGCCCCCCCTCCTTTCTTGGTGTTGTCCGAATTTTGGGGCTGGAACGCATGATATGAGGTAAAGCCTGATAGTGCCGGGGTGCTCTCGGGAGTCTTGAACCAGGTTTCAGTCACAGCACAGACATCAATGTTCTCCATACTGAGAAGGGCCTCGAGTGCGTGCATCTTGAGGTTGAGACTTCTGGCATTGAGCAGCATTACCCTTAGTTTTTTTCCTTTTTTGTGTTCTAGGGTGGTAGGTTTAGAATTTGAGCCTTGCCTAAAAAGGCACTATGGGGGTGGCAAGAGCCTTTGCCAATATCCGGAAGCCCAGGGGTGACAGGTGCAAGCCGTCCCTTGCGAAGCAGCGTGGCTTGTCCAGCATGTCACCCCAGGCAGACAGACATTGGATCCCCTTTGAATGACACCAGAGTTTAAGCCAATTATTAAAGCTGATCATCTTGTCTCTGTATTGTGGCATCATTCTTGGTGAAGGTAGGATACTGCTCAAGGTCAGGGTCATACCTGCCTGGGCTACATAATCAGAGAGCTCCTCTATGTCTCTTTTCATGTAGTCCAAGGAGGTACGTCTCAGGTCGTTCACACCAGCGTGAACAATGACAGAGTCGTACTTGTACCTGCTGTTGAGAGACCTGAGTGCTTGCGTTATGTGGCAGATTCTAGCGCCCGACAGGCAGCTTACTGTGACCTTTTCCTTGTTCAATCTGGTGAGCGGGACGTCAGTGTGTCTGACTATGGAGTCACCAATGACGAGTGTGTCTGGCATTGTGTTTGGCCTTAAGGGCTGTGACTGCTTGGCACACTGACTATGTGGTCTATGTGTTGCATGTGTTTTGTCCTGAGGTGGCAGTTGTTTGGGTGTCTGCTTTGGTGGCCTCTGCTGTTTTGGCAGATTTTTGATCAGAGCCTCCTAATATGTCTTTGTGTATTTATGTGTATGATTTGAAGTTGTGATAGTACTATGTGAGACTGGGTTTGTGGTGTGTGTGTTTACCTTCTCCTCCTGTCTGGTCTTAACAGTCCTATGTTGAGAGAGCACAGCCTCCAGTTTGGCTATATAGTTGCATCTCTCGCATGTATTTGTGTTTTGTGGGAGAAGGAGAGGGTTGTCCGTGTACATGAGACAATTGTAACATTGCCTCAATATTCCCAGATTCACCAGCTGAGCAGGAGAGGACACTAGCAACTGATCCCTCGACATGCTAGAAGGAATAGACAAGGACTTTAAAAGACTCCGGGGGATGTGGGTGATCGAATGGGGTTTTTGGCTGGTGGGGTACTATGTATAATAAAAGTGCTATATCAAGTAAAAAGTACTTTAGGAGCAAGTGCTAGGCTTTACAGATAGAGAATATTCTACTTAGGAATCAAGTAGAGCTGAGCTTTTTAGATATAGAATACGCTGGTTAGATCAGCAGTACAGTTCAGGGAAGGCTGTTTTAAGGGAAAATTTGAAGAGTGGACTTTAGGTAGCCCGAATAGTTTAACCTTGATTAACCGCCGCTGCTCTTGTGTGCTCCTGTAGTAAACTAAGTAGCTTAATCCAGTTGAGTTTTTTTTTATAACTAAGCAGTGGTGCTCCCTATAGGGTGTGTTGGTGCAAATTTAGCTATTTTATTGTACCATGTGTCTAGGAGTTTCAGGTCAGTCTTTCGTAAATTAATAAAGATTTGTGATGAGTACAGGACAGTGGAGTGGAGTGAAGAAGTGGTCTGGCTATGGCTACTCTGGAGGCACTTGTGAGATAGGATTTAGCTCTACAGAGTTGAACTAATTTTATATGAACCTTTTTGGAGTTATTGCTATGTGTTTGTCAAGTTTTAGTTGATTGTCTAGTGTGACGCCAAGGAGTTTGGTGTGATCTACTGGTTCGATAGCAGTTTGGTCTGAGGAATAAATGGTAAGTGAAGGATGATTAGAGGTTGACATGTTTTTTGGGGAAAACCATGAGCTTTGTTTTCTTTGGGTTGAGGAAGAGTTCATTGTCTGCAAGGTAGGTTTTCATGTCTAACACTGATTTTTGTGTTTTTTCCTGAAGTTTGAGGATAGAGGGAGCAGGGCAGACAAGGGTGGTATCATCTGCATATTGGATTATGGTGGCAAACTTAGTGGTGGTGTGAAGGTATTAGTGAATACGGTGAAAAGAATGGTGCCTAAAACAGAACCTTGCGGAACACTTACTGAGGTGGGGGGGATTATTAGCTCATCTAGTAGACTGTTGTCTATTGGAGAGGTAAATATGAAACCAGTGAAGGGATAAGGAACTCAGGTTGTATGTGGCAAGTTTGTTGAGACGTTTTTGGTGGGAGACAGTGTCCAAAGCTTTTGACATGTCTAGAAAAACTGAAGAGATGAAAATGTCTTTGTTTTTAGGGAGGTTCACTGTGTTGGTGAAACTAATCAAGGCAGTACTGGTGCTGTGTTTGGGTCTGAATCCATGCTGTGTTTTAGATAGCATGTTGTTTTTTAGTAATCAAGAAGTTGACAACAGATGCATTTTTCTAAGATTTTGGCTAGGGGAAAGAGGAGAGCAATAGGACCATAGTTGGAGAGGTCAGTGGATTGGCTACCTTTGTGGAGAGGCATGATATGAGAGATTTTTCAGATAGTGGGAATGTACTTCTCAGAAATGGAGTGATTGATGAAAATGGATACAGGATAACAGATAGATGAAGCAGCTAGCTTTAAACATTCATTTGGGAGAAGGTCGTCAGCAGGGATGAGGGTTTAATCCTAGTAAGAACCCTTATGATATAGCTAGTCTGGACTGGTGATATTGTGAAAGAGTTAGGGGAGTTGATGGGAATAGGCATGGTTAGTGGTTCATTTGGATTATTTTGTGAGGGATGTTGAAGAGTTGATGAAATGTGAGTTGAATTGTGAGGCTAAGCTATCTATGCATTTGAAATAGTAAGGGGTGGGGTGGAAGTTTTGCCAGGTTTTAGGAGGTGATTAATGCTTTGCCAGAATTTAATCATAGAATAACTTGCCCATGAATAAAATAGATCCACCAGGAAGTCCAAAATAGAAGGCAAAGGTGCCGAGACTGGCTCAAATCCCTTGAAGTTGGCTCAGTTAGTATGCATCTTCCACTTACTTCTGTAGGTTTTCTTAGTGGAAAGCTTATGGGAAGAAATTAGAATATCAATAACTCTAGAAGAGAGCATGGAATTTATAGCCATCATTGGAAATGGAGAAACCACATGGTTAGTTTGAGGAATTTGATGCCCAAGTAAGGGGAGGGAGAACAGATCCAGAAGGGGATCCAGGAGCCATGGTAGGTACACTATATGAGGCCACAGAAAGAGAAAGCAAACCTGTTGATGCCAAAAGGGGGCAATGAGAATCATGTCTGCCTTCTACCAAGCTGTTTTCTGCAGAAACTTGGCTAATAGCGGAGTTGGAGGGTAAGCATATAGAAGACTTGGGGTTGAACATGGACCACAGCATCCCTCATGGATTCTCAGACAGACAAAGTTGAGCAAGTCAAAGAAATTGTCAGAGTCAACAACACCAGGTCATTGGCTCCAGCAGTGGACCACGTAGGATCCACCCAGATCCAAAATTACCTGATTTAAAACACAGATCAGAGAAGGATAGCAAGAATTGTGGTATTATAGCCTGGTCTTGTATCCTCCAAGGTACAGAGGGGAGCGGGAACAACCTCTAGCTCTATCTGGGTCTTCAAGAAGGTCCTCATGATTTTATCCACATTCTCCTTAGTCAGGCTTCTCAAAGACTGCACTGACCTGAATGAAGAAGCCACTGAGGGTTGCCTGGAGGACCAGTGCTCATATCTTTCTAGGGGAAAATTGGGGATTAGATCAGTTGGGGAGACAGTTCCATTGAAAATTCTGGATCTGGCAGGCAAGAAGCAACTATGAATCAGACTCAAGCCTAATCTGACAGATTTGTGGATAATGGGACTTTTTGGGTGGGGCCTTGAAATGTGGATGGGGTCCTGAGCCCTTTTTCTGGACTCATTGGCTCTGTCTTTAGAAGGATTCTTGCCCTTCTCTTTTTCCTCTTGGTTTGTCTCTCTTAGACTTATCAGATGACATTTTTGCAAGAGGGAATCTTGTAAAGGGAGTGTCCAAGTCTCCTGCTTGGGCAAGGAGAAGGCCCTTCAGAACATACATGGAGCAGCTGTCCGAAAGGGCTCAAATCTTACAGAATTCATCAAAGCAGGAAATGCACACATTTTTGTGTGGATCTTGTGGTGGGATTTGTAACTACAGGCCACACATTTCTTGAACCCAGAAGCTTTGTCAGCCAACTTAACCCTGTCTTAAAAAAGTATTGAAGAACAAAGAATGATGACCCAATGTGTCCAAATAGCAGAACAACAACAATTAACAACAATAATTACTACTATGTAAAGGGAAAGGATATATATGTATATACCATCCCACAATGTTGACAGCAAGACATTGTTTTTAAGCAGAAAGTTGTCTTAACTAGGGGAGAAAACTTAGAAGCAATACCTACTGTTATGGCAAGTTTACTTCCACACCTGTACTATGATCATCATTTGATCATGCTGCAGTAACCTTAGATGTACAAGCAGAATGGCATAGCTTAAACTGACTGGAAGAAGAAAGGATAAGGGACCAGGAGCCCTAGCAAATCCTGCCTTAGACTAGGAAAAGGAATCTAGTATGTAGTGTTTTGTTAAAAGTATCTACAGAGGAACAAGTTGCTGTTTCTAGAATGCTTCTAAACTCCAAACCATTTCCAAAAAGCCACAGATGAAGTCAAGACCTGTTAGTGGTAGCCTTGTCCCTGGCTAGAATTGCCTTATTGTGGTGGGTATAGCAAAACATAATGACATGAATCAACTATTGGGAGACAGCCTGCTTTGACACAGGTTGTCCTTTATTAGTACCTTCATAAAAGATGAATGACTGACAAAGAGTTCCTGAAAGCTTTACTTCTGTTATGGTAATGGTAATATTTGAGTTGTCTGTGAACATCTAGAATATGGAGTATACTATCTCCCTTGTTTTGCAGTTCTGGAAAGAAGGCAGGGAGGTATATAGTTGCATAAAAGTAAGCTCAGATACTACTTTAGGCATAAGTTCTTAAGGAAACTTTGTCTTCATGGAAAAAGAGATATGGTTGACCCACTATAAGTGCTTACAATTCAAATACTCTTCTAGAAGACATTAGAGCAATGAACAAAACTGTTTTCCACGTTAAGAATCTCAAATCAGCCTGCTGAGCTGGTTCAGAGTAAAAGGTATTTATTACTACAACAAAGTTAAGATCCCAGGGTAGACCCATCTTTTTTATAGGAGGCTGTCTATGCAACACCCTTATCAAAACATTTCAACATGGGAATGTATTTAAAGGGCTGGGATGAATGGGCAGCCATGTTAAAATAGCCAATAGATTTACCTGAATGGAGGTGTATGAAAGGCCTGAGAATAATAACTCACACAAATATTGTTAAACCAGAGAAGCACCAGCCTTAAAAAGGTCCTGGTTCTTGTCTTGGCAACAGCTAGAAGACTTTTTTCCATTTGCTAATATATGATTTTCTAATCCCATGTTTTTTGTCTCCTTTAATCCTGCTGTACATCCTCAAAAAATAGGTCCCTAAAATGTAATAAAACTCTATCATTCTGGCAGTTAGTTGTAGTTGTTTTAAATTGGGATGTATCAAACATATTGTGTCTTTTGTAAGTAGGTCCTGTCTGTGAGGTAGTGTATGGTGATTGCCCTTGGCCAGTTCCAAAAGAAGGGAGAACCACTGTTGCCTGACCCAGAATGAAGTCACCACAATGATCTTTGGAGAGTCCATCTGAATCTTCAGAATTATCTTGAATATTCATGGAAAGGGTGGAAAACCATACAAGAACATTCTTGTCCAAGGAAAAGAAAAATCATCGCTTTGTCCAGGCCTTCTTGCATGGAGTCTTGGAGCAGAATTTTGCCAACTGATTGTTGCTACTGGTGGTAGATGGACCTGACTGAGGTGTTCCCCACAGTTAGATCAATTCCTGGAAGACCCCCTGATTCTGTCTCTATTTGTGGGAGTTTGTCCTGATCCTACTCAGCTCATCTACCACAAAGTTTTGCTCTGAGGAGGATAAAAGATGTCTGCAGAGTGAGACTGAGCTGGAAAGTTATATCCCAGACTGCCATGGCTAGTCTGCACAGAGAGTAAGATCTGGTTCCCCATTGTTTATGTACCAAATTACTGTGCGATTGTCTCTAATCACTTGTAATGATCCTGGGGACCATTGAATGATTGAAAGAGTTGAGAGCATTTATGATTGCAAATATCTCTTCTATGTCTATGTGTTTTGGCCTTTCTTTTTAGTTCTAAAAACCCTGCACTTTTATTCCCATGGATACTGCTCTCCAAGCAAAGTCTGAGGTGTCTGTTGTTTCAGACTGTGCTGGAGCTTGAAGGGAATATGGGAGACCTGGATTCAGATAAATCTGATCAGTCCACCAAAGAAGTTCCCTTCTCACCCCCCCCCCCAAAAAAAAAAAAACAGGCATCTAGAATGTCACATGATATTGAATTTTTTCTTATATGAAGTATTGCTAAAGGAACAAAAAGAATCATGGATGCCATGAATAGTAGTATCCTGTGAAATTCCCTTGTTGAGACCTTCGTTTGAGTGGAAAAACTCAGGGATTGAGCTAGATATAGATTTACTTTTTCCTCTGGAAAAACAGATCCCTGAACTGAGATATCTGGGAGACACCCAGATGAAAAAATTCTGAGAGAAGGGGTGTTTATTATATATTCGAAGCTTTAAAATTTTGAACCTCATATGTTCGACAACATATGAGTGAAACTTAAAACCTCGAATATAGAATGAAAAAGTAAAAAAAAAAAAAAAAAAAAAAAAAAAAAAAGTACCTTAATGCTCTTACAGGGGGGCTAGCCCCCCTGCACCCCCTCACACTCCCCTACCTAAATATACCAACTCTGAGACCGCACTTCAGCACAGAAAAGGGAAATTTTCCCATTTTGCGGACACATAGCCATTGCCTTTCACCTTCAAACTTTTTAAACTTCGATCATATGGTGTCGACCATATGACATTCACACTTTGAAATGTTTGGCAATTTAATAGGGACCCTGAGAGGAGTACAGCGAGAATTTTGGATGGTCTCATCAAACCCCAGTCTGTGCAGGAGATCTGTCACCTGTGTGAGAGATTCCTGACAATTAGAAAAAGACACTGCAAAGATAAGTGAGTCATGTAAATAAGGAAAATGTAAATACTTTGCAATCTGCACTACAATATCACAGGAGCTAGACATTTTGTAAATACCCGGGAGCAGAGGATAAGTCAGTGGTTAAAGGAAAGAATTGATCCAGACACAGAAAACCTTAAGAAACATTTGAAATCTGATGCTATAGGAATTTGATGGTAAGCACTGTTTGAGTCTAGTTCTCCCTATAGCTTCTTTCTTTGGCACAAGAAACATTCTTGAATAAAAGCCCTCGCCTATCCGAGAAGGATAGAGATGTTTTATCACCTCTTGAGTTAAAAAATGCTGAATGACACAAGAGAAAAGAGAAATTTGACCTTTCAGATGAGGAATAATCCCTAAAAAAAGAGGGAAAGACTCTCACTGCCAACTGGATCTCTGAGGAATCCCTCTGAACCCAAACTTTTGAGACTATCTGATGCCAAAGAAAGAAAAGGATGTTCAGATTTTTGGAAAGAATTAAAGGCTTGCCCGGGTTAGAAGAGTGGGGGGTATAAAGATTATCATTCAGACTTGTTAGATTATCCATGATTCTGGGAAGCACCTCCTTTCTTTTTGAAGTCCCCTTCCATTGCCTTTTAAAAGTCTGCCTACCAGCAGTTTGCTGTATCAGCTTATTTTTTTGTAAAATGTATTAGAGGTAGCAGTAAAATTCTTGACACATTTGGAGAAGGAAAGCTGAAAAATCTAAAACACTCCAGTAAACAGCTTTCCTCTATCCCATCACACTTTTTGATGATCTCTGCAGCAGATGGTCCAAATACTACCTGTCTACATAAGGAAGAACTCAAAATTTCATTTTAATATCCTCATGAAGTTTTTAAATATGCAACCAAGCAAACCACCTCAAAACAGTTCCAATAGCAGCAGCTCTCGAAGTGACATCAACTGAATAATAAATGCATTTTAAAGAATGCTTAGTCATTTGAGATGCAAAAGCAGAAAGATTGCACAAAGATAGCAAGGGAAAAGATGTTGCAATGTTCCTCATGTTCTCATAAAAGGCAAGCATAAACTTTGACATGTGAGGTTGACAAATAAGAATTCTAGAAATAAATATTGCAGAAGATTACTATTTTCCCCAAATCATTCAAAGGCTTTCCTATCCTTGCCACAAGATGAGGGATTGGCATTAGCCAGATGTTTAGCAGCAGCTGGTTTTACCAGAAAAATCACTGATGGATCTGATCTGGGGTTAGAAAATGTAAACACTGAGGAACTTTATACAATCTCTTTGCTTTCTTAGGGGCAGCAGTCTGGCTATTAGGCAAGTTACAGGGTGTAATAAATGCATCCGCCAGTGCTGGAAGAATAGAAGGAAACGAAGCATTAAAGAAATTCCAGTTGCAATTGGTTATAATATTTATTTAAAGATAGTGTAAAATGACAATGTTCCCAGTGAAAGAACCAATTCATTCTGGTTATGGTTTCAGAAAAAGAAAATCCTTCCAAAGGACTGTCTGACGAAACACTCTCCTCAGAATCAGAAACCCGAGGAGAGAATGGATGTTGTCACCTCACAAACATTTTCCTGTTCAATGTCTTGAACATTCTCAGATACTGGAGAATCCCTTTTTCTCTTACCAAAACACAGAACAGATAGGGTGAAGAGCCTGAACTAAGCCCTGAATTAAGCCCTATAAATCACTCCTGTCCAAAGTAACTGGGGCAGGTGAAGATAAATGTCTAACTTTTTTCATCTTTTTGACAAGAATTTCTGTAGAAGCAGACCTACTTTTGTCAGGCAAAACCTCCCTAGGGACAGACATAACAGTCTCTGCCTCTTCTTCTGAGACTAACAACAGTGGTTCTTCTTTGCCTGCTGAGAGTCACTCCAAAAGCCCCCAGGTTTAAATGAATTCATTAACATCAAATGCTTTTTAACAGACAGTAGATAGGAAATATATTTGTTACACAATACTGTATTTTAATTGCTTTTACTTTTGAAATTCTGGCATACAAATTATAAAATGCTTATTTTAATTGTTTCATTGTATTAACTGATAGTTTAATTGTGATTTTGGGAGGGACATGATTTTTGTATAAAAGTGAGGTAAATGTATGTAATTTTATTTCTGAATAATTCTTCGAGATGAAAGCATCGAGTAAAAGTTTTTTACATTAATTTGGTTGGTGTCTTCCTCTGTTGCTCCAGTGTTTTGGATTTATTTGTTTTGTTACACTGGTGATTGTTTATTTGGTAGTTTTGGTTATGGCTCATGCTCCAGAGGATGGCTTGATGAACATGTCTTTACATCGTACTATTGATAGCCAGCAGGTCTAGCTGGCAGGTCTATTTACTGAGCTTCAAAGTTTACAGAATTCATTAGCTGCACTCACAAAGAAGATTTATAAAAATGGAATTCCATCTATGGATAATGTTTCTAATTCCGGTAACTACAATGCCAATGATAAAGGGGCTGATCCAACTGGCTCAGAAGAAGTTAAACTGCTTACTAGTAAATTTACAGCTTACAAAGACATTACAGCTGCTTTGAATGCAGAAACTGTTCCCTTTATTCTGACTACTGCAACTGACAATCCTGATAAAAACGATAAGGTTAACTTATATGACCAATTATTTCTCCTTGAAAAAGGACTTAAGAAGTATAGAGCCCTAGTAGTTGAAAATAAGTACTTTGAATGCTGTATAGCCTTGCAAATTGTACCTAAGGGACTGAGGTTCTTTAAAGCTCCGAACGGAGTATTTAAGGAAGATCCCTTTTTCAAAGAACTAGTCTCTTTCTTCAACCAAGCAGGGCTTGATTTTCTAAGATTATTGGTCAAACGTAATGAAGGGCTGTTAAAAGATTTAAAAACTGAATTAGAAATTCTTGACAATGAATGTCAAGCTATTTTACATGACTCTAATACTACTTTTACGTCTTATGACCAGATGCTGGAATCAGTTGACAAGTACAAGCACATTGTAGTTCAAAGGAAATCCAAAAAGCTTGACCAAGACATTAAAGCCTACAGAAATGGTAATGCTCTTTGTATTAGTGAGAAATCACATGAAAGCACTCATTACAAGCCTTCTCTTAATAAAGACAATAAAGTTAATGAAAGTTTATACAGCTCGGCAGTGCAAACCGGGCATTCTACCTTAAACCAAGTTTCTTCCGCCTTAACAGCTGCTGCTACGGCATCAGACGCTTTATGTCATCAACAAGAGAATGCTAATGGTCCTAATGGTTCATTTACATCGAAGGGCAACACTACAACTTCAAATCCGGGTTCTACTTCCATTAATAATAATAAAAACACTCCAAAAAATGGCAAAGGGTCTACAGTGACTGCACGGGTGAAAGAAGGACAAGGAAGGAGTCATTTTCAAAAGTAACAGTTCAACATCAAACTGATTTAAGACTGGCTTACAACGTGAGTTCAGATATTAAAATCTACACTTTATTTGACTTTGTTTTATCTGAGACTCAAACAAGTTTACTTAAATTGGGACTTAATTTCGTCCCAAGTAGTAGAGCAGATTTAGCTAACACTCTGCTTAACCTAATAAAGCTGTATGTTAGAAAATTAAATTTGATGTATATGTACCATGTCCTGCTACATTTAAAAAACCTTCAGCCTTTAATCCTGCTCTGCATATTACTTTGAAAGTATTTGAAGCTTTTTGCAGTAAAGATATTAGAACTGTATTAGGAAGTAAACCTGATTATTTTTATTTTAATTTAAGCCATGAAGAGAAAAAAAGCTCTTTATGAACTTCAAGACACAGATACTATTAGAAGTCTGATAAAGCAGGAGGGCTGGTTATCATGTCTAATACAGATTATATTACAGCGATGGAAAAGCTTTTTAATAATGCAAATGAATATATGGAAGTGAACAGTAATATTATAAATAGAAGTTACAGGTTTGTAAAGTATGTTTTATACGATCTTTTCACGAATGGTGAGATTTCTGCTGAAATGTATAATTTTCTTGTTATAGACAATCCTAGATTGGGTATACTATTTTGTATACCCAAAATTCATAAAAACACTTCTAATCCACCATTTAGACCTATTGTTTCTTCATCTGGTAGTATTACAGGGGGTCTATCGCTCTACTTAAATTCACTACTTAACCCAGTGGTTCAAAGTTTGCCTTCATTTATTAAAGATTCCAGGTAATTTTTGTATCAGATAAGGCTATTTAGTCAACGTCAGTTGAACTCTAGTATAGAAGAGAGTTTTTTGATATTGATGGTTGATGTTGTATCTTTATACACGTGCATTCCACAAGTAGAAGGAATAGACTTTGTGTCTCAGTTTCTTTCTAAATACACCACTTGGTCTGAATCTTCAGTAAAAACATGCTGTTCCTTGTTGGAATTATTATTGGATAATAATTTCTTCATTTTCAATGAGAAAACCTATAAACAGCTTTGTGGAGTAGCAATGGGGGCATGTGTAGTCCCAGCGTTTTCTGGTTTGGTGATGGCATGGTGGGAGAAAGAAATTTTACCCCCTATTGGTCTTGCCTCTGACATTTTATTTTACTGCAGGTACATTCATGACATTTTATTTTACTGCAGATACATTCAAGATTTGTTTTTTATTATTAAAGGTCCTTCTAATAAATATTCTTTGTTCTTAACACAAATGAATGCAAGTTGTGATTTTTTTGAAATTCACTTTAAGTGGCTATGGCAGTAATGTCAACTACTTGGATATGAGTTTTGAGTGGAATTCCATAGATAGGTGCTTTTCTAGTAGAATTTTTAGGAAAGCTACTTATGTCAATAATTATTTATATTTCAGTAGTAATCATCCCTTATACATGAAGAGAAATGTACCCAAGGGCCAATTTATCAGAGCATCACATATGACCACAGATGACAATTTATTTCTTAAAGAAGTTGAATTTATCAGTGCTCTGTTTCTGTGTACAGGGTACCCACTGTCTTTACTTCAAGAAGTGAGTACTAACACCATAGATAGAAGGGAGTTAGAGTTTCCTCCTATTATTAAGAAGGGGCTTTGTGTTAAAAACATTACTGGTAATTCTACTTCCACTTCATTTTTGACAACACCTAAATGTATTATTAATATGACAATAGACAGTAACAACATTAAACCAGTAATTACTAATAATTGGACGATTATTTCCGCTAATAATGAACTTTATAATATTTTAGATGACAACCCTACTTTTGTTTATAAAAAATCTAGCACCATTAAGAATTTGCTTGAAAAAAATGAGCCTTTAGTAGCCATGCCGGTTACTGATAAGCCTAGGGTTATGTCTAAATGTTTACACTGTAACATCTGTAGATATATTCATGAAGGACATTTTATTAATTTACTTCATCTGAATCATACAATCAGTGCACCTGGGAGATTTAACTGTGATTATACCAACTTGGTGTATATTGCTTTATGTTCAGGTTGCACTGCATTCTATGTAGGGATGAATACTAGGAACCTGAGCAAACGTATTAAAGAGCATTATTATGCTATCAAGATGAAGGATGATAAAAATGCTTTGTTCAGACATTCCATAGTTTATACAAAAAATGTACTTTCAGTGTGTTGGAATACATTGAAGTTGATTTAAGGGGATACAATCTAAAAATTAGAGTGGAAAGAAAAGTCATTATGACAGCTTAGACTAGGGGCTGACAGCCCCCCAGGTTTAAATGAATTCATTAAAATCAAATGCTTTTTAACAGACAGTAGATAGGAAATATATTTGTTACGCAATACTGTATTTTAGTTACTTTTAGTTTTGATATTCTAGCATACAAATTACAAAATGCTTATTTTAATTGTTTAATTGTATTAACTAATTGATTAAGTGTTTAATTGTGATTTTGGGAGGGACATGATTTTTGTATAAAAGTGAGGTAAATGTATGTAATTTTATTTCTGAAGAAGTCTTCGAGATGAAAGCGTTAAGTAAAACTTTTTTTATGCTAATTTGGTTGGTGTCTTCCTCTGTTGCTCCAGTGTTTTGGAATTATTTGTCTTGCTACACTGGTGGCCGTTTATTTGGTAGTATTAAAAAAGTTGGCTTCTCGACCAAAAACCACAGTGAAAGGCACTTTAAACACTTAAGCTAGCACTAAAAATTAAATTAACACAAATTTTAATCAGGAAAAATAAAGATAAACTTAGAATTAACATTTTTTCCCACAAAAGTAAAAAATCTCACTTTACAGTAAAAATAACTAACTGTCATGTGATCATCCTTTAAACACATTTTCTTAGCTTAAAATCAACTATTTCAAAGAAAAAGTTAAGTTCCCATTTTGGAAGTTATCTGCCTAGGAATAGAAAACTGTTAGTTGACCATCCTCAAGAGGAGCACTATTCAGCAGCCTGAAGGCTCTAAGGGTTTTGGCAAAAAAAAAACATAGGTTTTCCTCAGCTCTGCTTGAGCTGATAATGGTTTGAGTGTATGGAAGGTGCCCTTAAGCTTTGGAAGCTGGTCAGATGTTATATCCTTTGAAAGATATAACCCCTATAGCTAAGAATACTACAGTTGGGAGGGTGGCCTAATGGTTAAGGTGTTTGCCTTACAAACACAAGGTGCAGGGTTTGAGTCTCACAAGGGATAATTGTCTAGGCTTAAAATGGCTCGCAAGGGCAGTTAGCTAAGTACGAACCTATAAACAGTGACAAATGAAAAATATGTGCCCATTACATGCATGGTAAGTGCAGCCATCATATGTTTACACATAAATCATCATTATTGTCACAGATGTGAGTAACCATGTCATCTATTGTTCCTTCACAGGCTCATCCCCAGAACCAAGTACCTTCAGTGTGGCAGCACAGCAGGCTGATGCTGACAGCAGAATGGCCATTTATGATGATGCCATATCTCTCATAATAATGGCACAGCCTGAAGAAAGTGGCACACAGTCACAAATTGTACTAATATGACCCCCAATCCCACAGATGAAAAACTTCAAAGGCAGTGACACTGGCTCACATAGCATAAGAAGGGCATAACGTTACAATTGAAGGGGAGACCCCACTTAGCTCAACACCCAAATACTGTGATTAAGACTGTACCATTTCAAAGTCAGCACTACCCACTGTCACGCCTGTATGAAGGGGTGCAAGGTGAAGATATATTTCACAGTTGCCTCCTTAGACTCACAAAGTCTTGGCTGCCCACCAGCAGATGTGTCATGACAAAGTTTAGCCACAGGCCACTGGCACAGGTGGTTAGAGTATTGCAGGGTATTTGTAAGTAGGCACCCTGTATAACTTGTCAAACTTTCTGGTGGCAGGAGGTTGACCACCAGGCCAACTTATAAGAAAAACATTCTCTGAAGCAGGCAAAACAGGAGTAATAGCTGCAGACAAGCATATCCATTTGGAACAAATCATAATGCATTTTCTGTGCAATAGAAATTTCATTCTGCTCCCACTGAAAAAAACTTTTTCATCTTAGATAAAGTCTCAGAAACAAATAAATCTTCAGAGGAATATCTGAAACAATACTTTCCTCAGAATGTTCATATTGAGCAAAAATTCACAAAGTACAACCATCATCCTGTAATGCATGCTCTTCTGACTGAAAATCCAAGTCAGAAAGATAGGCAGCTCTTTCATTTCTTGCCTGAAGAAGAAGATGGCAAGGAAAAAGGAGAAATGAGTTCCTTAGCAAATCCTAGCAAATCTTCCCTGTCAATAGAAACAGTAAACAGAGACGGCAAGATTTTCTCACTGTTTTCACTTTTTTCTGGGGAAACTCCCTGGAAAATGGCAGATCCCTAGCAGATATACTTATCTCATATTCAGGTTCTGTATCAGAACTGAATGAAGGACCTTTACCTGTACCTTCCCCAGAGAACAACAAATTAGTTCTTCCTTGCCTACCAAGGGTATCTCTACAGCCACAGAGGATGTGGTTATCCCCAGGTCATTAGTGGCTATAGGTGCATCACTAAGGAGACCATGGAAAAAGATGAGCAATCTGAGGAACCAAGAGTGGCAGGGTCATCCATCAGTGACTGAGGTGCATCAGGAGCTATCGTGACACCCAAAGACTCCCTACAACTCCATAGATTAAGCCAAGAATTAGACATCAAAGACGGATAGTAGATCTTGAATGAGGTAATAAAAGGTAAGGTACAGAACAAGAGGAACTGAGGTAAGTAAACCACAGACAGTCTTTCAAAAGTACAGTAAACTGCCCCTGACACCCTGTAGGAAAATGTTGCCAAAATATAGAAATTTGTACTCAAATAAATGTTGCTTCAGCATTCATACACCAAATCTCCCTTAGAAAAGCAAAGATAGTTTCTTAGTAAACACAAATTTTTTGTCAGAAATCACAAAGCTCTCCTCAAAAAATAGTGAAAATGTTTCCCCAAAAGTGGCTTATTTGCCCAGTCTTGAAGGATTGCTAGCCAGCTGACAGTCCTGGAGTGAACTGAAGGACCACACTTCATCAGTGCGATTCCTCTGATTATTTTGGTGCTCTAAATGCCCTTTTATATAGAGCTCCGCTTGAGTGCTAAGTACTTAGAGCACATGCAGGGTGCCCTTTAGCTTTGAAGGCTGACTGTTCTGCGGGGGTTAAAACTTAAATAGCTTAAGGTACCGCATAAGAGATCTAATACTGAACAACTTTTTTTTGATTGGACAAATGTCACACTCTATTTTTCCCATATTTGTGCTATTAGAAAATGTTGCTGATATTTAAACTTACTGTTAATATTTTCAGGCATTTGTTTAAGAAAATAATTAATGGAAGTGGAAAGTGCTGGACAGGTAAGTTTCAGAAAATTACTCCGAGAAGGCTGTGGCTGAAGCGCTAGAGATTGGTTTTAAATAAAACTGTTCTGTGTTTATAGAAGTTCATTTTTCTGCTTCGTTCAACTGGCTGAGTGGTATTTTTGTTTATCTTCTCAAATTGTGGTATTGTGGAACTTTCAGAAAATTATTTATAATATAGAGGATTATGATCTGGTCAAGGATCCTAACCATCTTATTTTGTGTTCGAGACAGAGATGCCAATAAATTCACCCCGAGAGTGAAGCAAGGTTGAGAACACATAACTGCAGGTTAGGATCAGAGATCTGGTCATAATTCTTCTTAGTGGATGGAGTTTTATCTGCTCCATGTATTACTAGTTACAGTAAAAAATAAAAACAATAATAAGTGTTTTGCCAGCTTTTAAAGCCATACATTTAGCAAGTACTGTCAAAAAGGCAATGTAACACAGTCCCTTACATTAATACTCACCTTTCATTCCTCTTAGCTGTTCAGATTTTCGCAGAACATCCATATTATTGCTTCATATTTTTGGTATGTTCGTCATAAAAATCTTTGTTTTTTGGAAAAGCCACTGAGGATTGAAGTCACTAAATAGTGATATACATACTTACTTCCTGTTATTCAATTTGCTTCTTATGTTTATGAGAGGAAGTTAAGGGCACCTAATCTGTACAGACAGCAAGCAGAAGCAGATCTTTTGTTCTGCCACAGTCATTTTTCTGGATAGTACTGGCAGATTTTATTGCCTAGCACAAGACCTTGAACTTAGCGACTTAAGCAAGGGGCACTTAACATTTGTTAAGATCAGGTCTCGCTCCACTTCAATACTTAACCGATACTGAATATTTAAGCAATAACCCACGTCTGGGTGTGGGTAATGCTACCCACAGTTGGTGTGGTTTGGTCATGAGGGCGAAGCCCGAGTGACCAAACAAAGACAACCGTGGGTAAATCTAGCATTACCCACACCCAGACATGAGTTATTGCTATTATACAATATTATTTAAGGAAAAAAATACTTACTTTTCTTAAATAATGCCTTTGTATAATACCTGTGTGGTGCCCTTCAGCAGTTTTCCGCTATCCTGGGGCTTTTTTTGATGTACTGCACATGCATATGCTTACACAGTACATCAGAGCCTTGCAGAGGAAGCAACAGAGAAAGGAAGATCTTCGTTGTTTTTTTTTAAGATATCTTGCTATGTTAAATGTATAACATAGCAAGATTACAGCAACGAAGATCTTCCGTTCTCCATTGCTACCTAACACAAACAAAATAATCAAGACTTATACTAATGGAAAAAGTCCGGGCAACTGGACCTTTTTCTATTAGTATATATCGGATTTACAATGGGCATGTTGGTTGGGCTGGCCAATCAGCGTGCACGTTTTGGAATACTAATCGGCAGTCATTGCATAACTGAGCATAGTCACCATTCTCTGTGCACCACACATCTATTCTGATCTCTTTAATACAGTTTAGAAACAAAGCTACTATATGTGACATGGACTTAGATTAAATACTGCATACACCAGTCATATAACCTTACTGAATGAGAAAAAGGATCCATGCATGCTTTGTTAGAAATTGTAATATTGTGTTTGTTTTTAAACCTTTATTAAGATATCACTTAGATGCACATACATTAGTAGAAAAAAATCATATTAACATTTTTCCCATTTATACACATTGCACATTATGTTTTCTTTCTTTATAGCAATTGTTTCTCAGTATAACAATACAAAAAAAATTACTCTGTTCCTGCCTTCCCTTGAATCTCACTAATCCTCCCGAACATCATTCTGTGTGTACAATTACCATGAATTCCATTTATTTCTATGTAATTGCTCCTTCCCATTTCTAAAGATCCCTTATGCAGTTGTTTTATCTCTTTTACAACATTTGATACTTCAAATAGAGTTGGTTTAGATTTTTATTTCTATTTCTGTTTTCTGGCAATTGCTATTTTGGTAGCCAGCAAAATTAAACTTTAATAAGTACTTATTATGTCTAGACAATTCTGATCCTGTGTCACAGCCCAAAATAATAATTTCCTTAGTTACAGCCATTTGCTCCCCCAATACTTCTGACAGAGTACACCATTTGGAATTTTATAAATTCTATAAACCTGACAACTGATTATACACCAAAAAAAATCATATTTCCAGTTACTTCTTTCCTTTACATCACACCTCCAACCTTTGTTATCTGGCCGAGGAAAAACTTATTTGAAGTCTGCTTGGGGTATAAAAATACCTATACAAAAACTTCCAAGCAAAAATCCTAAACCTTCAGGACTTTGTTGCATACTTTCAAGCTGTACATATGTCTTTCCATTGTTCCCTTGTAAATTGCTTTCCAAGTTTCTCTTCCCAGTCTCTTCTAACCGCCTCTGATTGATTCTTATAGTTCTCTTGTAATATTTCTATGCTCTACTAATTATTCCCTTTTTCACAGCAGCTTCTGTTCTAGATTTGACTTATAAAATTACAAGAGTAAAACTTTTACTTAGGACTCTCTTATTGCTTTGTTTTTGCCTATACTCTGATTTCAATCCCTGATAAGGATGGCAGTCTGTAATTTGCAGTCCAAACTTCTTCTTGACAGAATTCCAGTCTGTTACATTTCCTTCTCTAGTTATTTGCTTTCAATGCCTAGGTACCTTTGCCAGTTTTCTCTGGTAAATTCCAGCCCCATCTTGCCTATTTTAGTATCCCTACTTGCTTTTATCTATATTTGAAAAAAATCTCCTTTCTCCATTTACATGTTGGCTTAGTTGTTCAAATCGAGTCTGTATTGTGGTTATTATTCTCTATAAAGATTTTCATCCAAAATCCCACTCTTTCCTTATTTCTTGAACTCCCTCATCTTCATCACCATCATCCCTTTCCACTTTGAATTATAACCTTCTGCTTGTGTTATGTATACAAGCTTTAACTGTGCATCTCTAAAATATGCCTAAAAATCAGGTAATTCTAAATCAGCTTCTTGTTGTTTTGTGCAGATCAGCTTGTCCCATTTAACTCTTGGGCCTCATTCCCTCCAAGATAAATTCCTTCAGCTCTTTATTAATTAAAGTTTGCAACTTCTCCTCTGGTTGATACAATATGCCTGACCTGTATATAAAATTAAAGGGACTAAAAACGTTTTCACTGCTTGTATCTTGCTATACATATCCATAAACAAGTGCTTCCGGTTTCTCAGTTTTTATATTATCTTTTGTTTAGTCTCTTCACACATATCCTTAGCTGCTATAACTAAATTCTTTTTAACCCATACTTCTAAATACTTCATGTTATGTGCCCAAAATATCAGTATTGCTGAACTAAGTGATGATTGGATACATAATTTATGGCTATAGTCTTTGTTTTATTCACCAACAGCAGCAGCATTTTCTTATATTCTGATTCCCTCTGGATCATCATTGTTCTATTAGTGTTGTCAAATGTTTGCCTCCTCTCCAAAAAAACACACTGATCCATATCTATCAATTCTGACAACACCGTTGCTATTATTTTAACTAGTGTAGATATAAACACATGGCTTAAAATTGAAATGTGTCTATATGAAGTGGGTCTGATGTGTCTTTACCCCCTTTGGGTAATACAGCCACAGCAGCTTTCTTCCAAGATGCCAGGGCTTTCCCTCCTTTTAAAATACTGTTAAACAAAATCTTCCAGATCTTCATCACATTCTTCCCTCATAATTTATAGACTTCCAGAGGAATATCATCTGTTCCTGGAGACTTCCCTGACAATTGATTATAAATGACCATTTTTATCTCATCTCTTCCTACATTAACTATTATTTGTTAAGTAACATCTTCCTCTAATCTTTGCATACTTAAGTCTTCCATAAATATTTTCATGTGTGCTCTTTCTCATTTTCCACAGTTCTCTGCTTTATACACATTTTCATAAAGTTTCCAAAATATCTCTCTGGTTATTTTTCTTATCATAGGCTCCATAAAATTAGCGACAGCCCCTTCTACTTTCTGTTGACAGTCATTGTACTAAAAGTTTTTATGTTCTGGAGTTGTTATCAAAAAAATAGATTCTTAACAACAATCTTTTAAAAACTCATGCATATTATCCAAATACTTCCTTATTTTCTCTTTAGCACACTGCATTTGCTCCTGTTCTTGTTCTCTGAGATTCCCATTACTTGGTAAAACATTAACCTTTCTCAGCCTACTAAATAGTTCCTATTACTTTTAACAATATCTGTTTATTTTTTTCTACCCTATTTCTAAACATCATTTTCATTTTATCTCACTCACTAGCTATTTCTTCTAAAGAAAGTTGTATCTTCCCTAATAACACTCAAATAATTTCCATAATGTATCCCTTAAATGCATCTCATTTTAACAGGTAGGCGGATAAGTACCAGTGTCTCATTTTACTTCATTACCCTGCATTTTTATCTTAGTTTTCATTGGTGCATGATCTGAAATAATCGTTGGGCATGAGTCAATGTTTTCAATTAAATGCAGATGTTCCTGTGAAATATAATTTCTATCCAGTCTAGCTCAGTTATTGTATCTTGGGAAATAATATGTAAATTCTGTCCAAGTTCTTATATCTGAATTCACATCTTCCATAAAAAATATTTTAAAAAATTCTGAAATCTACACTTTTTATTACTTCTCCCTTCTATGTCCCCTGATATATTTTCACTTGTGCATATCAATTTCAAGTTCAGACCTATAAGAAATATTCCCTGCCGAAAGCTGATTATTTCTCCTAAAAATTTCTTAAACTCCACGATAGCAGTTTTTGGGTTAATATAAATATATGCTAGCATAATCCTCCTCCATTACTAGCCCAACTATCGGGACTTTTGTAAATAATTTTATGTCATTTGTGAATATTTATATGATTTATACAGAAGTGTGTGTAAAGTACTGAGCTGAAATGTAACCACAGCATGCCTTATTGGAATAGAACAGGAATGTACCTGCCCTATTGTGACTGTTTAGATGTATATGTTTAATGGAAACTGGAACACAGGGTTAACTTGCAAAACTTTAAGAAAATAGTTTAAATTAAATTGTTTTTTTATAATTGTTGGGCCATAAACAAAATATGTTATCTCTCAGTTTCAGTGCAGTAGCAGACACAATGTCTAGAGCTAGAAGTTTTTGTATGGTCTTGAAAGAGAAGTAATTACTAGGTTTGAGATGTAGAAGTGTTTTATTGTTTTATGACTTCCAGGGTCTGCAAAGATCTGAGAGATATATATTGTTCACAGGGAGATGCTAAAATTCTGTTAGCTTCTGACAATGGGGGTTTAGCTTGGGAACTAAAGTCAGGTGACAAAAATTGATGCCATCCAAGCTAACCCAGCAGTAATATTTGATATTAATTTAAGAACTCTCTCAGAAAGAGACTGTGCATTTTGTATCTGTCTTTTAACCTAACAATAACATCAGCTAGAGAATCCATTCACCACCTTGCCTTACTGTAAGTTTTTAGAGCATAGTAACTTGTTAGATTCAGATAGGAATATAGTAAAGTATAGCTTATATGGTTTCTTTATTTATTTGAGACTGTTCTGCAATGTTGTTTTAAATATTTCCTGTGATTTTGAACTCTGAAGTTACTGTGATGATTTATTATTTTCTTGTTCTCTTATCATTTATTATTAAATATATTTAAACCTTCCAATTGTGGCTGGTCTGTCTAGCGATATTTAAGCCCTTAGAGTACTTGCATATCTATCTGGTGACACTGTACACACCACCCCTAATAGCCCCTGGCTTGGTCAAACTACCATTTGGATTAATACTAACATTACACAGTAGGATTGCACACCCTTTTTTAAGGGCCTTAAAGGAGATAAAAAAACAATCAAGAGATGAAAGCAAACGATAAATACCAAAACCAACAAAAGTTTGCTGTGGAGAACCAAATAAGGGTGCAGGCCAAGTACCGAGGAGTTGTTTAAAATACCAAGGAGGTGTTTTTATTGTCCAAATACCCAAACGCTTTTACACACAATACATTTTCGAAAATCTTCATCAAAGGCAAAACAGCAAATCAACAATGTACTCCACTTAAATAAATTCATCAAACCAGCAATGAACCAATGGTTTCATTGAAACAATTATGTGTGAACATTTCAATTGAAAAATAATTTGAAACTTAAAAAGAAAACACAAGCATTAGTCTTTCACTGGTATGAATAAACCACAAATTTCAAAAACCCTCATAATGTATAAAAATATAAATGTAGTAAGTATATATATATAACTATAAATAAAAACAATAATGATAAATTATTAAATTATTTAAAAAGTTGTATATATAAAAACTTGTGTGTGTGTGTGTGTGTGTGTGTGTGTGTGTGTGTGTGTGTGTGTGTGTGTGAAACATGAATAAAAATAGTCTCTCAAAATATATGAACTTGTACTGCCCTCTAGTGGCAGTTTATAATTTTGCACTCCTCAACTTTAAAACTGGCATTATAGATATCATATCATTGAGGCCAGGAATCTTGGTGGCTTCTAATATAATCTGCCAATATAACTCTCTATATTCTAGTTCAGTTTCCCACATACCTCCCCTAATTTCTTTTGGGACCACTTCAATAACAAAAAAAAACAAAGGAAGCTAGTGGACAATTGAGAATATGTCTAAAAAGTGTGTTGTTCATGTTCTCCTTTTTCATTTCATAATAATGTTCATATATCCTCATTTTAAGCTTCCTTTCAGTTTTTCCTACATAAAAAGACCCACAGGAGGAACACAAAGCTAAATAAACCACACCATTTGTATTACAATTAGAAAATGTGTGGCTATTAATATACTTGTTTCTACTGAGTATAAAGATACTGGAACAATTTATAACGTGGACATTGGGAACATGAACCACATTCAAAAGTCCCCTTTTTTCTAGATGAAAAATCTAATCCAGAACAACCACCAAATTTAAATAGTCTCTTAAAGTTCGTGTCCCTCCTGTAAATAAACTTCAATGGCGGACTTTGAATTTGTTTTAATTCTGTAAACTGAAGAAAACAATCCCATTCCCTAATAACTACTTCTTTAATATTGCCTGAATCACCTGTGTAGTCCATTATATATGCTCCATCATAACTAGAGATAGAAGCAGAATCATTAGTGTGTGGATTTGATAATTCATCACAACCTAAAATCGGTGCAAACCTCCCTTTCCTACCCTCAGCCACTTCTTCAGTGATGTCGTGAATAAGATTGTCCGGGTAACATCTATCCCTAAACATCTGGGTGACAAAATCTACTTCTTTAACAAAATCCTCCTCCTCTGAGGTCATCCGACTAATTCTAACTAACTGTCCTTTAAACAAGTTATTTTTCTGAAAAAATGGATGACCACTATTGTAATGGAGGTATGAATTTGAAAAAGTTTCTTTCCTAAAAACTTTGGAAGAAAAAGAGTGGTCCAATTTGGTCAAACAAATGTCCAAATAAACTAATTCCCGACTGTTGAAAGTGTAGGTGAAATCTAAAAATTCAGTGGTTCCTTTGAGGTAGGTGAGAAATTCTAAAAACCTTTCTTGACAATCCTGCCAAAAAATAACAATGTCGTCAAGAAAGCGCTTGTATAAACACCAACAATGGGAGAGCTCACAGTTAATAAATAAACAAGTGGAAGCACCCGAAAATCACAAGTAAAGTCAAAAGAAATGCTATGATTACAGAGACTGCAAGCACGAACTGGATAATGTCTTCACTTTATTCTACACGCAAATGAAAAAGCCACATGAACACCTTGAATACAACCATGCGTTTTCGTCCACACAATTCAGACTTCATCAGATGAGTTAATTAATTGTCTTAGTTGCATTTATACAACTTTTAAAATAATAAACCAATGAAATCCCTTAATTTCATTTCAAATACACAAATCATTCCCTACATGGGCTCATGAATATTTATCACTACAATTACATTCTATTCTTGTGGATTCAGCTAAAATAATTACTAACTTTAAAATTATTATTAAAATCATACTAATAATTAAATTTTAATACATAAATACTTTAAAAACATCAATCCTAAATATTAATTAAAATATAATATAAGATCTAATCTTTTAAGAAATAAAGTGCTTACAAGTGCAATGTTTATGATTCCTTTCTTTGCTAATACAGAATGTGAGGAAACAGCACCATCTATTGTCATAAAAAAATATTGCACTAGTACTTTTTCTTCTTTACATTTTTGTAGCCCTTATCTTTAATAGTGGCAAAATAGAAAGATAGTCATTTAGCCCTGGAAATTTTCCCGCTTCACAGGAACTCACAGTTAGTAACAAATAGTTTTTCCCACCAGGACAAAACAATGTTCGCATAAGTAGAGGCACATTTTGTCCCCATAGCTACCCCTCTTTCTAGAATATAGAGAGTTATATTGGCAGATTATATTAGAAGCCACCAAGATTCCTGGCCTCAATGATATTGATATCTATAATGCCAGTTTTAAAGTTGAGGAGTGCAAAATTATAAACTGCCACTAGAGGGCAGTACAAGTTCATATATTTTGAGAAACTATTTTTATTCATGTTTCACACACACACACACACACACACACAAGTTTTTATATATACAACTTTTTAAATAATTCAATAATTTATCATTATTGTTTTTATTTATAGTTATATATATATATATATATATATATATATATATATATATATATATATATATATATATATATATATCTACTTACTACATTTATATTTTTATACATCATGAGGGTTTTTGAAATTTTTGGTTTATTCATACCAGTGAAAGACATTAATGCTTGTGTTTTCTTTTTAAGTTTCAAATTATTTTTCAATTGAAGTGTTCACACATAATTGTTTCAATGAAACCATTGGTTCATTGCTGGTTTGATGAATTTATTTAAGTGGAGTACATTGTTGATTTGCTGTTTTGCCTTTGATGAAGATTTTCGAAAATGTATTGTGTGTAAAAGCGTTTGGGTATTTGGACAATAAAAACACCTCCTTGGTATTTTAAACAACTCCTCGGTACTTGGTCTGCACCCTTATTTGGTTCTCCACAGCGAACTTTTGTTGGCCTTAAAGGAGATGACAAGTAGTGGCTGGTGGTAGTGGAAACTACCTTATAGTCTGGGCAGAAGGGGGCATAGCAAGTAAACCTGTGCCAGTCTTTCCAAGGAGTGTGTGTATGTTTGTATATAAATCAAACCTCAAAGTGTGTGTGTGTGTGTGTGTGTGTGTGTGTGTGTGTGTGTGTGTGTGTGTGTGTGTGTGTGTGTGTGTGTGTGTGTGTGCTACTTGAGCAGGGACATGAAGTACTGGTTGGACAGAGAGGGTGCTGGAAGTTTAGGCTTGGCCACACATGTGCTGTTTTAATAAATGCATTAAAGTATTACGGCTACGATTTCTTACTCACTTCCCAAAATTATAAACTTCATTTTTCACTGAACTGCTTGCCATTGCACATTTAAAGTTTGCATTTCTCTCAGAAAATAATGCTCAGAACTATTGTGATTAATTGCTTAAGTATGAGGATAGCTTGCATCCATGTAAAATCAGTCATTAAAGAGAAACAGGACAGCTATCAACTTTGCAGATGCATGAAATAAACTTTGTAAATTTTATTCAGAATGGAATGTGCAAAATTTCACTGGCTAACTGCCTTCAGCTTCAGACTTCTTGTCTTTCACTGAGAACATTTGCTAACTGAAAAATAAACAAGCGAATATCATTGCAAATGCAAGGAACTTAGTATTTTTCGTTGTTTTCATATTTTATCTTGTTTTTCAGGCCTATTTGCTTACAAAATACTTGTTTATAGCTTAAACCAAGGACATTAGTCTAGGCTCCCACCCATGTAGAAACTAGGGAAATTGTCATTTTAATTCTACATGTAATCAATACATATTTAAACCCCAATACCACCCCAGCAGTCCATTATCAGAGCATTTAATTTAAAATGACTTCTGTCCACTCTTTATTCTCTTGTTATACCATAAAATTTATATTTCTTACAAATAAAAAGGTACTGGTTTACTTTAATATTTGTAACACATACAATAGTCAATGAAAAGACTCCGTCCTACATTTGAAATATTCTAGATTGCACACTACAAAAAAATACTTTACAATATAACATGCAGTTTATATGATGAAATGGTTTATCTAAATACCAGGGGCGGCTCGTCCTATCGGACTGCCGGACTGCAGCCCTCCAACCTAGAAAAAAACAAAAGAAATCTAAACAAAAAAACAATTCACGAGTCCCGATCCTCTGCGCATGCGCGGACAACTCAGACTGCCTTTATCAGCAGTCCGGATATGAAGAAAGAGGTACCCAGCAATCATTGCTGTGAGATACCAGGAATCTGTGCGGTGACAACCACACAGAACAGAGGAGCTCCGGACTGCTTCAGCCGCAGTCAGAACCAGTGAGGAGGAGGACTGAGCTGCTCTCATGGGACTGTCAGTGCGTGGGCTTCATGGACAAAGGCTTCGGGTAGGTGTTTGGATTGTGGGCTTGCTGCTGGATTTGGATTACCGGGTAGGTGGTCATTTGGGCTGGTAGGTGAAGGCTTTAATACTGCAGAACAAAGGGAGGGTGTGTGTGTGTGTAAAATGCCCCAGTTACTATATACTGGTGGTTAGAGAGAACAAATGGTGGTGGGTAGAGATACTCAGGCTTGAACCCTGTACCTTGTATGCAGGTGTTAAGGACCTGAATTCCCTACCCACCACCATTTGTAAAAAAAAATGCATATTTTTGCCTCATATTTGATCTGATCTGTTCCTCATAATATCTGTGGTTTCTGAATGTTGCCATGCTTGATATTTGAAGGTGCAGTGGTAGCATTGTTGCCTCACAGCTGTAGGTTTTCATGTTTGATTCTTGGCAGGGGTGCCTTCTGTGTGGGGTCTGCATCTTCTCCCTGTGTTTGTGTGGGTTTGCTTTTGTGTCTTCCCATGTTACAAAGACATGTCTGCATTATTTCTTCCTGGGCTTCTGCTGAAAATTGTTTTTTTTTGTTCCAAGTCAGATTGTCCTGATTAACAAATGTTAAATAAAATTGACAGGCATTTGAATTTCAGACTTCAGGTTTCTGAATGTTTAATTCCTTACATATTTGATGGTGCAGTGGTAGCATTGTTGCCTCACAGCTATAGGTTTTTCTGGTTTGATTCTTGGCTGGGGTGCCTTCTGTGTGGAGTCTGCATCTTATCCCTGTGTTTGTGTGGATTTGCTCTGGTGTCCTGCCATTTTGCAAAGACATGTGTCTGCAGTATTTCTCCCTGGGCCTCTGCTGAAAATTGTTTTTGTTCCGTCAGAAGTAAAATTTACAGGCATTTGAATTTCAGACTTCATATTCTTCAGAAAATACATAGTAACGCAACCTTTTATTCTAGCAATTTTCTAAGTTTATAAGATGAATATTTGAAATGTGTCCTTATTTTTGGGACTGTATTACCCCATTATTGGCTTTGTCCAGGTTTTTTGTGCTAAGGTTGACAGCTATGGCAAGAACTGAATTCACTGAATATGTTTGAGGGCTGTATTCCCTCATTACTTTATTTGTCCAGGTGTTTTGTGCTAAGAGGTTGACAGCTATGGTGAGAACTGAACTCATTAAATGATAGCCATTTAAGTTTCAGTCTTCCTCTCTTTCACAAAGCAGCTGATTTGGCGTAGTGGTATGTTGCTCTGACTGTTTTGCACAGGGACCTTGGCAGTAAAATGTCTGGTGGTAACACAGCATTTTTCTTTCACAAAGCAGGTGATTTGGCACAGTGGTATGTTGCTCTGACTGTTTTGCACAGGGACATTGGTAGTAAAATGTATGGTGGTAACACAGCATTTTTCTTTCACAAAGCAGCTGATTTGGCATAGTGGTATGTTGCTCTGACTCTTTTGCACAGGGACCTTGGCAGTAACATGTATGATGGTAACACAGCATTTTATTCTAGCAACTTTCCAAGATTATACAAGCAATATTTAATGTGTCCCTGGTTTTTGGCCTTTTGACCCCCCCCCCAATAAATTTGGCTTTTTCCAGATTTCTTGTGCTGTGAAGTTGAGATGCAGTTGAGTATTGAGTAGATTTTACAAGGAGCTGAGAGCTGCAGGGGAAGAGAAGTTTAGTGCTGCCTATGCTAAGTCAGCTTGCGTTGTTAATAGCACAACAGGCTGTGTACTTGCTTTTGATGCAGAAGGTTGTTGGTTCTACTCCCACAAGGGGTGAATGCTGCCGTACTGAAAAAGTTAATATACTAACTATGAGCTTGTTATCAGTTTGCCATCCATTTCCTATTGCAATATTACTAGCTTATCATTTTTAATGTAATATAGGCAATTTATTCCTCAGGGGTGTCAGACACTTTATTTTTTGATTAAACCATGAAATATAAAGGTATTTGCTAGCAGCAACCTCTTCATTAGTTACAGACTTATTTAACGTGGAATTATTTAGATGACTTTTTTACTTCTTCAGAGATTGTGCATATTTACTGATAATGGTGGAATGTAGAATTGTGCATATTTACTGATAATGGTGGACTGTAGAATTGTGCATATTTACTGATAATGGTGGACTGTAGAATTGTGCATATTTACTGATAATGGTGGACTGTAGAATTATGCATATTTACTGATACTGGTGGACTGTAGAATTGTGTATATTTACTGATAATGGTCGACTGTAGAGGTTTGAGTAGACTTTTATGATGGATATGTTCTGAACTTGGCAGTTTTGTCATTATGAGTGCATGCATTTTGTTTCATTGTTTACTGGAAAAATGTTCTGAATTGGGCAGTTTTGTCATTATTGGTGCATGTGTTTTGTTTCATTGTTTACTGGAAAGATGTTCTGAACTGGGCAGTTTTTTCATTATTGGTGCATGTGTTTTGTTTCATTGTTTACTGGAAAAAATGTTCAAAACAATAGGAAGGTGTATCAAAGAGCACATGTATGTTTCATATGCAAGGGGCCTATGATTTGGAAACAGCCCAGAATTAATCTTTATCTGCCACTGGTAAAATGTATTTTCTTTGAATGTGGGTTTCAATGCTGTTTCAATGAATGTGAGGTTCAAGGGAAGAGAAGTTTTAATGCTAAGTTTGTTTAGCAGATGTCTTACCGTTTGTGCTATAAAATGCAAAATAAAACTTTCAAATGAAGTCCAAATCATCATAGAAGTAAATCAGTATGCACATTAGTGTTTATGGTAAATGGAGTGAAATAGCCAAGTAATGGATCATTGGAATGGCTGCAGGGGAAGGCTCCATTCGACCATGATTTTGTGAGGGGGAAGGGCGGCAAACTTAAAGACAGCCCCAGCTGAACTATACCTCCCAACTGTCCAGATTTTCAAAGAATGAATAGATATTTGCTTCTTATTTTTGGTTTGTTCCTCATAAAATTTGTGGTTTTCTGGCAAATCATTTAAGAATTAAGTCACTAAATAATGACACACTGAGTTTCAGACTTCATAACCTTCAGAAAAATGCAAGTGAAAGTAAGACCTGTTCTATCAACTGTCTCAGTTTATACAAGAGCAATTTTTAGTACTGTTTATATGTTCCCCCAATATATTTGGCCTTGTCTATATTTATTGCATTAACAGGTTGAGAGGTACATGCAAATAAATTGCTTTATAGAATTAGGCATAGCCAAATCTCTCAACTGTCCCTGATTTTGGCTCGAAATGTTGCTCTTCCCCCTAATAATCCCTTTGCAAAATAGCAATTTTGGAAGAAAACATGGAGGGTTTACAATTAAGAAATAACTGTAATAATCAGAGTTATAGATTACTTTTATTTCAGAAATGCATGTAGATTCTTTTATTTTGTCAGCTGCTCAAGTTAGCAGTACTAATATTAAAGTGTCCCTTCTTTGACAGGTTCCCAGCTGTATTGTGTGGCTATTTTATATTTTTACATCACATTTTTGGTCCATTTTTCATAAAATTTGTGTTTTCTTTGGCAAATTAGTGACAAATCATTAAAGACTGAAGTTAGAAATAATGACAGACATTTGAGTTTCAGATTTAATACCATTCATAAAATTCAAACTAATGCAAGATCTATTCTATTATCTTTCTAAGTTTATAAAAGTGTCCTTATTTTTGAGCCTTTGTCACACTTATTTGTATGGCTTTGTCCAGGTTTCTTGCTCTGAGGTTGAGAGGTATGACAAATGTGTCAGAGCCATCACAGTCAGCCAGAGACATTTCAAATTGTGACATACTTGTTGCACCCCACTCCCCCATGTAGTGACTCTGGATGTGTCGAAGCAAGGCAAGGAGTAGTTATGCAGTGTAAATGTGCAGAGTATCCCCATCCAAGGTAGACACAAGTACTAGAGTGGCTTTTCATCTGTCCTTGATTTTTTGCAGAATGGTCTGGTTTCTGTCATATTTTTTGTACTGTTGATTTATGCTTATTACTCAAAGTGCCTGTTGTTCTGTGTTTAAGTAGCAATACTTTAATGACCATCAGGTAAGCTTGGCTGAAATTGTAAGATGCAAGTAAGCTTTAATAAGCATACTATTAAAGAATTGCCAGCATTGAAAGCCTTTCTGTTGTTGCCATGTAGAGAATACTTAACTAGATAATGTATAAGCCTTGGGTATTGAAATGCATATGACAGTATGTGTAATAAAGGACAGGATTACATTATTTTAAGAAGCTCATTACACTTGGAGACTTCCAGTAATCTCTGCAGGCTTTAACCGTAAACTAAAGAGAATGCCAATATTGTGGTCCATAACCTGTACAGCAATCCTTTTAAGCAATGTATCTTGAGCTTATTTCTTGTTTGCTTTTCATTTTTTACTTTGATCATGTTTTACCCATGAAACAAGTAGATAGTTGTCAGGCAGCAGGTCTTTTTTTGGATAAGAAACATTTTTACAAGTGGGGGCATCAGAGATTTCTACTTTCAGCATGTTACTTTGTACTTTACTAAAGCTGAATATAAATTATAATTATAACTGCAGTGCAAGAAGTGGTTTGAGTTGAGTGCTGCTTGTTTTTCTTATACTTGATTTTGACTGGCATTCCATTAATGTATTTAAAAAGTAATTTATTTGTTCATGCCTCACAACCTTTTTGTTTCCATCTAGATATTAAGTAAGCTGTCATACAGCCAATGCATTGAAATATTTTTATTCTTCTACACTTAATTTTGTCTTGATTGGACTCTCATAATGACAGTTTGGCACCCAGAGCAGTGTATTTAGTTAGTTTTTGTGGTTTTCAGCATAGCTCCTCCCCTTTCTAGTTGGCCGCACCCCTTCCCATTGACCCCACCCATTCAGCTGTCTCCTGCAGCCCCCCTTTGATTTGAAGTCACCAGCCGCCACTGCTAAATACTAACTACAAACATTAATTTTGTTACAGTTGTTTTTTTTCCCATTATTGTCTTTCTAAACATTACTGACATAATGTAAAGTATATGCTTTACAGTTCACTCACAAGTTTAACAAAGTCAAGAAAGTTCAGTCTTTTCTTAGCCACTTTTTTGGCAAAGCCACATTTCACAAATGTGATTGATTAGTTACAGTCTCACATTTTTTTAATTAATTTCAGTGTTGCTTGTCTTTTTACTGATCATATCCATCTCCCAACACTAGACTGTGGTTCAAGTCCAAGGTCCTCTTGATTCTTCTATTCAATTCCTGTGTATGAAGGAGTCTGTTTCTAAAGCATTTTCCTTTGAAACATTGGAAAAGGTTTCACAGGCAAAGTCTCTCTATTACTTTTATTGTCAGAAAAATAAGAAGTACAGTCCCTTTCTGCTAGATGGCTTACTTTTTGTTGGATAAACTTTTTTTATTTCCTTCTTATCCTGTTCTGCATCAAAAAATGTCTTTAATCCTCCATGAAAAATATACTGAAGACAGTTGGATATGGTAGGCTTCAATCTCACTTCTGTCTCTCCACATTCCCCGATTGCTAGGTTAATTTGTTTCTTTTCTGCCTGGTTAAAACAAATAATCATCTTCCACAAATACTCTGTACTGTCTTCAATTTTTATTACTTTTCCTTTCTGCCACAATTTCAGGATCAACTCTTTCTGTTGGTATGATTGCATTTTTACTAATACATGTCTTGGCTGCTTTTCATGGCCAAGGTTGCAGCAAACACTCAATGCGCATTTTCAATTAACAAATTCTGGTGTGGAACACCAGTCTAGTTGCTTATCTGCACTTTCATAAAATTAATATAGTCTGTTCCTTCCAGTTTCTCTGGTACAACAGAAAGTCTCATATTTTCTCTGAGCACTCTGTTTTACAGAGCTTTTTTTTTTTTCATTTCAACCTCTGATTTTTGCAGTCTGGATAGCTAGTTAAAGCTTCTTCTATTTTTTCATCCTTTTTTATTTAATTTAATATATTCCTTTACAGTTTCATTTATTTTTATCGAATATGTTTGATTTATTTTTTATTCTAAATTACTGGAAGCCATATGCTGAACCAAAGTTGAGGCATGAACAGCTTTTTGTTGAACAGCCACATGATTCTTCCTGACCAGTGTTTTCTCTTCACCTTTTCTGGTTACATTTCTTTCAAGTTCTCCAAATGTCTTTGCTAATATCCAGGTAGTGTACTTACTATCCAGTAGCTGAATTTTACCCAAGTTTACAATTGCACTGCTCATTTTCCTCAGTTTCTGTTTCCACACTGGGAGAGATGAAATTAAGCTGTTGATCAATGTGCAGCCATCTTGGAAGACCCATTCTGATATCATGTTTAAAGCAGCTAATAAGATAGATTGGCAAATGTGTTACTAAGGAAAAATATTGTTTTGAAACCAGCAGTCAGTCATAATATACAACAATTTATTTTAGCCTTGCTTACTGACACCCCCCCCATTCTGTAGTACAAATCCATCAGTGATGCATATGCAAGATGGTATTATTCATTGTCCAGATTTACAATCCATCCATCCATAACCCCTTTTTCCCATGTCGGGTGTCACTTTAACAGTGACAATTATCTAATGCCAATGCTCACACCACCGGGTAGCTGTGGATGGAGAAGGAGTGCGAGATTACTATTGGAATCACTATCCAGTTATACTGATGTTATTTTCCAGTCCTTATTAACTTATTTCAAATCTTACCTAGCTTCTGTCTGCAGCTGATGAGGTTTTACATGTACTCACTTGTTTCATGGTCAGATCAGATCGATACACAACAACAAAGCATATGATGCTTGTTTACAGGTTGTACTTTTTTGGCTAGAATATTATTCATTCACACCTCTGATTCTGTTACAACTAACAGATTTGATAGAGAGGTGTGTGCATGTGTGTGTGTGTGTGTGTGTGTGTGTGTGTGTGTGTGTGTGTGTGTGTGTGTGTGTGTGTGTGTATGTACACAGAATGTCAAATGGCTGTTTAGTAGACACATAATTGGTCAAAACCATTTGGTCAACTCCTGTTTTTTCACTTACTAAAATGCAGCAACAGAAAGGCTTGACCTCTTGCAGGACCTATGTTAGGACCCATCCAGGCATTTCAGCAATTTGCAGTTTAATGGGTCATGTTTGATATACCAAATGTCAACAATGTGGTTTGTCAGTACGTGTGGCTATTACATATATCTAGTTATTTCTGGGATAGGCTGGGCTTCCTCTTGTATGCTGTGCCCCCTACCCTTTTGATGGACAGTTTGCTATACATTATACATGTATAAATAACAGCATGGAGGTAAAGGACAGTGAAGAAGATCTCTACACCATGTTTCTTTTCATGGTGAAGTTCTGATTCCAAATATTTCTGGACACATAGGTTACAGAATAAATTGGTAACATTCTGATTATTATTTTTATAAACTTAGTGCACCCTTGTTGTAATGACCATCATACTCACATACTTACAGCCTTCTCTAAAGTTAATACATCTACACTGACAGAATATGTAAAAGAACAAATAGCCACAAGGTCCCGGAAAGAAATGGTTACAAATGATTCTGTATCTGTAGTCACCTTAAACATTAAATTCACCCTTTGAAAAATAAAGTATGTCAAAATCTCCATATGCAGGGAGACTATACATTATGGCAATAATTAACCACACACATTCACACACACACACACACACACACACACACACACACACACACACACACACACACACACACACACACACACACACACAATAATTATCCCCTTCCTTTTATTGCAGCTTATTCTACACATGTACCAGTCATCAGAAAAGCTCTACTGTGACATTGGCATACACCTGGTTTGAATTATGGCTTAAAATATTTTGGGTGGTGTTCTATAGATCATTTGTAAGAGAAGATATCTTAAAGACTGTCCTGATACACACTGCCCCTAGTAATGCATTTACTATACCAGAGATGACATATGCTGATTATTACAAACTAGTGGCATTTGTCTGAACTGGTCATTCCAAAAATTCCATCCTGTCTTTTCATATACCCAATTTTATCAATTTTCACTCCTTTAGCTGTCTATATGACCACTTGCAAATGCTCACAATTAGATGCTGATAGATATCTAAACATTATAAATTCAGAATCAAGGAACGTTATTCATAAAGTAGGTGAACAATGGACAGGCATTCACACACTCAGGGTGCCACATTTGAGTTTGTCAGAATGAAGGCTGTCTTTTTAATAAGACAAGTACTGACATGCTGAGAATCCTTTTGAATGAGGGAATTATGATGGCAGTATACTGAATCATTTTATTAGATAACGTAAATTCGTTGGTCTGAATGAAACGGGTTATACTGGTACCAGAAGAACAAGAATCAAAGCATGCTGCTTGCTGCTTCCTGTTGTTTTCGGTTATCTGTACCAACTTTTCTCAAGTTATAGCACAGTACATAAAAGCAGTCAAACATTATATGTTGCTGATGATGCAGCTATTGTAAAACTGGTTATCACTGCCCCATCATATAGCTGTGTTGATTTCTGTTAAGAAGTGCATTTGTTCTGTCCAGGGTTGACCTAATTGCTTCATCCTGCAGGGTGCCCTTGATCTTGCTCAGGAAGCTGACTAAGATGTTGTTTCCTACTGCTTTGAGTTTAGCACTACATTTGACACAGTACTACACAAATAGTCAAAAGAATAGACAGAACTGGTGTGATTATTAAGGTTATAATATTATTAAAGCTGTAAAGAAAAAACAGGATACAGAAGAGTCACTTCCTGAACTAGTAATTTTCACGATACTTAAATGTAATATTTAATATGATCTAGAATTGAAAGTATAGAATTTTAACAGAAGTTACCCATCAAGGCACTGAAAGGATGAAAAGTTCAAACATATAGCAGCTTAAATCGGGTTTATATTATAAACCTGAAAGTTTACTTCAGTGAACGCTCACATGAGCAAAAACGCTGGTAAACGAAAGGGTGTTTGTGGGGTCGCGGTACAGTGAGGAGTGGGATTTTTGCCCTTTTCTCGCTGTAGTGAAATCTCAGAGTTGGAATATATAGTTAGCAAGGGGGATGCAGCCCCCCTCAATCAGCAGTTCGATTACCAGCGTTTTCGTTCATGTGAGCGTTCGCTGAAGTAATCTTTTGGTGTTCTAATATAGACCAGCTTAAATTCATTAAAATGTAAACTAGTAACTCTGGGGAGTAAAGAAAAAACAGGATGTAGGGTTGGAAAGGAAATAGTGGTAACAAGTTAAGCATAAAGGAACTTTGGGATCCTGTATCAGATTGTCTAAACTTAGAAGCAATATGCCAAAGCAGAAAGGTGGGTTGTTGAAATATTCAGATGCATATGAAGAGGCATCATCAGTCAAAATAAAAGCCATTGCTCCTTCTCTACACTCTGTTGGTAACACCTCATATATTGCATTAGATACTCTTCTTAGAAGCTCTATGTTTACAATGACATAGACAGAGATGACAACCATCTGAAGAGGGGGAAAATGACATCCATTGCTACATTTAGCTTAAAAAGTGAAACAAGAGAAAATTCAATATACATAGTCTAGAATACAAGAGGCACATGAGGCACATGCTCTGAAGACTTAGTACCTTAAAACACTGACAGATTCAGGTAAGTGTCACCTTTCAAAACAGATATGTGAAGGAGCAAGAATACAAAAACTAAAGAAACAAGACAGATTAATGGCCTCAGGGAAGATAGAAAATAGCATTTTTCACAAAAAAGTGTAATGGATGATTAGAACAGCCTTCCAGCAGAAGGAGGAGTAGAATAAAAAATGTGACCTAAGCTAATCGTACAAAGAAAGACATCAAGGAGTTCATATCAAACAAGAAAAAATACAAGAAGGTTTAAATACAATCCACACGTTGTGATAACATGAGTCAAGCAGTCCATTCCCACCATCATTAAAAGTTTTCTACTTGTGTATGTCTCAACAGTCCCACTACTCTGTTGTACAACTGCTTGTATTTCAATTAAAAATTCATTTTCACAGAACTAGTAAAATGCCATTATATTGGGTGGCCACAGTGGTGCAGCGGTTAGTGTTGTCGCCTCACAGCAAGAGGTTCTCCAGTTCAATCCTTGGGTGGGGTGCCTTCTGTGCAGAGTCTACATGTCCTCCCTGTGGTCATGTGAGTTTCCTACAGGTGCTCTGGTTTCATCCCAAAGACATGCTGTAGATGCATTGGACATTCTATATTGGCCCTAGGCTTGAGTGTGTGTGCCTTCTGTGGAAGGTTGGGTGCCGGGCTGGCAACTTGACACTGTAAAACTCTACTGCCAATCATGAGCGGACAGGTGATCTGCTGTGGCGACCCATAACTGGGAAAAGCCAGAAGAAGAAGTAAAATGCCATTATATTACTTGATGACTCAATGGTAAAGCATTTAAGACAACTAAATTCACAATGATGATTCCCAGTCTTTGTTACATGCCTGATCTACTTTAAAATAATGGCTTATGTTTATCATTTTGGATAAGTGATACAGCTTTGTTGAGTTTCAGAGCTTTACCATAAGATAAACACCTCTGTTAAATTAAGTATAGATCTCAACACAAGTACTTTTGCAACCATCTTCTAATTGTGGTATGTTATGTATGTTAGTCTGAATACCGGTTCTTGTTTTTTTTTAATTCATCATCAAAAATCAAAGTTGCTGCATATGTCATTACAGTTATTTATGTAAAATATTTATAATATTATGACTAAAAAAATATCGCAGCAAGTAAACTTAGCAGCCCAAAAATCTGATGCTAACTGTTACAAGTACTGTAATCACTGGCCAAAACAGAGCTAGAAATTAGGTGTACAGCAGCATGGAAGACAGAATGCATGTAACAATTGCACATTTTTTGTTACAAAACAGATTATAAGCCTTAGAAAAAACATTTAAAATGCTTTCAGTATACCCACCAAAAAGAATAAATGCATTTTAAAACTTACCGTCGTATCCTCGAGAACATAAATCATCATTTGTGCCAAAAGTGATCCACCTGCTCCATGTTCCAGATCCTTTGTACAACATGATATTTTTCTCATTTTTGTTGCCATAGTTAAAATGCAGGTCAACACCACTTAGTGCAAAGAGGGTCTCATTTCTACACTCCCATTTCTGGAATTCACTTTTTGCATCACAGGGATAAAGGGTGACTGGAACCCAGTCCTTCTTTGCAGGTACCCCAAGGCATTGTGTAAATGCAATACTCATCACTCTGTTCTCTGAAATCCATCTGAACTGTTGATTTGGATCAGTTGGCGCGCAGTTTCCAGCTATAACTGAATTAGTGCTTTTAACAATGACACATTTTTTGTGCTCTTCATTGTAGATAGAAAAGATACCAATGCCTGAAAAACAGAAAATAATAATTTAAAGTTTGTTTTACATACTGTACTAGAATCAAGTACCCCAAATTGTTATTTTATATAAAATGTAAATAGAAAAAGAAATTATGTCTATGTACACAGAAATCTTGTTTGAAGTTATAAACCAGCCAAGTTTGAACATAAGGACTGTGCAGCAATTTAAGGACCACAGATTCCATTCAAGATAGTTGCGGGAATTCCGCAAAACACTACTCCTCAATAACATGTTAAAATTTTAAGAAAAGAGCCATCCACTTTCACTCATCAGTGGCCCCATTAATTTCAGCAGTTTGTTTTTTCTGTTACCTAGGATACTCAATTCTGTGGATTCACATAATACTTCTTTTCAGACAACAATGATCTGTTTATTCATGTCTTGGTTTAAACTTTCACTGTACACTTGATATTCATGGTTTCTCTAGCTGATGGGCTTACAGTACATATTTCAAATATTTTTTTCTGTTATGAAAAATGGTCATTTCCAATATACTGCCAAATAAAGCTGAGGGAGAATGTTTTTCACAGTGACATAGTGACACAGTTTTCCAGCGAAGCACACAAAGACTTGTATAGTATACTATATAGTAGTATTGTACAGTAGTATTACTATCTGTCTCCCTCTCTGCTTTGGCATTTCCCAGGGCACCCCAACTTCCACTTCAACTCCATTTTTTCACACTGTTTGCCACCTCATGATTATCTCCTGAGGGCTTTCATTTGCTGACCACAAATAGTCCCTCCATACCTACATTTAACACCTCCATTTAACACTTTGCCCTGGGGTAACCTTTTCATCTCAGATGGACAGCATGGTATAGTGAATATGATATGGGAAAACTATTTACTGCCTCACTAATTTATTTCCATATTCATTACCTTCACACAACATAATTCTAAGCAGGTCACAAAACCAAATCAAAGCTTCATGTCAAAGCCTAAAACAGTTACAACTTGTGTATATGATAACACACTAGAAGGATTAAAATGTAGCCTGTGTAAAAAAAAAAAAAATACTGCATTTTAATAGCTTCAAAACTGTTCAGACTATTTATATGAAGTTGTGCTAAGTCTGGCCTTTCACAGTGACTTTGCCTTCACCAGAATAAAATGCATCTAAGAATAAAGAATGTTTAATACCCCAAGATACATGCGCACACACATGCACGCCCACACACACAAAATCTTTTTTATAAAACCGGTTTTCATAATCATATTCTTATACTATGAAAGGTGGCACATCTAAAAGTTTAACTTTCATTTGCTATAAATACCTCATTCCCATTCAGACATTATTAAAATATTAGCATTAAATATTTTCAAAGGGATCACAATTTGCTTGCTCACTTTCCTATAGTAGAACTAAATTCTCATTTTCTTGTAATATTAGAGATGCATCTTGCCATCCCTCTTCCTAAAAGGTACCCTAAGTAAACGGCTTCCACCATATCCAGTTTGCATTTCTTAATACTGGCAAGCCCATCTGTCTTATCGACTGTAAACAGCCTGTACATTAGGTAGGTAGGATTCCAAGTACTCTGAATGAAAGACCATGTTAACCAGGTATTCTACAGCATACCAGAGGAGGGATTCAGTATTTTATCCAGCAGCCTCTGAAATGTTAACATTGTGTTCTGATATAGACAATCAGGGGTTACAAACATTGCCCTTTCTTCGGAAGAGTGGTTACGTGTTATCTGCCAGTGTCCCTTTGTCTTGTCCATTGCTGTAAAGTACCTACCCTTTCCCAGATTCTCTAAGACCTCATTGAACATGGGATAGCTATCAAAACTGGAAATGCTATTCAGTTTCCTAAACTCATTGCAGAATTTGATAGTTGCATTAGGCTTAATGGCTAACACCATTGGGCTGTTCATCCACTTCATCATTCTTATAACACACCTTGTCTGAACATTTTTGAACGTCTCTCAATTTTTCTGTGACTCTGGAACTCAATAAGATCTTAGTCTAACATTCATTATGTCTGTTTTCTGGTGTTATGTGCCTGCTGAATCTAGCTTTGTTTATATGCTTGTTGTTTGTTTGCTTGTTATTTCCCTGGAAGCTAATTCCACCTAATACGCAACTTCTCAGCGCTTCTGTGGATCACTAGTGATATCTGCATTGCTTACTGTACTTATTTCCTTGTTTCACTTGAAAGAAAGTTACTGTTTGTCGTTTTTGCATTTAGTTACTTGTAACACATTGCACTCAAGTTACCTGGCACTTGCTCACTAAAGCAATTATATAAGTCAGCACTAAAAATTAAAAGCACTACACCCTCACTCCCCACTGGCCCTTGTTTTCAATTAAGGATTTCCCAATATTATTCTAGCATGTCCAAAGGTCAGTTGTCAATCTCCTCTCCGGTCCAGCTGGTGAATCTGGGAATCTTGAGGCAATGTTATAACTGCCTCATGTACACAGACAACCCTCTCCTCCTCCCACATAACACAAATACTTGTGAGAGATGCAGCTATTTAGCCAAAATGGAGGCTGAGCTCCCTCAACTCAGGACTGGCAAGACCAGACAGGAGGAGAAGGTAACTACACACACCACAAAACCAGCCTCACATAATGCTACCACTCCACTGAATCAAACACATAAACACACAAAGACATACTCGGAGGCTCTGAGTAAAAATTTACCTAAACAGCAGAGGCCTCCAAAGCAGACACCCAAACAACTGCTACCTCAAGACACCCCACAAGCAACACATAAACCACAAAAGCAGTGTGCAAAGCAGTCACAGCCCTTAAGGCCAAATACAACATCAAACATACTTGTCATAGGTGACTCCATAGTCAGACACACTGACGTCCCACTCACCAGGCTGAACAAGGAGAGGGTCACAGTAAGCTGCCTATCGGGCGCTAGAATCCACCACATAACACAAGCACTCGGGTCACTCCACGGCAAGTACAAATATGACACAGTCATTGTCCATGCTGGTGTGAACGACCTGAGACGCACCTCCCTGGACTACATGAAAAGAGACATAGAGGAGCTCTCTGATTATGTAGCCCAGGCAGGTATGACCCTAACCCTGAGCAGTATCCTTCCTTCACCAAGAATGATGCCACAATATAGAGACAAGATGATCAGCTTTAACAATTGGCTTAATGTCTGGTGTCATTCAAAGGGAATCCAGTGTCTGTCTGCCTGGGATGACATGCTTGACAAGCCACGCTGCTTCAAGGGACGGCTTGCACCTGTCACCCTGGGATTCGGATATTGGCTAAGGCTCTTGCCACCCCATAGTGCCTTTTTAGGCAAGGCTCAAATTCTAAACCTACCACCCTAGAAAACAAAAATGGGAAGAAACTGAGGGTAATGCTGCTCAATGCCAGAAGTCTAAATCTCAAAATGCACGCACTCGAGGCCCTTCTCAGTATGGAGAACATCGATGTCTGTGCTGTAACTGAAACCTGGTTCAAGGCTCCTGAGAGCACCCGGCACTATTAGGTTTTACCTCATACCACGCGTTCCGTCCCCAAACCCCGGACCACACCACAAAAGGAGGGGTGTATCCATATTCATAAAGGATACCCACACCTCCAGGTTGGTGGCAACGCACAAGCTTCGGAAACCATCCAGGTGCAACTAACCATAGGCAAAACTGCTCTACAAATTGTAGCATGCTACAGGCCACCCTCTCAAACTCAGGAACCCCACACAGCCTTCCTGAAGACACTGGAGGGTATAAATGTATCTCCAAACACCATCATATTGGGTGACTTCAACTACCCGAATATGGACTGGGAACATTACTCAAGCCCTAACTTTCTAGCCCAACGGTTCCTGGAGTTCATAAATTCAAATGCCATGGAACAGCTAGTCACTGTTCCCATGAGAGGAGAAAATATACTAGATCTCATTGTCACAAACATGGGGACAAAATGCTCCACACCGAAGTATATCCCTCATTGGTGAGATCTGATCATAAACTAATCTCACTGGAAATCCACATCCCGCCCCACCCCAAACAAAAGACCATAGTGAAGAACTTCTCTAAAGCAAACTTCACACTACTCAAGACTGGTGTGGTATCCTTCAAGGCCCCTGAGCCAGAGGAAACCACAACCCAAGCTGCGGAAGCCCTTACAAATGCCTTCTATGAACACCTCCAGGACTGCATGGATCAGGCAATCCCAAATAAAACCAAGACTCTTTCCACAAAGGGCAAACGTCCAGTCTGGTGGACCCCAGCCATTAACAAACTTTACAATAAGAGGAGAAAGCTATTACATGATAGAACAAAATCCATAAAAGGGAAGTCACCCCTGATCATTATTAGTAAAAAATTACGAGCACTCATAAAATCAACTAAGGCCAATTTTGAGAGAAAAATTGCCATGGATTCAAAGGACAATCATAAGGCCTTTTTCAGCTATGTTAGGAACCTGGGTGGAAACTCCCAGATATGCTCAGAATTAGTCCAAAATGATACAAAAATCACTGAACCCACAGACATTGCCAACATACTGGCAGACAGGTTCAGTGCAAACTTCACCCCCTCCCCCCTAAAGGAGAGATAACTATCCCAGCCGAGTGTAGCCTCCCGGACATCTCAAATGCGCAGGTGAAAGCTGCTCTCTCTAAAGCTAAAAACACAGCATCAATGGGACTGGATGGTGTCCCCGGCTGTGTGCTACACGAGCTAAATGAGGAATTAACCCTGCACATAAGGCAGCTGTTTAATCTCAGCCTTACCACAGGATACGTGCCCAAGGAGTGGCGTACGGCAACTGTGGTCCCACTCCACAAAGGCGGCACCTCTACGGACCCTGGTAATTACCGCCCCATAAGCTTAACAAGTCTAGTCTGCAAAGCTATGGAGAGGATCATAATGGAGCTCATAAACAAAGATATAGGGGACTTGCAGACATTGGACCCGACCCAGTTTGGCTTTGTCAAGGGAAGATCATGCCTTTTGAACTTGGTCGACTTCTTGAAACAGTCACCAAGGCCATTGATGAGGAAAGGCAGTCCATACAGCCTACCTTGACCTTGCAAAGGCTTTCGACACAATACCCCACTTGGGTATTGTAGAAAAACTTACCAGCTTAAATGTAAACCCATATGTCACAAGATGGGTTGCAAACTGGCTTAAGGACAGAACCCACAGGGTTAGAGTTGCTGGCGCTGTGTCAGACTCCAAGCCGGTCACAAGTGGTGTCCCACAGGGCTCGGTCCTTGGCCCCCTATTGTTTGGCATCTACTTCTCAGAAGTACAGGCCAGCATGGGAGGACTTTGGCTGACAAAGTTTGCAGATGACTGCAAACTGGGCGCCATAGTGGAAAGTGCATCGGACACGGATATCCTTCAGAAGGGACTCACAGAAACAGATAGCTGGTGCCAGAGCCATGGCCTGAAGTTAAATGCCAAAAAATGTATAGTCATACCCTTCGGGAAAAACAAGGTAACCCCAAGCTACCATATAGGTGGCAATCCACTAAGCACAGAAGAGGTTATCAGTGACCTGGGGACCCAGGTTGACAGTGGCCTTTCTTTTGACACTCACATTGCTAAAGTGGTTAGAAAGACCTTCTACATTGCCCACCTGATCATGAAGGGATTCACATCCAGATCTAGTGAGGTCATTGTTCCCCTGTACTCTTCACTTATCAGACCAATGATCGAGTACAATGCCCCATTCGGGATGTATCTCACCCGACATCTGCAGCAATTGGAGAGACCCCAAAGTTCCTCACCAAAAGGATAAAGGGACTCCAAAATCTGTCATATGCTGCCAGATTGAAGAAACTCCAGCTCTATTCAGTCGCATACCGTCTGCTCAGAGGTGACATGTGCCTGACATACAAGGCCATGTCCAACCCGGAATTAATGGACATGCTCCACCTCATAAAATCCAAATCCACCAAAACCACTAGAGCAAGCGACTTAAACCTTAGCACGGATATAAATAGGATGTGCTGGAGGGATAGATTTATCACTCAGAGACTCCCTATGCTGTGGAATAAAATCCCGGTCCATGTGAGGCAGAGCACCTCGCTGACTCTGTTCAAGAGAAATCTAGACCTGTGGATGGGAGATCGTAGGTTTACCCCGGGAATCATCTCTGTGTTACTGCTGGACAGAGGCACAACAAACTAATGGGCACAGTATTTTTTCATATAAGGGGTGGCGTAAGCCACAAAAATTTGGGCTAGGCTTATAAATGCCTTAGGGCAGATAGCCTAGTATAAACCTATGAACCTATGAACCTATTACTTTAGTTCTTCCAGATATTTCTGAAGGCATTAACTTATTTGTTAAGAACAATTATCTCAGTTCCTGCTTTTATATTTTTGACAAGGATTTCTTTTTTCTAGCCACGCTTTGGGAGAAATGTAGGAGTAGGGACTTCAGCTTCCAGGTTCTCAATACAATTTTCTGCTTTTTTATATAGCTTCAGTACATTAATGTGGTCTCTCTCTCTCTCTCTCTCTCTCTCTATATATATATATATATATATATATATATATATATATATCTTTCTTAGCTGTCTAACTTTATACTTATTCACTCCATCACTTGAAATGGTCCCAGACATTTGACTAGAAATTAGTTTACCATAGCGGGCATGTTTCTCCTGGGTTAAATTCTCTGAGTTGGGCATTCTTATCATAAACTCATTGCTGCATTTCCTGGAGTGTCTGCCTGTGCTCCCTTACTCCGGATAATAACCGCTTAGTTTACCTGCAAAATAACATAAGTGTTAGATCGCACATTTAAAATTATCCCTGGATTCTTTAACTGCTACATTAAGGGTACACCATTCTGAGTGAACAGACAACACAAGCATAACTAACACTTTCTTCCTCATAATTTAAATTTTTCTACTGATTTTCTTGCAGCCTTAAATATTGATGGAGATTCATAAAGGTTACCGCAAACTGTAGACTGCATGCACACTTACTGTAATCTTTCAGATGACAAGAAAGTACAAAAAATGTTGTAGGGATGTTCTTGAATATAAATCCTGTACGCTTATTGTACACTTAGTGTAGGTGTTAATGAATCTGTACCGACTCTTCCCAAATTTCCTTAGCCATGTCATACAATTCTCTCAGATGCCTGCCATGCAGAAGTTCAAATGGAGTAAACCAAGTTGAATCTTATGGCACCTTTCTGACTGCAAACAGTAAAGTGCAGTTGTGTAAATAAACTTATCATAACAGCAGATGTTCAGATTATTACTGCTGCAGTACTCTTAGCTATATGGGTTAAATCCTGTCCGGAATATAACTGCTGGCCAGCTTCCAAAGTTTAAGGGGACCTTCCATGTGCCCAAACTGTCAGTCAGCTCTAGCTGAGCTGACTAAATAGACTGGTTTGGCTTCAAGCCCTTCAGAGATTTCTTGCTAGAACCCTGAAAGAAGTGAGCATTAGAGAAGTAAAAATTCCAAGTCCTACTTTGGCACAAAAATATACAAAAATAAGGAGTATGTAGGGAGGGGGTGATTTCTGCAGCAGTGATTATTCAAACATCTACTGTTATGATAAGTTTACCTGCACAACTGTACTATGTTCATCATTTGATCACTGCTACAGTAGCCTCAGCACTATGGGTAGATTACCATAGCTTATAAGGTCTGGGAGGAGAAAGGATGCAGGTCCAAGAGCCCCTAAAAAATGGCCCTTACAAAGCCTGTCATAGACCTGGAGAACAAATCTAGTTTGTTGTGCTTTATAAAGGTATGCACACAGGAACAGGTTGCTGCTCCTAGAATACTTGTAGAATCCATCCCTTTCCAAAAAGCCACTAACAAAGTCAAGGCTCTGATAGAGTGAGCCTTGAAGTGACTTGTTGTGGTGAATACAACAAATGGCAATAGCATGTGACAACCATTTGGAGAGACACAGATTGTTCTTTTTTATTACCTTCATAAGAAATGAATAATTGTTCAAATGTCCTGAAGGTTTAAGTTTTGTCAAGATAATTGTCTGTGGACATCCAAAGCATGAAGAATCCCTCTTCCCTTGTATTTAGCTTCTGGAAAGAAGACAGGGAGATGGATAGCTTGGGTCAAAGTAAATTCGGATACCACTTTAGGCATAAAAGAACTATTTCTCAGGGAAACCCTATCTTTGTGGAAAATGAGAGGGGTGACCCAACATGAGAACTTTCAACTCAGACACCTTTCCTGCAGAAGTCAAAACAATCGGCAAAAATGTTTTCCAAGTTATAAACCTGAAATCAGCTTGATGGGCTGGTTCAAATGGAGCAAGATTTAATTTTCCAAAACAAAGTTGAGATCTCAAGGAGGATCCACCAGTTTTCTCAGAGGCCTGGTATGCAACACCCCTTTAAAATCAATTTGACATGGGAGTGCATTGAAAGGGGAGGATCCATGAGCAGACATTCTGAAATGGCTTACAAATGAACCTTGATAGATGAATAAGAAAGACCAGAAGATAATAACTCGTACAAATATTGTACAACCAGAAAAGTACTACCCTTAAAAGGGTTGTGGCTTTTGTCTTGGCACCAGACAGTAAATCTTTTCCATTTACTAATATATGATTTTCTAGTAGTGGGTTTGTTTGCCTCCCTTATTGCCTGCTGTACGTCCTTAGAAAATAGGTGCCTAAAAGGTATTAAAATTCTTTCATCCAGGCAGTTACCTGACATTGATTCAAGTTGGGGCATATCAAACATACCTAGTCTTATGTGAGAAAATCCAGTCTGTGAAGAAGCTTGTGAAAATTGCCCTTGGCCATTACAAAAGAAGGGAGAAAGTATACTTATGTAAGTTGCAGTTACTTATAACAGTAGATTTCCAAATTTCTCACTGCTGCAGTTGCCTTTAGTCTGTATAGGTGTGTCTTGCCCAACACAACAACCAGCTAGCTTCCCAAAGCTCAGATTTCCTCTCAGATATCACTCTAATTACTGACTGAGCAGCCCTCTGAAGGAAAAATCAGTTGTCAAAGTAAAGAAACTTCATGACTTTCTTGCCCAAAAGTTACGAAGACGTGTACTCATCTTGAACTACAAAAATGGAAATAATCAACAATTTTATATCCCAATAAGTAACTAATAGAAATGACAGGGGGATCGATGGTGTGCGCAGTGAATTCATACATCAACTGTTATGGGTAAGTGCAACTTACACAACTGTACTATGTTCATCATTCCCACTGCTGCAGTAGCCTTGAGGCTATATGGCTTGAATATCAAAGCCTATGCAATCTGGGTGGAGGAAGAATATGAATCCAGGAGCCCCTGGAAAATGGTCCTAGCAAAGCCTGTCCTGGATATAGAAGAATAATCCAGTTTTAATGCCTTGTAATGGTATGTACAGAGGACAATATAGCTGCCTCTTGAAAACTTCTAGAGTCCACCACTTTCTGATATGCCACAGAGGAAGACAAGGCCCTAGGAGAGTGCACCTTAATACTGTCTGGAACTGGTTTATCATGGTAAGCATACCAAAAGGCAATAGCTAAAGACAACCATCTGAAAATAGTTTGTTTTTGCACCGATTGTCCTTTTTTTGTCCCAGCATAGAAAACATATAGCTGATCAAATTTTCTAAAGGATTTGGTTCTGTCAGGATAGTATCTGAGCTTATGCACATCCAAAGTATGTAAAATAATCCCTTCTATCTCTCTCTCTCTCTCTCTCTCTCTCTCTCTCTCTTATTCTGAGGATCTCGATAGAATGCAGTAAGATTAATGGCTTGATTCAAAGTGAACTATGAAACAACCCCATGCATGATTGAGGGATTTGTTCTCAATGAAACCTACTTCTATGGAGAACCAGACAGGATTCACCCAACTTGAGAGCTTGCAATTCAGAAACTCTTCTTGCAGATGTTAGCGCAATGAGAAGAGCAGTTTTCTATGTAATGAACATGAATTATGCTTGATGTGCAGGTTCAGATGGAGACTTGGTTAACTTTTCCATCATAAAGTTAACATCACATGAAAGAGCAGCCTGTTTTGGGGAGGGGGGGTCATAGACGTAGAAGTCCATTCAGAAACTGATTTACCAAAAACATAGAAGAAAGTGGAGGATCCACTTGGCATGGGCAGATGTGCTGAAATGGACACAGGATGTACCATGGTAGATGACTAAGAGAGGTCAGAGGCTAGTATCTCACACAAACATTTGAGCACCAGTGGTACATAATCCCTGATAGGGCCCTGGTTATTGGCTAATCATTGTTTTTTTGTTTATTTATTTATTGTCTCTTTTAGTACCTGTTGCATGCCCCCTGAAAAGAGGTGCCTAAAAGGAATTATGACTGAATTATCCAGACAGTTAGTTGAAAATGTTTGAGACTGGGGTATATCAAACTCTCCTTGTCTTGCACGAGTAGATCCAGTTTGTGAGGAAGCTTGTGGTAATTGCCTTTGTCCCATTCCATAAAAAAGGAGAACCAATGCTGCCTGAGCCAAGAGGAAGTAACCACAATTATTTCTGGAGAGTCCTTCTGCATCTTCAGAACATTCCCATCCATGTAAATGAAAATACATCAGTTTCCCTGCCTGCTTGTAAGCAGCCCTACAACAGAATTTGCTTAGTTGTTTATACACAGGTCAGGCATATTTTTATCAACCAGAGGAGAAGTTATGGATAACAATTAATAAAGAGCTGAATAACTTTATCTGGAAGGGGAAGACAGCAAGAGTCAAGTGGGATTACCTGATTCTTCCAGTAGAACAGAGCAGTTTAGGATTACCCAATTTAAAGAGGTATTTTAAAGCTACACAGTTAATGGTCCTATACATAGCACAAGAAGAAAACTATAACTCAAAGTGGAAAGGGATGATGATGAAACAGGGGGAAGCTCAAGAAACAAGGAGATACTGGGATTTTGGATGCAGGCCTTTAAGGAGAATAACAATAATCATACAGAATATTATATCTATAAAGTAGCAGAAAGTATCCTAAGAACTAAGCCAATACAGGAATGGAGAAAGGAGATTCTGCCAATAGGGATGATTGCAATGAGGGATATAGACAATAGGCAAGAGGTGGTTGGAATTTATTGGAGAAAACTGGCAAAGGAACCAAGGTATTGGGAGCAAATAACTACAGAGTGAAAAGTAACATAATGGGAAGAGGCCAAGAATTTATTTGAATTGCAAGTTAGAGATTGTCTTCCCTGTCAAGAAATGATATCAGAGTATAATATAGGCAAAGAGAAAGAATGGGGGGGGGGTCCTAAATGAAAGACCAACACTGGTAGAGGTTTTAGTAGAATCTAGAACAAAAGCTGCCATTAAAAAGGAATAATTAGTAGAGATGTAAAATATTGCATGATAACTATAAGAATCAATCAGAGGAGGTTAGAATGGATTGGGAAGGAAGACTGGATAAACAATTCACAAAGAAACAATGGGAAGATATATGTATGTCTCCCAAATATGCAACAAAATCTGGAAGATTTAGGATTTTTGCTTGAAAATATTTACATAGATATTTGTATACACCAAGTAGACTCCAGAAAATTTTTCCTCAGTTCTACAGCAAATGTTGGAGGTGTGATGGTGAAGAAAGCAGTAATTGGGAACATATTTTCTAGGAGTGCAGTGAGCTGGAGGACTTTAAGGATTCTCTACAGAATGCACTGTCAGAGAAGCTGGATGGACAGATTGGTGGGATGAGGGAGATTATTTTTCTGAGCTATGATACAGAATCAGAATTGGCTAGACATGGTAAGCCCTTGCTGTGTCTAATTATGCTGGCTGCCAAAAAGCAATTACTAGAAAATGGAAAACAAAATCTTAACCAATTATATTAGAAGTAGTGAATATAGTAATAGAGATAAATTAACTGAAACTGAGAGCTTACATAGGAAAACATGGGAATTGTGGGAACAATACATATAGGGGAGGACTTAAATGAGCTATGCAATGTTTGACTGAAAAGGATTGTGTAGATTATAAGTGATGTATAATGTTTGCATCTGGGAGTGTGTCAGTATAGTTTGTGATGTAAAATGTTTGCAGCTAGGATTGTGTTGGTGTGGATTGTTTTTTATTTATATAAATTAATGATAGCCTATGTTGTAAGTGATGGTTTAATAAAGATGTTTCTTGTTTTAAAAAAAGGGGGCAGGAATTGAATAATTTATACAGTGTTTCGTAGGTTATGTGATATATAGACATATATGTAAAGTATAATGTTTGTAAACATGAACTTGTTAATACAGTTTGGTTGCTTTTATATAAATGTATATTTGCCACAAGTGATAATTCAATAAAGGTTTTAAAAATATATATTGTTCAGTTGTCTGTATTGAAAGGAGGCAGACAGATCTTTATGAGGTGTTTACCATATCTGGATCATATCTTGGAAGAGCCCCTCATTTAGTTTTCATCTGTGAAGGTCTGTCCTGGTCCTGCTCAGCTTGTCCACCACTATATTTCGCTCTGCTAGAATGTATGATGCTTGGAGAGTTAAGTATTGTTGAACAGCTACTTCCCAAGCCATCACAGCCAGCATACACAGACAGTATGACCTGGCACCCACTTGCTTGTTGTTGTACCACATCAATATGGTATTGTCTGTAATCGCCTAAAGAGATTATGGGAACCACATATGAAGAAGAGATTTTAAGGCATGGATCACAACCAACATCTGTTTGACATTTATGTGCTTTGATCTTTTTGAGGAATCCCAAATGCTTTGCAACTTTGCTTCCATTGAAACAGCCCCTGAAATGAAATGTGGGGCGTCTGTATTTACAGATTGGTTTGGAGACAGATAAGAAAAGGGAAGACCTGAATTTGTTTGTATTTCCAGTTTCCACCAGTGCAGTTCCTTTTTTACAAAGCCCAAGAGTGAAATCTGAAATTCCAGATAATGCAAAGGTTGGGTCTACGTGATTTTTAGAAACCACTGAATCTTTCTCGCCTGTAACCTGACAAGGAGAATCATGAGAATCATAGATGCCATGAACCACAGGATTCTGGGATATGCTCTGGCTCTAGTCTGGGACTGATTTGAGAAGCCAAGCAAATTTTCCAGATAAAAATCTGCCATCTCCTGTGTCAAAAAAGCCTTTTGCTGCAGGATGTCTGGAGAAAGTGTGGTAAGCAATTCTCTCAAACTGCTTGTACAAAAATACACAATCTTCAACAGATGGGACTTATTGTTAAGAACTCTATAAGCCAAACTGAAAGAAGAAAAACATCTCTTTCTAAATCTCTTCACTACCTTCCCTTTCTTGTCCAGAGGGGAAGGGTTATAAGGCATTAAGACCCTGTTGCCAGCTGAAAAATATATAGATATGGCAGCAGGGTCAGACCTAAAGTGGAAAAATAAATGTTTATTAGTTTGAAAGAATTTATACAGCCTATCTGCTTTTTGAGGGGCTGAAAGTTGTGAATCAGAGTTGCTACAGGCAGCTTTAAATGCATCATGCGAGGATGGCACTAGTGGAGGAAAAGACATATAATGAAGCATATCTACTTGTGAAAATATCATAATATCTCCTGATTTCAGTGGGAACAACCACATGTTCCCATGAATATACCCCATTCATCCTCATAGTTTGTGAAAAGAAAAAAAATCATCCAAAGGAGATTGCGAGGAGTAAGTTTCCTCTGAATCTGAGATTTAGTCTTGGGAATCTGCAGGTGAATAAGCCCTGTCCCTGTCTATTTCAGAATCTTCTGATATGTCTTCCTTAGGAATGTTTCTACTGATCTGATTTACTAGTACTGCATTTTAACTATAAGGTTAACTGCCTGTAACAATGTCTTGGCTAAGGTAAGAAAAACATCTTTTCTAACAGATACCATGTCTTTAGCAGTGTTTTACCTCTTATTTTTCTTTCCAGGTATTCCAAATGACTGTCTCAGAGAAGGAACTTGTTCTTCATCAAAAGGTCTTCACCATTTTATGTCAAGCAGCAACCTGTGAGGTGTCACTGTTCCTTAAGTGAGATGGTTCTCTCATGCATGGTTCAGACACTGGACTAGCCAGAGAGGATGTGGTTGGCCCCTGGTTCATGATCACTGAGAGGACTACACCAGAGGAAATCAGAAAGCTAAGTGAGCAGTCTGGAGAAAGACTGATGGCCACTGCTGAGTCACCAACCATTATCTGTGGCATTGACTGAGCCCACATAGTCAGCAAGGACTCTTTGCTAAGTTGTCAGTAATCAAATGATGAACATCTGGAAGGTGTATGAGTATGTTCTAATGCAAATGAAAGGAGATCCATATGTCCTTCAGATTGAGTTATAGCTAAACACGTCATGCAATGTTTTTGTATATATATCAGTGGATAAGCATGAAGCAGGTTTCTCATGATTCAGTTGCGCAGTACTCTGTCACTGTAAGCGTTCCATAATCCATGAATGCAGAATGCTGTCAAATGCTTGTTTTGTAATCTAGCCCTGCCATACTTAGGTGCTGTCCACTTTTATGATTCTCTTTTATGCCCTTTTTAATAATAAACTATCTTTTCTTTCAATACGAACTATAGCCAGGATTAGTGGGGTATTTTTATGGGAACAAATGGATGTTCCCACTGAGTTGAGAAGATACTGGGCAGGATTCACAAAGCCTCCATGTAAGAGTTATAACTCATACACGGAGGCTGCAGTTAAATGGAGTGATGTCAGCATGCTCTGCATATTAATGAGAGCATGCTGAATCACACTTAAGGCCAACACGGTCCGTGTAAGACAGTAGGGGGCGTGTCCGTAGGCCGAGCCCTGTAAGCGGACACGCCCCCAGAAGAGGAAAAGTACCCAAAGTAAACACCCACGACAGAGTCCACGGAAATGTGAATAAACAGAACACAACACATGCCCCCACGGACTATGAACAGAAAACAAATAAATAAACATGTTTTATATATTTTTTTAAATTGTAAAAATGTTTAACCGTGAGTGCGCTCGTTTGCGCGGGCGTGCCCGTAGCGCAGCTACAGTTAGCAGTCAGTGGGAAAGCATATAAGAACTAAATATGCAAAATAAGCCAGGAAGCAATAGCGTAGCGGTAGAGATGTTGGCTGAAGAGCAGCCATTCATGGTTCGAGCCCCCACAACACCAATTTTTTTTTCAAAATAAGCAGGAAACAAGTCCCTGACAAATATGTACACATAAAACCCCAATTTATGTAAAATGTAATGAAATAGCCCAATTATATTGAAGACATGTAAGGTAACAAAAGAATAAAAAATGCCAGATGTGCTCATAGCTGAGCTACAGTTTAACAGAGTGAGTGCATCTGCCCGTAGATGAGCAGTGGTTTAACTGGTGCAAAATGAGTGCCCGTAGCTGAGCAGTGGTCTAACATGCTAAATCTATGTGCCCCTAACTGAGCTGAGCGTAATATGCGTGCCGATAGTCAAATGAGGCTTAAACCAGCATACTCTGTTTGCGCGGAGCTGCGCACCGCGCAAACAAACTAACCAACGGGCAACGTTGAGCAAGCCTTATCAAAACTGCCTTTACACAGACACACCCCTCAGCATGTCTAGACAGTCATGAAAAATAAAAAACAGTGGCCAGGTTCGAACCCAGGATACTATACACCATAGTCAAGGTACAGAACCACTAAGCCATGACAGCAGTACCTAGAAATGCAATAATAGCTAATATATAGGAATGAATACAAACTACAGCATTACAATGCAGGTTTACTGAAGTTGATACAATTCCAAAATGGCCAATCACAGATATGTGCGGGAAAAATGGACTATATAAGCCCCATAGGCGGGAATACACAACATAAACGATTGTAGAACTGACCTGCAGGCAGAATGACAGGAGTAGGAGAGGGTAGTTGCTTCCAAGCACAGAGGTGGGGTGTTGAGGAGTCCAGGTACATGGTCTGGCTCCCAGTCCATAATCATGAGGCCCAACTCATGCAGGGCCAGGTCCTCTGGGGAGCATACAGGGCCGAGGCGTGGGACCGGTTGGCTCATGATCTCACCAGTGCCACAGGGATTCCAAGGACTGGTGAGCAGGTCCGTCACCACCATGCAGACCTGAAGAGACGCAAGCAGGACCAACTGAACCTTTGGATCCAGGAGGCCTGGCAAACACCCAACGCCCCACTACTGAGTAAGTAACATTTAATTATGTATGTAAGAAATTAAACTAGCTGATATTATGGAGATGTGTATTCCAATATTACTTCATTTATATTACAGCTGCAGGTGTCCGTTCTGCGAACCGCAGAGCCTATGGCGATAGGCTGGTGCGGTTGCGCCACCAGGCAGGTCAGTAATCCACTACCAGTAACCGTAAAGAATTATAAAAGTATTATAGTCAGCAAAAGAGTGCAGTGTAGTCAGTAAGGAATAAAATCTGCAAGTAACAGTGTGAAAGTGTCTGCAAGTCTTGCTTGATTACAAAAGTGTATTTCAGCCTGTAAGTTAAACCGAAAAATGAAACTGGCTGACATATATTCTGAAATAAAAATGCCCTACCTGTAAGAAAATAGTACACAACCTGCAGCAGGGTGAGAAGTATAGCTGCAGAAGATGATGAAATCACATGTGTGAAATATATCCCTGTGGAAATACTGAAACATGACAGAAGTGAGACTGCTGGAAAGGATTGTAATAACTACAGGTAAAACATGCCAATAAAGCCTAGAAGTAAGTACCATCCTGAATAGTAAAATGAAAGCAAGTGAGAGAGTGTGAGAAAGTGTCATGAAGCCAGCAATACAGTAGTAATAACCCCTGAATAAAGTATACTGCAGTCAAGACAGAATGAAATGCATGTGAGATTCAAAACTAAACGGCAAAATCTGTTCAAAGTGTTGCTGCATGTGGAATGTGTATCCCAAAATCTGGATATGTTGCTCTCAGTCTGAAATATGCAGATAGGATGATTGTCTGATATACCAAATATCCACACTTGTCTACAGCTATATAAAGCAAATGTAGCAAGATGATGTAGCTGAACAAAGCTAGATATGAATGTGTATGAAGAACACTAACATTTATATTGATGTTGCAGTAACAGTCCTATCACCAAGTTGAAATAGTTATCATATAGGAAACTGTAGTTAGAACAGTAGTGTGTATATAACTGTAGCTATTAGAAATGTACAGCATATGTATTGTTATTTGAAGGTGTTAATATTACTTTCTTTACCCCACCCTATAACCACATATAACCCATTCCACGTGAAAATGGTATGTGCAATCACAATTAACACCCCTGGACGTTTGTCCTGTTGGGTCATATATATCTGCATGTCCGTTGATGCATCTGCCCTGTTCATACATCCGTACCTGATGGCCTGTTGCCATCAATTAACCCTGCATGTTGTTGGACTGTGTATTTCTGTTCAAATTATGCATGTGTTATGCACGCTGTTCAATGGTGTGAATATCTGGGTGTTTGGTTAATGGGAATACTAATGCATGCTGTTACAACTAATTGTGAATGGTATTATATGTCACTAACCCAAACTGTCATGACATAATGCAAAACATAGGACGACAGGGAAGGCGGGTTCCAGCGGACCCACCTCTCCCACCTCAGCTGGCAAGTGCACCTGGCACTAGTGCCGAGTCCAGACCCTCCTCCGGTGGCCCTGTGCCACCTGTGGGTGGAAGCGCTGCAGGGGATGGGGCTCGCCCCCCCTCTGCAAGTGTGGCCGGAGGAGAACCACCACTCACCCTCCATAGCATCCGGACTGTGGTGCGTAGGGAGATTCGGGACTCTGTTCTTGAGCCCCTACACCAGCTCGAGGCACTGGTGGCGCAACTAACGGGCATGCCTGTTGCCCCGCCTACACAGCCCCCAGCACAGCCCTGTCCTGGGCAGTGAAGGAACAGTGGCAACTGCCTATGGGTGGGGATATCAGTTCCACTGTTGCCATCTGTGGGCTCATGGGCTCTGGATATCCAAACCTCCGTCCCCGTCAATTGTGTAACCCCCCCCACACGTGTCATACACCGCCCCTGTATGCGTCTTGTTTGTCTTGTATGTTTACCTACCCAACCTACCTCCCCAGCTGTACTGACTTCCTTCACCTGACATACCACTCTCACCTGAAAAAAAAAAAGGGCACTCTGTACCCACAAAAAAATTACGCCCCATACATAGCTGCCCATTCCGCACACATGTCTGCTGGACATGGAACCTATCAATTACAATTGGCTGTGCAACAAGTATTATTGTTGTCCTGACACCTCTCTCAGGGGTGGAAGGTTTCAAATTTCACACCAAATTACATACATATGCACAGCTGTTGCTGATGAAGAAATGGGCAGCTATGGGCCTTACCTACATCCCTCCTGCACATCCCAAGCTTGTTTCCCTACTGTCTTACCCTCTTTGTGACCCCTTTTCACCACTTTCCTGTCTCCCCATTTTCTTTTCTTTCAAAGAAAATAGCGGGTGTGCGCCAGAGTAAGCACCGTTAAGCGGTTGTAAGCGGGTGTGCGCTTGTGTGCACGGAGCTAAATGCCAGTGCGCATGCGTGAGCTCCACGCAAACCAGCGCTAACCCGGTTACAACTGCTTAAAAGTGCCTTAGTCACTTTGATTGACAGGTCCTGTACTCAGTTCAAAAGCAAAATAAAATCCCACTGTTAGTCCCGAACCCAGGACCTTGGAAACACTAGTCTGTACGACCTACCACTAAGCCATGACTCTTATACAAAAACATTGTGCTAAAATAAATATAACATGTAATAGTAGGGATGAATGTAAAGGGAATATAGGATGTGTAGTACACAAAGCATGTCATTTAAAATTACTGTCAAAACTACTGGATTTCCATAATAGTAGTGTGTGAACAGAAGCAGCCATGCTAGTTGGCAGCTTGTAGATAATAAGGTCAGTTAAAGTACATAGATATATGTATGCATATGTACATATATATATATATATATATATATATATATATATATATATATATATATATATATATATATATATATATATAAATATATATCTATATATAGTTGTAGGAGTCAATGTGCATACACACTTGCTACAGGGAACATGAGAGAGGAATGGAGAATTGTGAATATACAACACAGCCTGAATCATGAGAGAGATACTAACCTTTACACTCACAGAACACTGTCCACAGCATACCAGCATGGTCCCCGCCCTCACAATCTGAAAGGGCAACGCCTATTCCCACATACCCTTTTATAGCACTGACCTGAAATCACAGTGAGAACTGCAATCAGTACACAACTGGCTGTATGCAGTTAGCAAATGCTGGCTTACAATTGGCGCAGAGGCCATCACATGGACCTATGCAGATACCTACAAAAGCATCCAGTGCTAACACTCCCCACATGCAATACATTCATTGCATTGTCTGTAAGCAGACAGAGGGAGAGCGAGAAGTGAGAGAGAGAGAGAGAGAGAGCAAAAAAAAAAAAAATCAGACACTGTGACTCTGTCACCCGAAGCTGTCAGCACTGACAGTAGCAGCAGCAAGCAGAAGCTGTGGTAACGCAACCAGCTGCGACAAACAGAGGTAATGCAAAGTAGCAGGTTAATAGTGTGCATACTGTGAACCCTCCAAATGTGTCATTGGTCTGTATCCATAGGTATGTCCATGTGATATGTTGTGTGTACGTAGTTCCACCAAAAGGGGATGACCATACATCACATGTCAATCAGTCTTAGGCCATGATCCTGGCAGCATTTGTCTGTGCGTTGGCCCAGCAATGGCTGTAGTGACTGCTTTGAAAGGTCAGCCAGGTTCAAAAGTCAGGATCAGCCCATCCCAAAGGCACACTGGCTGGGAACAAGTGTCTGCAGGTACCCGATGTCACTGCATATGCATCCCATACTGCATAATTCCATAGCTTAGCAGACCAGGCCCGTTATGCATATGATGTTGTAATTCCCAGGGTCAGTCGAGGTGCCCCCTTAGTGGTGTGGGACCACTGTTGCTGTATGCCACTGTCCAGGTACATATCCTGTAGTATGGCCAAGATAAACTATCAGTGTTATATGCGGTTGTATGTCCTCTCGGAGTGCCGGTAGCACACATCCAGGAGTACCACAAGGTCACAGTGATGCTGTGTGTTCTCTTCTGCTGAGGGCGGCCCTCACCTGGACATGTGAGATGATAGGGAGGTTACATCCAGCTGGGATAAATATTTTAAAGGTGGGGGAGAAGGAGGGGGGATACGTGCACCGAACATGTCTGCAAGATTGCTGCCAATATCCGTGTGTTTGGTGAATGTTAAGTAGGTGTGGATTAACACAGAGCATATCTGAGGCATGTGGTCCATATGTGTAACATAACTGAAGAAGGCCTTGTGGTCATCCATAGTGTTTGTGTCCATTTCCCTCCCAGAGTAGGCCGTGGCCGTTGTTATGACGGACCGTAGCGTAGTACCAGTGCTGACCACAGATGCCTTCCCTTAATGTGAATGTGCTCTGTCCTGCAGTAGCCTCCTGCTATTGTTATACAATCTGCCTCTGTCTGGGGTCCACCGGACAGGATGCCTAACCTTTGTGCATAGGGTCTGGGTTAGACATGTGTGTGCAAGTTCCATGCAATCCGTGGCATGTCCATGGTAAGCATTTGCAAAGGGGTCAGCAGTTTGGCTTGTGGCTTCCACTGGCCCAGTGTGCTGCATGGATACCATCTCAGTCCCAGCAAGTGAATAACTGTCTAATCACATACATATCAAAGTAGTCTACTGTGCTGGTGGTGGTGGTGGGATATGTATATCCAGGCCGAGTAACGTCTGTCCACATCACAGTAGTGGACGGTGTCCCACATACAGCACCTTGGGATGAACCCCCAGAGTGAGGTTGTGCATTGCACCTGTCAGTGTGTGCTGACCGATGGGGCATGTTACTATGTTGTGTGGAATGTGGCAGGTATTGTTGCACAGGTGCTGGCTGAGCACTGATATCTGGCCATGTACCTGTGTATCCACCACGACACACACACACATGCAACATATGGGAGTAGTAGTATATCACTACACATGAGTATCATGTATAGTATGCGTGCCATATACTGCTGACATGGTCTGCTGTCTGTGTTCTCTTCCAGGGAGATGGCGCGACAGTATAACCCTGCCTACTCTGTGGCGGAAGATGAGGAGATCCACCAGAGCCTGGTGTGGGAGTATGACATCCTGTTTTCCCGCACCAGTCAGAATCAGCAGGAGAGGGCCGCACTGTGGCAAGACCTTGTCTGTAGGGTAAATGATATTAGCACACATAACAGGACATATGAGCAGGTATGACATCACTGCAGTGATTTAATCCGAAGTGTCCGGCAGCGTGCATCAGATATCCACAGGCAACAGGTCGCCACAGGAGGTGGGGTGGCCACACATCCCCCCCACACCAGACTGGAGGGGCTACTCCTAAGTGTTGTGGCTCCAGCCCCGGAACACCAACAGCAGTACACCTGCATTATGATGGAGGCTGGTTCCATGCAGCAGCACGACATGGAGCGTGCAGGTAATATGCCATATGTACACCTGACTGTTCTGTACACTGTATCATATGCAATATCAATGGCACAGTTGTGCCCACTGACATTAATCTCATCATTTCTGCAGGTCCCTCCAAGGTTACAGCAAGACAGGCCATCCATGCTGGTGAGTGTGTTTAACATAACCTATAATAGTCCTGATAATGCTAGTAACAGTAGTGTAACTCAGTAGTGCTCTGTGTGTATACTGCGGGGTGTGCATGTGTGCATGTGTGCAGGTGTGCCTGTGCCCATGTGTGCATGTGTGCATGTGTGCATGTGTGCAGGTGTGCCTGTGTCCACGTGTGCATCTGTGCATGTGTGCCTGTGTCCACGTGTGCATGTGTGCATGTGTGCCGGTGTCCACGTGTGCATGTGTCCACGTGTGCATGTGTGCATGTGTGCATGTGTCCACGTGTGCATGTGTCCACGTGTGCATGTCTGCATGTGTGCCTGTGTGCATGTGTGCATGTGTGCATGTGTGCCTGTGTGCATGTGTCCATGTGTGCATGTGTGCATGTGTGTATAAGTGCATCACTGGTAACAATGTCTGGAGACTGTAAACTGTGTTTCCTGTCTTCATCCCACAGGTTCTGGGGCTGCTCTGGTGACCTGCAGCAGGGAACCTGAATCCTGTGCCACGGCTACTGGTAATGATGATATTTGTGTAATGGTACAGGAAGGTGTGTCAGGGTCTGCCATTGGTCAGCCAATTGACAGTACACAGCTGTCAACCCCATTATTGCGCACAGTCATCCTGCCTGTACATCCTTTGTCACCATTGTCCCTAGGTGATGGACAGGATACAGTGGGTATAGACCAGGGTAATGTGGTACCTGTGGCACATGCATCCCCACACAGCAGCCATGGGCAGGGTCCCCGATGGTACCACACAGACAGTTGCCCATGGGTTCTCGTGGGAGCATCCGTGGGCGTACTGCCTCTGGCTGACGTGCCCAAAGAGGTCTGTCAATCTCAGCTATGTTTTGGACTGTCATGCAGGCACAGACACGTATGGAAAGGTACACCAGACAGGGTCTGAGGGAGCTGAGAGCATGTCGCACAGCCATGACAGACAGTATGCGTGACATTGCGGATGCTATCCGTAACTTCACCGATGTCATAGACAGATGTTGTGGGGGCATATTACAGCAGTTCCACAACCAGATGTCCATGAGCCAGGGCAATGGTGGGTGTTTGCGGCATCGACGTGGCCGTATGCCGGCAGCAGCAGCAGCTGGCAGTCGGCACAGACGACAACAGGCTCGCGCACGCCCCCATAGTGCCAGCAGCAGCCCCAGCAATGCTGGGTCTGTGCTGTCATCGGAACGCCCCAGGAGACCACGTGCACGTGGCTCTGGACAGTCCCAACAGGGACTTGTGTCCAGTCAACACACTCCCACTTCTGATGACAGTACCCAGTCTGGCTTTGTACTGGATACGGTCCGTAGCACCCCTGCCAGGCACAGGTACTGTGTCCGTGCACACAGACACTGATCTGTATGGCCTGCCAGGTGCAGTCTGTGGCTGTCCACAAACCCCTGTATATGGCAGCCATGAGGTGGAACTGTGTGCGTGCATACACACATGCGAAATGTTAACACCTAGGGAAACCACATACACGCACACACTGCACCAACACTGCCCCACCCTGTACTGCTGCCCCTCACCAACACACATACACACACATGTCAATTGGTGGTATCAGTGGCTGACTCAGGCATACCTAATCCACACCCTGTGCATATGATGACACTGTGCCACCTCCTGCAATCTCCAACATCATTGCGGGAACAGGTAAACACGTTGCTGATGCACAGGGTGACTACATAGAAGTGTATAGTATTATGTTGGTAACAGTACAGTGTGCTGCTATGACTGTGTGTTTATCCTAGCATGCCTGTTGCAGTAACTGTATGAATGTCCTGAATTGTTATCTGCACCCATAGTACATACCAAAGTATAACAGCTGAACATAATTGCATGCCGGTGGTAAGGCTGTCAACAGATAGCCGCATACATGGGTAGCACAGGGGGAAAGCTAACGCAAGTAGTGATATGCAATGGTGGACGTGTACAGTAATGGTGTCAAGTTGCCCACAACAACTATGCCATGTGGATGTTCGCGCATGTAGATATGTGTGCAGTACCAATGTAATCCAAATCACAAATAAGTACGACATAATATCAGTTCTACCATGGGCATCTGCACTGCGTATTCCTGGTTACATGTTGATAGTGCCTACATATTTGCATTGTTACTTACTGTTATTGTTACCCCTTCTTTGTTGTATAATGCACTACTTCCAGCCCCGTTTACTGTAGCTTTGTTTGCATGCATGTTCGCAGGTTCCCTGGAACACTGCTTACACCTGCAATGCAGAGTTACAGTGCTTCTGTAGACTTCTAGTGACATCTGCATAGTGTACGATACGTATGTCAACTTTACACATGACAGAACGTCACTGTCTGTCCTATACACATGTACGTTGCCTGTGACACATTGCACACGTCTTACCTGGCATTTACCCACGTGTGCAGTCATATATGTCAGTGCTATGAAACAGTAGCGGTACACCCACACATACACACCTTCAGTATGTTGTTCCCCATTGGCCCTATGTGTTGGTACTCACCATGGCAATCACACTACTAGGGTGGCATGTGCAAAGGTAACCTGTGAATCGCCTCTATGGTCCAGTTGTGGTTTATGTGAGTCATGTGTCATTGTCACAGCTGCCACATGTATGCAGTCAGCCATCACCCTTGGCCAGGAACGTACAACACATGTGTGGGATGCCACCACACAGCCAATCTGGGGACTGGTCTCTCTGAACCCAGTAATGCCATACCCTGTCAGGTGGCATGTCATATATACTACGTCCTGGACAAACGTCAACCCCAATCCCTGCTGCTACTATTGATAATACCCCTGAAGATGTTCCTGATAGTTTTGACCAGTTTTTTACTGAGACATTTCAGGCCCTAGCTAGCCATCTACCTCCTAGCTCCCCTGGTCCTGAAAGTAGCACCCCTAGAAAACTACTTGCGTCCAGCTGCCAACCAGTCACCACTTCACTTCTCTGTACCTTGATTGTAACAGTGAAACCCACTACACTTTCTGCTGATCAACTCCCTGCTGAGTACCTATCAAAACCAGATGATGCTATTGCTTACCCCGTCTCAAAGGTAATCAAAGGAACCATGTTAGAATCTAACTTTCCCACCATCTGGAAAATGTCATATGTAATCCCACTTCACAAAGGAGGCAGCTCTACTGAAGTCTCCAATTATAGGCCAATAGCTATACTCTCTCCACTTGCAAAGATTATGGAAACGTTCGTCATAGACAAGTCATGCACCACCTAATCCAAACTTGCATTATGGCAGAAACTCAGCATGGCTTACGTCCTCATCACAGCACTACGTCAGGCCTCCTAGCCTTTACTAACACCATAAGCCATACTTGCAACAATAATTATATATCCGCAGCCCTCTTTTTGGATATTTCAAAGGCATACGATATGGTTGATCACCAACTTGTACTCCACACCCTGCAAAGACTGTCTAGATACTGGAGCCTTCCAATGGTTTCAATCCTACCTGCATGGTCGACAGCAGACTGGCCTCTGGCAGAACAAACTCTCTAACCTTCTACCTAACACCCTCAGAGTACCACAAGGCTCTATACTAGGGCCCTTGCTGTTCTCCATCTTCATTAACGACCTTTATACTGTCATCCCAAAAGTCAGCTGTATCCAATATGCTGAATACTCTACTCTGATCTGCTCAGCCACATCTCCAGTAGAATTATGGTCAGCTACCCAGACCACCTTTAATACAATAGCAAACTGGCTTTCTGAACATCGTCTGATCCTAAATCCCAATCAAACTAAACTGTTGTTATTTCACCAACACGTAGGTCTACCACTTTCACCGTTACCATAACATCAACTGATGGCACAATAATCTCCCCTGACCCATCTCCGAAACTATTATGTGTCATCATAGACAATAATCTCAAATGTGACATACATGTTAACCAGATTATCAAAGCCATCAATAGAAAACTAGGGTCACTTTACAGAATTAAAACCTTCCTAGCCCCTCCAGCTAAAGGTGCCATAGCTCGCTCACACCTTGTTCCAACCCTTCTGTATGCATCCCCTCTACTCTCGAATATGAACCAGACTGTCCTTAACAAACACTCAATTTGCTGCAACCACATTGCCAGGTTTGCCACTGGGCTGCCTTTTAGGACACATCATTGCATCAATCTAAATCAGCTTGGTTGGCTTGCAATACCCAGCCTAATACAGTATAACCAACTGATTATGGCCTATAAAATCCTCTATAATCCAGACAATACTCCTGCACTTCAAATATTATCACCCCCTATAACAATCCTAGACCGCTTCGATCCTCTGACAAAGTACTACTTCAGACTAGCAAGTTTAATAACACAGCCAGTGATTCTCTCTTTGCAAACCCTGTAAGTAGATCCTGGAACTCACTTCCAGCTGATATTACCCTACTGTCCACCTTAGGTCAATTTAACAGTAGACTCAAACAACATTTGTCACTTAACTGGCTATGTCAATGTATCAAGCCTGGCTAACTTGAATGTGTAAAATCTGTGAACCACTTTACTGTGTAATTTTAATTTAATCCTGACTTGTGCTCAGGTCTAACATTAACCTGTGGAACATGTTTGACTTGCTTACTTATGTAATCTCTGTAAATAATCTGTTTGTAATATGTAATGCTAGTATTATGTAATGCTGTATCTGCTACCCTCGTAGCTTGTCTCCACGGCCTCCCTGAAATGGACATGCATCCAGTCGGGCTATCCCAGTCAACAAATGTAGGATAAATAAATAAATCAATACAATATATTACAGTAACGACAATACCAGTCAGACATTGACACACACTGACAGCATGCTGAACACACTGGGGCATACGTGGGGACTCAGAATAGCAGCCTGCCTGGGCATCACACACCTCCGCAGCTGGCACACAGGCATATGTTCCGCCGGAACAGAGCACATGCCACACATGGCACACACATCCCCTGTGCCACACACTCACAGCCTGTAGGGCTACACAACACACCTGCTACAGACGTGTCAGGTACCTGTCTTGTGTGCTGCACTGGGGCCCCACTCAGGCTGTATCTGGTGAAGGTCACAGTGATATGACTCAGGGGCACTATGGTCCACCACAGCACACATGCATACAGGTCAGTCAGAGGCATGGACAGATATGACTCACTCATTGACCATGCTAGTGTGGCTGCCTGTGACATACCTCCCTGGACTACATGATAGGGAACATAGAATGGATCTCTCAGCATGTGGCACAGGCAAGTATGAGCCTGATGTTGGTTGCCAACATACCCTCACCAGGTATTCTACCACTATATGTGGGAAGGGTGTTGTATGTCTACATTATGCTCAGTCTCCACTGTCATTCATAGGGTATTCACTGGCTGTCAATGTGTGCTTACATGCTAGGGAAGCCACAATGATGTGCACAGGTCATCTTGCACGTGACACCCATGGCCCGATGTATAATGGCAAAGCTCCTTGGTACACACATACTGCCTTATGCTGCAGGACATGGTTTACATAGCGACCTCCGTGGGTATCACACACATTAGGACACTAACAGTGCTGCTACACAACAACAGCAGTGTACACCGGAAGATGCATGCAATAGACACTGCCCTCAGCACGGTGAACTGCAATGTCTGTGCAGTACCAGATTCATGATTCATGGCTCACAGGTGTTACCCATCACTGACAGGTTATGCCCCATACCATGCTTGTCATCCCTTACACATGTAACACACATGGATAGGGGGGTGGTATCCCAAGGTAACACAAATACACATACCTCCAGGTTGTTGGCACAGCACAAACCATCAGGGCCTATTCATGTGCAGCTGACAGTGTGTCGGACTGCCATCTGGTTCATAGCCTGGCACACACAACCCTCACATACACAGGAAGACCACCTATCCTCCATAACAACACTGGCAATATGACAGTCTCAAGAACTGTGTTTATAAGGCCGTACTGCATCCAGCCAAACATTGTATGTGAGCATTACTGTAGCTACAACACACTAGTTGAAGAGTTCACAGAATGTGGTCACCGAATTGCAGTGGAATGACATGTTACCACTACCACAACAGGTGGGAACATGCAGCACCTGTACATCGACTACATGTACACTATATGGCCCAGACCAGATGTGTATCTCCTGCTGTAGGTGTTTCACCATAGACACCCACACTGTATAGGGACATACCACGTGCGGACCCTGCACAGTAAGACACAGTCATATTGGTATACATTGCAAATACCATTTATCCACACGAAGCATGTGTCAGACATGGTAACTACTGCAGGTCACAGGTATTTATGTGTATGTGTCACACACATACATCATGTGTGCAATGCCATTGCTGGTTTAGGCAATGGCATGCATTGTTATGTACAAACACCCACACAAGGTCATACTGTGTGACACAACCACACGTGACAGTTGTGGGTTACCAAAACATACCTATCTGTACTCTGACAATGGTAATAGACACAGCAGCAGAGCACACTATTGGCATTACTAGCCAACTAGCCCTGTTTGGCTGTGCTGATAGTGTGGTGACATCCCCTGTGTTTACTGGGGGAGTATGCAGCATCTGGTGTATTGTAGTATTTGCCAAATGGATCTGTGCGCTCACACTTGCATTTACACACACCCTACTACCCCCACACACATGCACACTTGCCATTTGCAGGATTCATTCCCCTACCTAACTAAGTCATGACACATGAGAGAGACGCATTAGCAAAGCACACTATTCGGTTTACTAGATAGTTCCTCATCTCTGGCTATACTTATAGGGTGCTGACAACATCAGTATTTTGAAAGGGTAATGTGCATCAGGTAGTGTGATCTCCTGATTGCCAAAACTAACATGTTTTTCATATGGAAATGCACACACACGAACTCTCCACATCCAAACACACAGACATGCCATTTCCAGGTTTCAAACTCCTACCTAACTACATTACGGTACTTAGGAGAAACGCATTAGCAGAGTGCGCTATTCACATTACTGGGAAGCTTCCTTTCTCCTGCTGTACTTATAGGGTGCTGACATCATCTGTGTTTAGAAAGGGGAGTGTGCATACTGTAGTGTGTTCTCCCAGTTGCCAAAAGGGGGATTTCCCTCACAAATTTGCACACACACAGCAACCCCCCTCATCCAAACACACACACTTGCCATTTGCGGGATTCAAATCACTACCTAACTACGTTATGACACTCAAGACGGACGCATTAGCAGAGCACGCTATTCACATTACTGGGAGGCTTTCCTTCTCCTGCTGTACTTATAGGGTGCTGACATCATATGTGTTTAGAAAGGGGAGTGTGCATCCTGTAGTGTGTTCTCCCAGTTGCCAAAAGGGACATTTCCCTTACACATACTAACCCCCCTCATCCAAACACACACACACACACTTACCATTTGCAGGATTCAAACCACTACCTAACTATGTTATAACACTCGAGACGCACACATTAGCAGAGCGCGCTATTCGCATTACTGGGAGGCTTCCCTTCTCCTGCTGTACTTATAGGGTGCTGACATCATCTGTGTTTAGAAAGGGGAGTGTGCATCCTGTAGTGTGTTCTCCCAGTTGCCAAAAGGGACATTTCCCTCACACATATTTGCACACACACAGTAACCCCCCTCATCCAAACACACACACTTGCCATTTGCAGGATTCAAACCACTACTTAACTATGTTATGACACTCGAGACGGACGCATTAGCAGAGCACACTATTCGCATTACTGGGAGGCTTCCCTTCACCTGCTGTACTTATAGGGTGCTGACATCATCTGTGTTTAGAAAGGGGAGTGTGCATCCTGTAGTGTGTTCTCCCAGTTGCCAAAAGGGACATTTTCCTTACACACACTAACCCCCCTCATCCAAACACACACACTTGCTATTTGCAGGATTCAAACCACTACCTAACTATGTTATGACACTCGAGACGGATGCATTAGCAGAGCGTGTTATTCGCATTACTGGGAAGCTCCCCTTCTCCTGCTGTACTTATAGGGTGCTGACATCATCTGTGTTTAGAAAGGGGAGTGTGCATCCTGTAGTGTGTTCTCCCAGTTGCCAAAAGGGACATTTCCCTCACACACACAAATCCCACTCACCCACACACACACACACACACACACACACACTGAGCATTTGCAGGATTCAAACCCCTACCTAACTACATTATGACACTTGAGGGAGATGCATTAGCAGAGCGCACTATCCGAATTACTGGGCATCTGTTCTGCACCTGTAGTATTTCTAGGGTGCTGACATCTTTATTTCCACAGAGGTATGTAGATGTAGTACTACCTGTCAGGTGGGGGATAGCATATATATGCATTTGCAGCCACCTACGTCAGGGTCAGATATGCACATCGCACTGGCAGGTTATGTTCTATACCATGCTTTGGGACCACAGGACCTGTAACACACAACACAACCAGTCCAGAACACCACACCCACATCCAGGACACACACTTAGCTTCCCTGGGAACAGTGCCAGGATATGCAGGTATTCACATACACCATTCCAGTTGTTAACATCAGGTACAGGCATATTGTGTGTGAGAACTACTCAGGCCTCTACCACTTTACCCTACAGCCACTACAATTTGTGGGTCCATGTGCTATGGCAGAACCACACACCACAGCCACATGGGTGAATACATATTGCACCTGTCCATCTACAACGTGGGTACTCACTGTTCCACACCAGAGGTAGACCACCATTGTTGATATCTGACCATGACCACCTTTCCCTGGACATCCATATCTCATCTCCACCCCCAGGCAAGGTTGTCACTGCACACAAACTGTGTTTAGCACAAGCAGACTCTACACATGTGTAAACTGGGGTGGATGACTTCAGAGGACCCATGCTGGAGGACTATACTGGCCACTCAGCATAATCCTTGACACTTGCATCCTATGAGCATGTGTACAATTTGCATCGGTCATGCTATCCCACATATACCCATGACTGCTCCACAACAAGACACCTGTCAGCTGTACACCGGCCATATATGCGTCGTTCAACAGACAGAGTGACCTAATACATTGCAGAGCTGTAGCCCACAGAGGGAGGACATCTGTGGACAGTTCCAGCATGGCACTTCATTCACACATACTCATTACAACACAGTGTTGACAGTGGAATCGTCCAGAGAATGCAGATAGGGCTCCCCTCAGTCTGTTATTGACGGACATCTACTGTCAGAGATCCTCAGCAACCCTCTCACAGCACACACCGACAACATGGCTGTGGCTTAGCACATTCAATCCCTGAGACCTCCACGGTGCCCCTGCTTGACAGAGGCACAGCTCACTAGCCTCACATGTTGCCTTCTGTGACCTACTTTACAGTGGCATGGTAGCCTACTATCCTGGGGATGCAGGTGCCAAGCACACTCTGGCTGAGCTGTCATTCCCTGGGGCAGGAAGCCTAGTATTGACCTCTACACCCATATGTTCAATTGTCGGATGCACAATATTTGTTGTGCTGTTCTACTGTTTGCAGGTCTTTATTGCCATAGCATTCCCTGTTCCTATGACCAACTTGTGTATCTGTGGCAGATGTTTGCATATGACGGCGATCCACTATATCACTTATGTCTCTGTGGTCATTTACTGTGTGCACTGGGCTGATTGTGGTTGGTTCCTGGATTGACACGTACAAATACCAGATATGTGTGGCCAACTGCTACACGGAGATATGGCCTAAGTGTGTGAGCATGCCCAGTTCAGCCTTTCCATGGCATGTTGTCTGACATATGCCTCATTTATCAAAGTGTGCGAGCATGCCCAGTGTGAGCTTTCCATACGTTGCACTCTGAAGTCCAACACATATTTGGGTGTGTGCGACCTTCGACATTATCGCACGTTTATGATTGTGTGCTGGGTGTCATGTTGTGTACTAACTGGCCAACTGCTTCGTGTCTGCCACAACAGAGATTATACTGTGCCTGCAGGAATTGCATGGGATACTTTGCAAACAGTTCTCAACATACTTTCATAATGACCTAACACTGTAGTACCGTATAGTGTACTGGTTCGGTACTTTCACTGTAGTGGACAGTATCCTGGGCTTTAGTCCTATCACTGCTTGACATCTTCATAGTGAGCACAACAGACTGTGTAGGGGCCAGTTGTGCACATATGACCATGTTGCAATATGTTCAGATATGGACTACCCTACAACAGGCTCATCCAACATTGCTAGTGTATTCCACAACATGGGTGGACATTGGCAAACACTAGCAATGTTCTGTAGGCCATTTCAGATGGTAGTCACAGGGTGTGTTTGTCCTTTGACACACATTGTAACTGGAGTTTGCCATTACATATGTCATGGTTGGTATACTGTGCCTCTGTCTACCTCTGACATAACAGGGATACCCAGGGTAGCCTACCATCTCCCATACACTCATCAGGATGCCTCTTGAGGGGTGTCGATATGTGGCACTCTGGCTGACCTGTACCAGGAGTTTACTGAAGTGTGGGGGTGCCTTCTGTGTTATGGATCATTCTGTACAGCTTGTCCTATGTATGTCATTGCTGGGGTTCAGGTCTCTCATGTGCATAGCTCACTGCCATCCAGATTGTACAAGGTGCAACATGTTCATTCATTCCAGGTTGGACATGGCTTCATACATCAGGCACAGCTTTCCTGTAGCTGGGAAGGATGGCGGTGTGTGGGGCTGCAGTTTGTTTACTCAGGCAACACATGGCTTCTGTTCAGGCTCTTTTGCTACCCCTGGTGGGGTAGTGTTGTGGACTTTACAGTTGTTGGAGGTGTCTGCTGAGGTATATCCCACAGGGGCTATTGTAGTCAGTTGTGATGCTTATGGAGGATGGCTGCAGAGCCAGAGTGAGTTCCCCTTATCTACATCTGCCAGCCTTCATGTTTGGGTGGGTATATGGTGCATGTTTCTGCGAACACTACAGACACATGTTTGTCCAGTGCAGGATATTTATCACCTTTTATACCCAGGTCTCACATTACATGTTAGGTGCCTCATGGATTAACACCTGTGTGGTAATTTGTGGGCACTTACTGTATATCCACGGTGGTTGTCTATACACAGTTCTGTGAATAGCTTGCTGACATGGCTATGGCTACAGTTGTCTGTTTGTAGGTGGCCCTTTTGTGGGTTGCTTGTGTCAGCTGGGGGTCGGATATGGTGGGCTGTTTGTACTCCTCTGCATACATGCTCAGTCACAGTCCTTCCATGTTGGCCTATACCTATGGGACATGTATACAGAACTGGGGTGGGGGGGGCCAAGACCAGGCCTTGCGGGATGCCACTCATATCCGCTTTGTAGTCTGACATGGATGCGGCATGTCTGACCATGTCAGTTCTGTACTTGGTCTGCTTTGCAACCCATCTACTGACATATGGGTGTATATTTAAGCTGGTGAACATATCCATACTGAACACGTACGGTATTGTCTAGAAGCATGTGCACAGTCCAGCTACGCTGTGTGGACCACATAGCCCTCATCAATGACCTTAATGACTGCTTCAAATGGGTCAGACATGTTTAGGGGCCAGTTCTGCAGTTACAACAGCCACAGTGTGTAGGGTCCAGTATCAGTAGATCCACATTAGCCTTCTGTCTGCGGTACATACTGATCCTTTCCATAGCTGTGCAGAACAAGCTTGTCAGGATCCTGGGGTGGTAGTTTGGAGTATCCATTCAGGCAACACCTTTGTTGTGATGGACCACTGTTGTTGTACACTGCTCTTTGGGTACATATCCTGTGGTAAGGCTGACATTGGCAGTAGTGTGATTTTGCATTCCATTACTCTTGGGGTCCATGTTGGCCTCAGCACAGGACACCATCACATACCTTTGCTGTTGTATGTTCTGCTTTGCAGATGATGGCTGTTACCTCAGCATCTGCAATGTCAGGCGACCATCTGCTGGGATAGGTATTTTGCATTCGGGGGGGAGGGGGGTGTTTGCACAACACCTGACAGGTTGTATGTTAGCAATATGTGTGTGTGTTTGGTATGTTGTTTGTAATATCTGTGTGATTCGGAGCATACCTGTGGATGCCCAACATGGTTCCTACCATCAGTTAGGTAAGCCTTGTGATTATCCTTAGTGTCCTGTACGTGTTGTATCTTCATAGGTTCATGGGTTCATAGTAGGCTAGACACCCTAGGCCATTAGTAAGCCTAGCTAGAGTGTGTGTGTCTTTCGCCACCCCTTGTTATGTTCAATTATGGCCATTTATGAGGTTCTTTACTGTGCCTCTGTCTGGTCGTGACACAGTGGGGACCCCCAGTATACATGTACGGTCATCCATCCACTTGGCAATATTCCTGTTGAGGGGTGTCAGTGAGAGGCTCTGCCTACCATGGATTGGGATCCTGTTTCTGGGTGTGGGGAGCCTATGGGTTATGTATCTGTCCCTCCAGCACATCTTATTTCATTATGTGTTGAGGTTGACATCTTTGACTCTCACAGCTCCAATGGCTTTGATTTCCTGTGGTGTAGCATGTCCATTACTCCTGTGTTGGACATGGCCTGGTACAAGAGACATACAATGCCTCTGTGTAGGCAGTGTGTGACTGCAGTCAGCTGGGGTGTCTACAGCCAGGCAGCATATGATATATATTTCACACCCTTTATCCCGTTGGTGGCGTAACTATGAGGTCTTCTGAACCGCTGCAGGTGTCACGTATGGTACATCCCATATGAGTTATTGTACTAGATTATGGGTCTGATAAGGGAACATTACAGCGGCACAGTGACCTCTGTTGATGTTGATGTGAATCCTTTCATGATACGGTGTCCAGTATCAACAGTCTTCATAGCCACATTGGCATTGTGGCTGTCACATGACAGATTAATGTCGACCTGTGTCCCTAGGTCCCTGATGACTCCTTGCATACATAATGGTTTGACACCTATGTGGTACTTTGTGTACCTTGTCTGGTATTTGGTGGGACATCCATACTGTCCAGTGTCTTCGGATGTCTGGGTGGTGTTCTTGTGTGAGAGAGTGTGGTCTGTTGCATGCTACAGACTGTACAGCAGTTTTGACCACAGTTATGTGCACATGGGTGGTGTCCGCTGCTTTGTGCATTGTCAGTTACCTGGCTATATGGGTGTCTGTGCTGCATATGGATACTCCCCCTCCTTTGATGTCTTGGTGCAGGTGTTGGGGCCATAACACATGGTATGTGGTATAACCTAGTAGTGCTGGTGTGCTATCACTAGGCCTGCAGCAGGCTTCTGTCACTGGACAGGCATCAATGTTCTCCATAATGGGAAGTGCCTCAGGGGCATGCATATTGCAGTTACACATCTGGCATTGGTCAGCATTACCCTTATGTTTCCTACCACTTATGTTTTCTAGGGTGGTGGGTAGTCTTTTTGGCCTTGCCTACATACGGCTCTATGGAGGCGGCAAAGGCCTTATCCAGTATCCAGACGCACACAGGTAACAGCTGACAGCCATTCCTGTAACAGCAGCATGGCTTGTCATGCTTGACATCTCAAGCAGACACACATTACACCCTCTTGGACTGACAGCTGTAACTGTGCCAGCTGTTAAACATGAGCATTCTATGTTTGTACTGTGGCATCATTCTTGGTGAGGGTTGGATGCTGCACACAGCCAGTGTCATCCCGCCCTGGGGTACATACTCGGAGGGACCATCCATGTCACATTTGATGTTGACCAGGGAGGTACATCTCAGGTAATTCACACCAGCATGGACATTGAGTGCATCATATTTCTGCTTGCTTTGGGGTGACCTGCGTACTTGTGTTAAGTGGCATTTTGTGGCTACCTACAAGCAGCTTACTCTACTCTTTCCCTTGTTCAGTCTGGTGAGTGGGACAGCTCTGTGTCTGCCTATACAGACACCTATTATGACTGTATCAGGCATGTTGTTTCTCCTTCGGGCCTGTGACTGGCACACCAGCTTTGCATACTATTCGTTGCATGTGCTATGTTTGAAAGTTGTGGTTGCTTGTGATCTACTTTGGAGGCATCTTTTGGTGTGGTGTGTTTGTAATTAAGGCCTCCGGTTATATTTGTCTGTGTTTACGTGTTTGGTTTGCAGTTGTGGTAGGTCTATGTGGGACTGGGTTTGTGGTGTATGTGGTTACCTTCTCCTCCTGACTAGTGTCGACAGTACTGAGTTGTTGGAGCTTAACCTCTGGTTTGGATACATGGATGCATCTATCACATATGTTTGTATTTATTGGGGGGTGTTGTGGTTGTCTGTGTACTTGGTACTGGCATCAAATTGCCTCTGGATTCATAGATTATACTTGTTGTGGCTGGACTTAGTGGATTGTATGTGTGGACATATGTTGTTGCCATACTACTGGTCAGTGATTACTTCCCTTTTTATGTTTGCTCTATCATGTGGTATCTTCCTCATTCTCTTGCATGGTTTGGTAATGGCTGGAGGCCAGCATGCCAGATGCCTGCATGTATGGCATTGTGTGTTGTTGTTATTTGTGATTGCATACTCCAATCACAAATAACATTCCTGGCTGTGTTCATGGAATGCCTGTATAACATGTTCTGTGGTGTGTCCCATATTCTGCACTTGCACAGGGTCTTTTGTGGATTCAACATCGGTTTTGAGGGCTGCAACCTATACTTTACACATGTTTTTCACTGTGGTATTCTGGCCAGGGACTGGGGTCAGGGTGTGTATATCCAGTGTGATTACTCTATGGTCTGGTCTTACCAGTGAGGGGTACACTTCTCATCTTGCCATCCAGTACACATGTTGCTGATTATCACATCCAGTATGCTTACCCCTCTTGTGGGAGTAGTACATTGTTCCTGGGCATTTTGGTTTATGGAATCTGGGTAATTTTCTCCTACTGTGTTGGTGCTAGTACAATGCTACCGGTGTATGTCTGGGCATTTTCAGTCGAGCAATATAATGTGGTTTGGGGGGCTTGATATATTCATGTATTCCGACATAGGCCAGGTGCTGTTCCTGGTATTAGGACAGTGGTCTGCAGCAGGCTATATACTGCGAGGCAGTTTTAGCCATTGGTATTTGACCATGGATATTCCATGCTGCTTCTTGTTGTGGTACCAACATGGGGGTGTGGTTATCCTTGCCATTTCTTGCTAGTCACCCTCCTTTTGTAGCTTGTTCCATGTTTTGCGGCTGTACAGCACAGTATGAGGTGTGACCTGGTAGTGTTAGGGTGCTGATGTGAGCCTTGCCTAGTTCTCTATTACAGGACTGGTATCTACATTCTCCTTACTGTGTGCGTTTATGCTGCACACATCTTGCTGTTTATACATCTGTCATGGGGTAGTATTACATCTAGGTTCCTATCCCTTGTAGAACCTATGAGGTTGGGTTTGTGTTTTGAGACTTACCTATTCAGGGCATGCTGTGGGTACTGACAACCTTTGCCAGTATCCATGGGGCATGGCATGATAGGTGCATGCCACCCCTAGCAGGTGGTGCATCATGTCAAACTCCGCATATTTTCCCAGCCTGTAACACATTGGCTCCCCTTTGACTGACTGCATTACTTCAGCCAATTATTGTACTTGATCTTCTTGTCTTCATAGTGTGGCATCATGCTTGGTGAGGGTGAGATGTTAGGCAGGGTCTTCATGTTTGCATATAATAGATGGTGTTACATTGCTTAACACATGGCAATCATGCCTCAGGTGGTGCTGCAGGGCTGCCTCTGTCGGATGCACATACTACACTCCCTGTACATGTTTGAGAGCAGGTTGTGTCATGTTAGGCATCCCTGTTACTATATGAGTGAGTCAGAGAGGGGTATCATTCCCAGGGTTCCTACTAAGCCAGTGTATGTGCTATGCGTTGCCTCTTTGCCAAGGCCAGGGCATACTGGGCATGCCTCCTTCTGCCTACTGGGGCAGGCTCAGGTTGTTCCTCCTGTGAGTCACGCTCTGCCTGTGATGGCCTTGGCAATGGTGGGGGGCTGTTTGGCCCGGCCCTATGCTGGTCCTGCTGCAGCTGTTTTCGCAAGATCATATTATGTAGCATAGCACATACCATGACAATTTGGGTACATGTAGTTGGTGTGTACTGCAAGGCTCCACCAGATGTGTCCAGACACCGGAACCATGACTTGAGCAGCCCAAACACACGCTCTATCACATTACGTGTTTGTGCGTGTGCCTCATTATGGCATTCCTGTTCAGGTGTGTGTGCGTTTCTGATGGGTGTCATCAGCCATGGCTCCAGTGCATAACCTGCATCCCCCCCAGGTGTCCGTGTGGTATGTCCCCATTGGCAAATGTCTGGTACAGCTGCGTCAAATGCCAAATGTGGGAATCGTGATAACTCCCAGGGCAGCCAGCACACACATTCATTATTATGCCCTGGGCATCACACACGACCTGGCAGTTGATGGAGGGGAAGCCCTTGCGGTTAATGTAGGCCCTACCCCGCTCACCGGCTGGTGCTTTGATGCATATGTGCGTGCAGTCTATTGCACCCAGTACCTCAGGGTATTCCGCTATTTGCTGGAAGAGACGCATATTGCTGGCCAATACCTCACGGGCATTGGGGAAATATACATGATCACTGACATGTGCTAACATGGCATCCAGGAACTGGTGTAGTACCCTGGAGGCTGATGCCTGTGATATCCCCATCATATCATCAGTTGGTCTCTGGAAGGTACCTGTTGCTAGTATTCTTAGGCCAACACATACCTTGGTTTCCACTGGGATGGGTTCCCCTCTGTTGGTTCTGTGTGTGAGGCGTGGCCTGCACAGCTCTACAATTTGCTGCAGGAGCTCTCTGTCCACTCTATAGCGCTCTACTATCTCCAGCTCATGTAACCAGTGGTAGGTGACCCTGGGCCTGTACACTGTTCTCCGTCTCCTCACTGTGGGTTGTCTGGCACCATCTGCATTGTCACCACCCTCAGCAAGTCGCCTATGTCTCATTATGACAGCTATGGCAGCCCCTAACATTTCTGCTCTGAGTGAAGCTTTTTCAGTTTTCACTTCTATTAGCTTACTCCTGTCTTGCAGTGTCTCTTAATGGAAACCTCCTGCACTACTGTTTGCAGAGTTTTAAGTGCTGGGCTGGGCTACTATTCTGCCTGTGTAATTGCCTGCTTCTAATTGTTTTCACCTGCTAGCTTCAGCAGTTATCCCTGCTACCTTCCTATTAATTCTGTCGCTTCCTTTTTCCTCTTTGTTTCCTCAGGGGGGAGCAACTTGCATACTATCTGAAACACGCTCACAGTGGCTTACATACTCGCACACATGCTTACACGGTTCAGAATCTACTTATTCAGATTTAGATGCGTGTACACCCGCGCAAACACTGTTGCACGTCTGCCAACAGCCTCCAACATACTCAGCCTGCCTTACACGCGCGCACACCCGCGCAAACAGTGTTAAACATCTCCCAACACGCTCCCACATGCTCACACTGCCTTACACGTGCGCACACTGTCGTACTCGCGCTTCATGGCGCACACATGTGCGCATGCACGGCCAGCAAGAAACTTTGCTGTAGGTAACAGTGTACACCTTCCATTTCTTGACTTTCCATGACTTATCTAGTGGCACACCTCTTTCCATGATCTGTGCCTGTCATCTGTCATGTTACACTGGCCTCCAATGAACTGCATTTCTTTCTACCATTCCCCCCTGTGATGTCACCTATCTCCTACTCTATTCCTCCCCCTTTTGTATCTCTTACACTACTCAGACTGTGCTCATTTGGTATGTGACTGTGAGATTCAGTATCAGAACCCTCATTTACATGAGATTGCCTACTAATGCTTAGTTACATGTCTTAGACTCAGCTTCCCCCCTTAGCAACCACTACACGGTGGCCATGTTGGTTTTAGTCTGCTGGTCCCTGCATTGTCATTCCATGTATTGCATGAAACCCACATTTGTGGGTTTATAACCTTCTTTTTTATGGTTTTATACAGCGCAGCCCATTTGCGCGGGGCTGCGCTGGGTTTAAACATCGGCGATCGCCAAAAAAAAAAATTATATTTTTGCATCGGGTTATCTTGCCAATGGCCACATATTTGGCCATTGGCATGCTGCCTGAATCATATGCAACCTTTTTTTGGAGCTGACATCGCTCCGTTATGGATTTTGCAGAAATGTACTCAGTTGTCAACTGAGTACATTTCTGCAGCTAAAACGTCTCCTACACGGACTGGTTTCTGCTTCGTGGATCGCTAATATACCTCATTTGCATACCTTTCGGATGCAAGTGAGGTATTTAGCATGTCCACACCCAGTCCGTGTAAGAGACATTTTAGCTGGTCTCTTACACGGAGTTTAGGGCTGTTCCTGGATCGCGAGGCTTGCATAGAGTGTTGCACGTCTCTTACACTCCATGCAAGCCTTCGTGAATCCTGCCCACTATGATTTCTGTTCTACTGCCATGATTATTTTTTTTTCTACATGTCTATAAACTCTGCCTGCACTAAGTCTGGTACATAACTTACATAGTGTTGATCGATAGTGCTTAGGATGGTTTGCAGGTTCACTTTAAAGGAGTAATGTAGTTTTCCTGTTGTTAACCATGTTAATGCCAGTTTAGGATGTGCATATAAGTCATTTTTACTTAAGGCTAAATGTTGTCCAAAACTGTTAGTATCTTTACCTAGAAGTTGGGTATTGCATTTAGACCTGAGGTTTCCATTTACTTACTATTTATTTTGTGCATGACCTGATCCCAGAGGAAAAACGAGGGCACTCCCAATACTAATTTACATTATTTTACAATGTTGTCTCAGTTTCTCTGGCTGGTTGCATTTAATAACCTTTATGTTAATTAACACTTCTTTACCTGTTCTAGCCATTCACCATATTTGTTACATTCGACATGATCTTCATAAATAACTTGTCTGAAATGGATTGAGTTCGCCTTTTTTAGGAGATGAAATTGATGTTTTTTTCTTTTCCAGTTTTCTACAAAATATTGTAGGATTGTCCGTGAATTGCTTGTATTGTACTTTTCCTTCATATTTTTTAAGTTTTTCTACTTAAACTAATATTAAGCTAATATTTTATTGCTGGAGACGGCATAAGTTCTGATCTGTCTGATATTATGTTCTGCTTTTAACACATCTGTCCGTCTAGGAAATGTTATTGTTCTGTTCCCCTTTCTACAATTTTCTAAAAGTAAGACATCTTGCCTTTTTGCTTTATAGTCCTCTTTATTTCACATTTCCATGGAGACATTCTTCTTGCTCCCTTCCTTTCCATTGTTAGACTACATTTTTGTGGTAGCACTTTTGTTATAAATTTAGCTGCATGTATACTATATTTACTTATGTTATGCATCATCTATTGACTTTTGCTATGTATACTCTAGTTCTGTTATGTATACTCTATTTACTTCTGTTATGTATATCCTATTTACTTCTGTTATGTATATCCTATTTACTTCTGTTATGCATCGTCTATTGACATTTGCTATGTATACTCTAGTTCTGTTATGTATACACTATTTGCTTCTGTTATGTATATCCTATTTACTTCTGTTATGCATCATCTATTGACTTTTGCTATGTATACTCTAGTTCTGTTATGTACACTCTATTTACTTCTGTTATGTATATCTTATTTACTTCTGTTATGCATCATCTATTGACTTTTGCTATGTATACTCTAGTTCTGTTATATACACTCTATTTACTTCTGTTATGTATATCATATTTACTTGTTATGCATCATCTATTGACTTTTGCTATGTATACTCTAGTTCTGTTATGTACACTCTATTTACTTCTGTTATGTATATCCTATTTACTTCTGTTATGTATACTCTACTTCTGTTATGTATATCCTATTTACTTGTGCTATATATACTCTATTAACGTATGCATACTCTATTCTTCTGTTACTTCTGTTATATATCTTGCTTACTTCTGTGGTGTATATCTTATTTACCTCTGTTATGTACATCCTGTTTACTTCTGTCAAATATATCCTATTTACTTCTGTTATACGTACTCTATTTATTTCTCCTATGTATACTCTATTTACTTCTGTTATGTATATCCTATTTACTTCCATGTATACTCTGTGTACATCTGTTCTGTATACTCTACTTCTGTTATATACATCATGTTTACTTCTGTTATGTATACTCTATTTACTTTTTATGTATGTCCTATTTACTTCTGTTTTGTCACATGAAAATTGGATCTATTTTTAATTAACGTTTTCACATTATGTCTAATTTGGTATAAATTATTTAAACTGTTGATATCTTTGTATTATTTTTGAACATTGTAAAATTATTATTATTCTTAAAATGTTTTTGTAATAGTTTGGAACTTTTCTCCTTGGGCCTTCGCAGAAAATCAGCACTTACCTAGTTGGACTTCTTTGCTAATCAAATGTCAATTAATCAATCAGTCAATAAATAAATAAATGTCTCAATCACTGTATTCATTTGTTCTGTCATCTAACACTCTTAGTCTAACTTTTTGTAATCTGTCTCATATGTCTTAACATGCATCTCCAGTTCCATTAAATAAAGCAGATCTTCAATTAGATTATTCTCTTCTTGGCTGAGAGTGCCTTACTTACTGTCTGTTAATTGCTCCTTCCACTACTGTGCAGTCCTAACTGGACTTTCAACCAAGTCTCCTGCAGAAGGTTCTAATATTTTACGTCATGCTATATCTCTTCAAAAAATGACTTGCTGCAGCAGCTGTACCATTTTCTGAGGATTTATTGGTTATTGTTTTGGGATATTGCTATTGTAATCCACTGTGGTGCAACGGTAGCATTGTTGCCTCACAGCAAGAGGTTCTCCTGTTCGATTCTCGGCTGGAGTGTGAGAAGTGCCTTCTGTGTGGAGTCTGCATGTCATCTCCGCAGTCGAGTGACGTTCTGAAAGACATGCGTGAATGGGCAGGCATCGAGCTGGCAACTCAGCACCATAAAATCTACTGCCAATCATTAGCGGACCGGAGTTCCGCTGTGGCAACCCCTAACCGGGAAAAGCCGAAAGACAAGCAAGTTTTGGGATATTGCCATTATAGCAGTCTCCACATGAAAACCTTCATTTCTTAGTTGATCTGTAACTGTAAGATTCTACTTCCTGACTTTTGAATTCCTGACTTTGTTTCTTGTCGTTTGTCATTTCTTTCTTTGTAAAATTTACCATGTCTGGATGTCTGTCTCTGCCTTAATATATCTTCAAATATCTGTAAAGCTGCAGTGATTGTTTGGTTAGAACACCTTTCTTTTCTGCATAAACATTGTACCATATCAGATCTTTTCTTTCCAAAGTCCATGCTTCTTATTTATGAATTTTGATAACCTTTGTTTCTTACTAATAGCATTTCCTCTTTTAATGAGCTGAAAATGGCTGTTAAGGACAATAATAAAGTTTTCATGATAAGAAGTGGTCACACTTATTGCTAAATGCCAAATGAGTATTTACCAAAGAAACAGGTATAAGCACAAAGGCATGTAGCCAATGTTAGCCAAAATTTTGTGAGGCCAGGACATTGTCAGATGATCTTACATCTAAGAAGGTAAAATGAATTACTGGCACTGGCAAATGATGATAGAAGTAATGTGCAGTAAACTGACTACTCCCACAGTGCCGTTATTTTTAAACAAATACAGCCTTTCTTATTTATTTATTTGACATTTGTTGACTGGAAAAGTCTGACTAGGTTCCATAGATCCTGTTTTCAGCGGAGGCCCTGGGAGAAATGCTCCCGATGCATGTCTTTAGAATGTGGGAGAAAACCAGAGTACCCAGAGGAAACCCACACGAACGCAGGGAGAACATGCAAACTCCGCACAGAAGGCACCCCAGCCAAGAATTGAAGCAGAGAACCTCTTGCTGTGAGGCGACAGCATTAACCGCTGCACCACTGCGCCACCCTTTCTTTATCTCTTATGTAGTAATACAACTACCGTGTGCATTCCACATGCATAGTGCACATTCTAAATACACCAGTGACTGCCCAGCTTAACTTATTATGATAACAGACGTTATATATATATATATATATATATATATATATATATATATTTATATATATATATATATATATATATATATATATATATATATATATATATATATATATATATATATATATATATATGTATATATATATATATATATATATATATATATTTATATTATATGGATAATATAAGTCCAATACTGATCGATACATAGCTTCTGAATTCAGTTCCATAGTCTTCATATCTATATCTCATAAATGTCATAAAATACTATACCCAACCCCAGCAGGCTTTCAGTACTGAGACAGCATATTAGCCAACTAATATACCTGCCAACTAGTTAAATCAAAAAAGAAACCATTGTTAAAGAGTTAATCGTTAAATCATATACAATTGTATGTACATAGTAGATTTGATTTGGCACTATTTTTCACGTGTAATAATTAACCAATTATATGGCAGGATTTTATCTAGTGTGCTCTAAATAGCTTAACCAGACTAACCATGACCATCTGCTCACAAATTTCCTGGTGGACCTTTGGGGGAGTTTCCACTAACTAGATAGGTGAACAGTGGAATCAGTACTCAGAACTATGTAGTGCCACCTATCAAGGATTTCAGATGAATCCAGTATTAAGGACTGTGCAGTAATTCTAACCAAGGCAGTGCAGATATGTCAGTAAACTTACCATAACAGTAGGTGTTCATATAGATCACTCTTACAGTAACCTAAGCTATATGGGTCTTATCTCACTGCTACCAGAGAGTTTTTCAGATTTAAAGGGTGCCTTCCACATACTTCAACTGTCAGAAGCTCAAGACCAACTCCATATAAAAAGACAGTTACAGCAAAACAAGTTCACAGCTTTCTTGCCCCAAAAAAGGGAGGCAATAAACCTGAAAGGAAAAATGCTGGGGAAACACAATACAAATGAAACTAAACACACCAAGGTATATACATCCATACCCTGGCAATACAAGTAAACAGCAAAAATCAGGTGGTTGGAGGAAGGAGAGAGTTACTTCAATAGTGATCTATTTGAACATCTTCTGTTACAGTAAGGTTACTTACACAGCTGCATAATGTTCAACATTAGATCACTGCTGCAGAAACTTAAGCTATATGGGTAAATTACCACAGCTTAAAAAGTAAAAGGGTAGGAGGAAATAAGTTTAGAATCCAGGAACCCCTAGATAATGGCCCTAGCAAAGCCTGTTCTGGACCTAGAAAAAGGAATCCAGTTTGTAGTGCTTTGCATAAATATGTACAGATGACCACATTGCTGCCGCTAGAATAATTCTAGAGTCCAGCCCTTTCCAGAAAGCCAATGAAGAATCAAAGGCCCCAGTGGAGTGTACCCTAAGCTTGCTTGGCTGGTTATGGTAAGAACAGCCATCTAGAAATAGATTAATTTGACACTGGCTGCCCTTTCTTCTTACCTTCACAGGACACACGCAGCAGCTTTCCTGAAGGATTGAGTTTTGTCTAAGTAGTATCTGATCTCCCTTTGGACATCCAGAATATGCACAATCTTTTCTCCCTTGTTCTTGGGATCAGGAAAAAGGCATGGACATTGATAGACTGGTTCAAGGTAAACTCTGACACCACTTTTAGCAACAAAGAGGGATTAGTTCTCAAAAGAAATCTGGTTCTTGTGCATAATTAAATAGACTTGAGTAACCATGAGAGTTTTTAACTCAGACACTCTCCTAGCTGAACTCAGGGCCATGAGTAAAATTATTTTATGTCAAGAACCCCAATTGAACCTGATGAACTGGTTCAAATGGAGAAAAGAGTAAACTTTACAAACACAGAATTAAGATCCCAAGAAGAAGCCACCTGTTTTCAAGTTGTGCGGATATGTAAAACCCCTTTAAAAAACTCCTTGACTTGAAGATGTTAGAAAGGAGATCCAAGGGCAAATAAGCAGAAATGGTAGACCAATTAATCTTGATTGAGGAGTAAGAAAGGCCAGAGGATAGTACCTCACACAAATAATCAAATCCCATAGGCAGCCTGGCCTTATGAGGGTCCTGATTGATGTAATGTCATGAAAAGGGTGAAAAAGCATAGATGTATGTTCCCATCCATGGGAATGATAAAGCTTCTGTCTTCCAGGCTTGTTTGCAAGGAATCTTGTTGTAGAATATTCTTAGTTGTCTGTTCTGACAGGAGGCAATCAGATCTACTTGAGGTATTCCCCACAGTTAAATAAATTCTTGGAGGACCCCAGAGTGATGTTTCCATTCATGAGGGTTTCTCTTCGACCTGCTTATGTTGTCTGCTATAATGTTTGCTCTGATGGAATGTATTCAGCCTGAAGATGAAACTGAGCTGAGTTGCTATCTCCCGGGCTATCATAGCAAGTCAGCAAAGGGCGTAAGATGCCTATTTGTTTGTGTACCCCATTATTGTGATGCTGTCTGTGAAAAATTGAAGAGGTCCCAGAGGCCAAAGATGATTTAAGGCTTTCAAAGCATTTATGACTGCCAACATCTCTTTGACATTTATGTGATTCTGTCTGTCTCATTTGTTCCACATACCTTGCACTTTCACTCATTTTGAAATTGCTCCCCAAGCCAGGCCTAATGCACTGGTTGCAACAGGCTGAAGACAAGGCAGAAAGGAGAATGGTTGACCTGGAATTTGAGAGAAAGATGAGTTGTCTGAGTGCATTCACCAAAACTGTAGATGTTACATTTAATCACTGCTGCAGTAGCCTTATCTATATGGTTATAGCCTTCCAAGGATATAACAGCTGGATATTTTCTAAAACCTTTGTTTTCTTCCACACATGTGCCTAGGCCTCTTGTCAGGGTGGGAGGGAGGGGACCTGAAAATGCTCATAGCCTTTCTAACTTTTTGGATTGTCATTGATAATGAGAGGCTTTCCGCCTCGTTTTAGAGTCTCAGTCCCATTACTTTTTAAAATCCTGTTTGGAGGCACCTTACTACTCAAATTGTTTATTGAAAAATGACTCTATCATCAGGCACACTGACGTCCCACTCACCAGGCTGAACAAGGAGAAGGTCACGGTGAGCTGCGGGCGCTAGGATCCGCCACATAACACAAGCACTCAGGTCACTCCAAGGCAAGTACAAATATGACTCAGTCATTGTCCCTGCTGGTGTGAATGACCTGAGACGTACCTCCCTGGACTACATGAAAAGAGACATAGAGGAGCTCTCTGAGCATGTAGCCCAGGCCGGTATGACCCTGACCTTGGGTAGCATCTTACCCTCACCAAGAATGATGCCACAGTATGAAGACAAGATTATCAATTTCAACAATTGGCTTAAGTATTGGTGTCATTCAAAGGGGATCCAATGCCTGTCAGCCTGGGATGACATGCTCAACAAGCCACGATGCTTCGCTAGGGACAGCTTGCACCTGTCACCCCTGGGCTTTTGGATATTGGCAAAGGCTCTTGCTACCCCCATAGTGCCTTTTTTAGGCAAGGCTCAAAAGACAAACCCACCTCCATAGGTATCACAAGGGATAAGAAACTAAGAGTAATGCTACTCAATGCCAGAAGTCTAAACCTCAAGATGCATGCACTCGAAACTCTCCTTAGCATGGAGAACATCGATATCTGTGCAGTAACAGAAACCTGGTTCAAGGCTCTCGAGAGCACCCCAGCACTACCAGGTTATACCTCATACCATGCTTTTTGGCCCCAAAACTTGGACTGAACCACAAAAGGAGGGGGAGTATCAATATTCGTCAAAGATACCCACACCTCCAGGTTAGTGGCACAGCACAAAGCATCAGAGACTATCCATGTGCAACTAACAGTGGGTAAAACTGCCTTCCAGTTTATAGCCTGCTACAGACCACCCTCCCAAACCAAGGAACCCCACTCGGCCTTCCTGAGAACACTGGAAAATATGAAGGTCTCTCCAAACACCATTATATTGGGTGACTTCAACTACCCAACCATAGACTGGGAGCATTACTCTAGCTCCAACACCCTAGCCCAAAGGTTTCTAGAATGTATAAACTCAAATGCTATGGAACAACTTGTTACCACTCCCACAAGAGGGGAAAACATACTGGACCTGATCATCACCAACATGGGGACTCTATGCTCCAGACCAGAAGTGTATCCCTCACTGGTAAGATCAGACCATAAACTAATCTCACCGGATATTCACATCCCGACCCCACCCCATGCCCAGAAAACCACAGTGAAAAACTTCTCTAAAGCAAATTTCACACTCCTCAAAACCAAGGTGGAATCCTTCAAAGCCCCTGGGCCTGTGGATAATACAGCCCAGACCGCAAAATCCTTTATAAACGCATTCTATGAACACCTTCAGGAATGCATGGATCGTGCAATCCCAAATAAAACCAAGACCCAATTCTCCAAAGGCAGATGTCCTGTCTGGTGGACCCCAGCCATAAACAAACTATACAATAGAAGGAGGAAGCTACTACATGATAGAGCAAAATCCCAAAAAGGGAAGGCATCTCTGATCAGTATTAGCAAAAAACTACGGGCACTCATAAAATCGTCTAAGGCCAGCTTCGAGAGAAAAATTGCACAGGACACTAAGGATAATCACAAGGCTTTCTTTAGTTATGTTAGGAACCTGGGTGGGAATTCCCAGATATGCTCAGAATTAGTCCAAAATGACAAAAAATACACCAAACCCACAGACATTGCCAACATCCTAGCTGACAGGTTCAGCGCAAACTTCTCCCCCCCTCCCCAACAAAAGGGCTAATATCTATCCCAGCAGAGTGCTGTCCCCCTGACATCTCAGATGCTCAGGTAAGAGCTGCCCTCTCCAAAGCAAGAAACACAGCATCAATGGGACCAGACGGTGTCCCGGGCTGCGTCCTACATGAACTCCAACAAGAGCTAAACCCAAACCTAAAACTACTGTTCAATCTCAGCCTTACTATAGGATATGTACCCAAAGAGTGGCGTACAGCAACAGTGGTCCCTCTCCACAAAGGTGGTGCCTCAACGGATCCTGGAAACTATCGCCCCATAAGTCTCACTAGCTTGGTCTGCAAAGCTATGGAAAGGATCATCATGGACCTTATAAATAAAGATATTGGGGACCTGCAGACACTGGATCCTACCCAGTTCGGTTTTGTTAAGGGCAGATCCTGCCTCATGAACCTGGTCGATTTCTTTGAAACAGTCACCAAGGCCATTGACAAGGGGAAGGTGGTCCACACAGCCTACCTGGACCTCGCAAAAGCCTTTGATACAATACCCCTCTCAGGCATTATAGATAAGCTCACCAGCTTAAATATAAACCCCTATGTCACTAGATGGGTTGCAAACTGGCTCAAGGGCAGAACCCACATGGTTAGAATAGCTGGAGCCATGTCAGACTCCAAACCAGTTACAAGTGGCGTCCCACAAGGCTCAGTCCTGGGACCTCTCTTGTTCGGTATATATTTCTCAGAGGTACAGGCCAACATGGAAGGACTGTGGCTGACCAAGTTCACAGATGACTGCAAACTGGATGCCATAATAGACTCTCCAGCCGACACAAGCATCCTCCAAAAGGGCCTCATAGAAACAGACAACTGGTGCCAGAGCCATGGTCTCAAGCTAAACGCCAAAAAGTGTATAGTCATCCCCTTTGGCAAAAACAAAGTGCCCACAAATTACCACATAGGTGGTAATCCATTAAGTACAGAAGAAGTAATTAGGGACCTGGGGACCCAAGTTGATAGCAATCTCTCATTTGACAACCACGTGGCCAAAGTGGTTAGAAAACATTTTATATAGCCCACCTAATCATGAAGGGATTCACATCTAGATCAGGGGAGGTCATCGTGCCTCTTTACTCATACCTCATCAGGCCCATAATTGAGTACAATGCCCCTTTTGGGATGTACCTTACCAGACACCTGCAGCAACTGGAAAGACCCCAAAAGTACCTCACCAAGAGGATCAAGGGGTTCAAACAGATGCCGTATGCTGCCCGGTTAAAGAAACTCCAGCTCTACTCAGTGGCATACTGCCTGCTCAGAGGCGATCTCTGCCTGACGTATAAAGCCATGTCCAACCCGGAATTAATGGACATGCTGCACCTCAGAAAATCCAAATCCCATAGAGCTACGCACTCGAGGGACTTGAACCTCAGCACTGAAATAAATAGGACATGCTGGAGGGACAGATTCATAACCCAGAGGCTCCCTTCACTCTGGAATAAAATCCCAGTCCAGGTTAGGCAGAGTCCCTCATTGACTCTCTTCAAGAGGAATCTTGATGAGTGGATGGGAGATCGTAGGTTTATCCCGGGTATCACTTCTGTGTCACTGTTAGACAGAGGCACAGTATACTAACCTTGAAAAAGGGCATAGCAAAATTAATTTAATATGGGTAGCGAAAGCCATACACACTCTGGCTAGGCTTATAAATGCCCTAGGGCAGATAGCCTAGTATGAACCTATGAACCTATGAAAATAATTTGCCTTAAAAATGATAATTAGAAAAGTTGAGTTACCCCTTGTATCAACTTCCCCCTCTCATGAAACCTCTTAAGCACCTCAGCTGCAGAAGGACCAAACATAAATTCCTTTTCCAATGGAGAATTTAAAATTTCAGTTTTAACATCTTCAAGAAGATTTTGAGAAAGTAACCAAGCGAGTCTTCTCATGACTCACCCAGAAGCAGCAACCCTGAACACAGTATCTGCAGTGTTATAAGAATGCTTTAAGGCATTTTTAAACAGCACAAGAAGCAGGAAATGGGCATTCAAGGATTGTCAGTAAGCTTCTTCATGTTCTTCAAACACAGAAGTACAAACTTTAAGATATGAGCCTGGTAGCTTAAAATTCTGAATGTTAAAGTGGAAGCAGATTAAACTTTCTTCCCAAATTTGTCAAAAGCTCTCCCATCCTTCTCAGTGAGAATGGGAGTGTTATTAGCCATTTATTTAGCAGATATAGATATGGAAAGGGAAATCACTGCAGAGTCTGCTTTAGGATTGGAAAAAATAATTTGTGAAGCCAAGGAAACCTGTATAACCTTTCTAAGGGCAGGAGGCTGACTTGACATGAAAACTGCAAGCTGTGAGAAAATTGCTATCAAAAGTAAGTAAAACAGGAGGAGTACTTGCTGATCGAGGAACATTCACATATAGCAAATCATAACACATTTGCTGAGTACTGTAGATGCTGCTCTGATCCTATTGAAAAAAACTCTTTCATGTTAGATAAAGTTTCAGAAAAAGAAAGATCTACTGGAGAGACATTTGAAGGAACACTTTCCTCAGAATGAAAGTTTTAGGCCTGAGAACAAAACCCTGAAGCACAATCTTCACCCTACAATTCCTGCTCTTGTGACTGAAATTCAAAATCAGAAACAGAATAAATAATTTTCTTTTATTCTCAGCAGAGGAAATGGTAGCATTTAAAGCAAAAATTAATGGTCTAGCAAATCACAGTAAATCTCCCCTGGCCAAGGAAATAGAAACAGTCACATTTATTTATTTTTCTTTTCTTTTGTTTTCCTGTGAGACTCTCTGGAAAAGGGCCAACCCAAAGAAGGTTTACTCTCCTGGGACTCAGGCTCCTTATCCCAGCTAATAGGTAAAACACAAGCTTCTCCCCCCTAGACCTACAATAATGGGCAATCTTTTCCTGTGGAGGTGACCCTACAGATGCAAAGGACATGTCAACCCCCTGGGTCTTTTGAAGCTGCAGGTGCTATACCAAAGAGAATGATGAAGAAGATGAGTGATTTGAGCAATCAAGACTTGTCTTAGCAGAATCACTCATCAGTGACTGAGGCACAAATGAAACTGGCTTGAAAACTAAAAGGCTCTTTTACTACTCTCTTCTTCGTATGGACTGGGGAAGGAACAGCCATGAAGACTAGTAACTGCACCATAGGTTCCAGTGAGGATGAAGCAGTGAAGATGGGTATCAGAGACCAAAGGAATCATAAAATTTAATATAGTCAAAAGCAGTATCAGGTAAAACAATACGGCAGTTTGCACAAAAACAAAGTCCTGCCCATGATACCTAAAAACCTACACAGCCTTTAGGAAAAAAAGTAAAAGGACTTTTATACAGTAGTTAACACAGGCCTTTACAGAGAATGTTCCCCGGCAAGAAGTGATAGTCCAAAATAAAAATCAATTTCCCAACAAAACACAACACATTTTTACAGAAAAATATAGATGCTTCCTCCAAAAAAAAAATTTTACTGGAAGGTTTTCCCCAACAGGAGCTGCAAGAAAGCTCTGAGAGTTGTATGCTCTTTCTTTTAATATGGAACTCCTCTTGAGCTCCTGACACAGCATGTGAACCACCCTTTAGCTTTGAAAAGATGTCTGTGATGATTGGGGAGAGATGGCCAAAGGCTGCCAGCCTAGTCAAATTTAATTTGATATATAATTCTGGCATTTGTTAATAAATGTAAAATACAGGCATGTTTTCTTGAATGTAAAAGAGCACTGTGAAATGTGGAACTGCAAACTAAGTGACAACATTCCACTCTACTGACCCAGTGAAGCATGTTGTACCCTTTCAAGTTACAATTCGGCTCCAGTGCAGCTGGATGAAGGTTTCATGCCCATTATTTTAAGGCTAAAGTTTATGACCAGAATTTAGATGTGTAATGTGCTTTTAAGGTTCTGTGCAGGTGTTAGATTGCTAAATAATGCAGTTTGTGGCCTGAGAACTCAGACCAGGTGTTAAGATGATGCAATATGAATACTGGGAAAACCTAAGTGTCAAAAATGATGTAATTTGGGAAGGCCTTAGAGACATGTTTGTTAGTAATGTTTAAATACTATTTCTCACAATCGATTCAGGGGTATTTTGACTGTGAACATCCAACTTTTCAGCACTCTGCCTTGTGCTCACATGTAAGTTTTAGCACTGTGATTTCTTGTAGGAATAGTTAAAGCTAGTAAAGATTAATTAGGTATTTTTCTTTGAAATCAGACCTGTCCTACTGTATTATTTTAAGTTTCTGTGTGATCTCTGAACTCTTAGATATCTCTGTGGTGTAGTAGTTTTGTCTTGTGTTTTAATTATTTATTATTAAATATTTTTAAAACCCTCTACATGTGGCTGATTTTTGTAGAGATAATCTCTAGAGTACATTGCATATTTATAGAGGTTATTGTAATATGCCACTCTAAAGTAAGTCTTGACTATTAGTCATACTACCATTGGATAATAATATTGCACAGTAATAACTGGATACCCTTTTAAGGGTCTTTTAGGAGCTGATATTATTAACTGGGTGGTGGCAGTAATTACTACCGTACAGTCTGGTTAAAGGGGCACAGCTGGAGAATCTGTGTCAGCCTTTCCCAGAAGTGTCTGTGAAGTTGTATAAATACTTATCTCAAAGTTTGTGTGTGTTGTGTCAGCTACTTGGCAGTGACATGAAGCATTGGTTGGACAGAGAGGGTACTGGAGGTTCTAGCTTGCCAGGTTAGGCTGAGACCTGGACAATATAGCTGTGCCAGTGGGGAGTCTTATCGGGGACCTGGTGAGCAAGGGAGCAGCCAGCTCCAGACTAACTGTGATCTCTGTGTGCACTTAAGGGAAATTGTACTTTACTGTGTGTATTAGTTATCCTTTCTTCTTCTATGAGGCAACCTCTCTGGTGTTAGAGGTGAGGACTGAGGCTCCTTGATTGCTGGGCCAGGGCACGGTCATCACAATGTCCATTAGCAGTTAGTTTGGGCCCATATAGCTTATGCTACTGCAAAAGTGAGCTAGTGTTGAACATCTGATGATATTTTTGCATCCCGTATGTACAGCAGTTCTTATAGTTACTGTGGCACAATCACAGATGAAAAAAGAAGAGGCTTGTAAGGGATCTCTAGCAATGTCATAAAAGTATGCTCCAGTATAATAAATGGACTTTCTCAGTAGCATCCATGCCTGACATTTGACAACAGATTGATCAAGTACTACCAGGGCTTTACTAATACATAGTGTTATTACTTTGTTATTCTGGTGATGTGAGGCAATGATGTAGATCACCTAGGTAACATGCAGAGAGCACTAAGCAGGCCAAAGAGTATGAGCTTTGGATAAACAAAGATAAGTGTGAATACTCTACAGAAGAAAGCTTTTAATCAGGGCACATGACTTCCAAGAATGGACTAGACTAGTCACGTGATATAGCAGATGCTGTGTTGCAGGCACCTAGGCCTCAGAATACAACGCAGTCAAGCCTGAATTTAGAAATGCTAAACTATTGCCATAATTTTCTACTGAAACTTTCAACAAGACTACACCCATTAGAGGAATTCTGACAGAATGGGTCAGGAAAAAAGAGAAACAGACAGACAAGTGTGAACAAGCTTCATCTTGTAGTCTCCAGTTTGAGTCACTCAATATCTACTTGTTTATTATTTGACTCAGTAAGTCATTTAATCGGGCAGTGCTCCCTGGTATCCCTGGAAAGGGCCACTTTTACTTGTTTTCTAACTAGTTAACAAATAAATAAACTTAAAACAAAAACATTTGTTGGAAAATGTTGCATCTAATGAAGTACTTATCCATTCTGGCCTATCAATGCCTATTAGGTTGACATGTGATGTTTTATCTTATGGACATAGCACTGTTAAAGGGCATGAACAGAAAAGAAAGAACCACAGCATTTGCTTCAAGGGTCCGGGTTAATGCTGAAAGCTCCTACACTAGTGACAGAGGTGCAATAAAGAAATGCAGTTAGCATCTACACAGAACAAGGCTGGCACTGGTTATAGATCATCAGCCATATTCATCCCACAAAATGGGGTATCAAATGAGAACTACAGAAAGTGTACAGCAGTAGTTCTTGTTTTAGGGAGGATTAAATTGAAAGTGTAACAAACAAAGCAACACAGTAATACTGAGGGGCTGTTATACCAACAGTGTTAAAAGCCTGAGGAACCAGTAGTTACTCAACTTGAATGTGGAGCACACACTAGTTACTGCAGTTAACTAGCTTAACTAGCACAAATATTGACATGTGACATGAACTGAGAGGAGACCATTTGATTGTAAACATAAGGAAATCGTAATAGCTTGTTAGATCCTGATTTTGTTGCTACTGATTAACAGTCACTTACATGTCAAAGAATATTAATTTCAGCCAAACTATTTTCCAGTTTATTAGTTACTATGCATGGGGGTGCCTGGAAACAACAACAAAAAAAGTTCCTTGCCCGAATCGTCCTGCATTGAAATGGCACTGATATAAGAACTGAAGACTTAGCCAAAATCTGCAATGGATATTAAATGATCCAGGAATGCTCCAATCCAACACATTTGCATTGTTATGGTTAGTCATCAGGAAAATGGCAACATACCCCTACTGACTCAGCATGTCCTTTCAGGAGCCCAGTATTCCTAATTATAGGGGATCCACATCCAAAATCCCTGTGAACTCATCAATGGCCAAAGTGATAATACAAGTACTAAGAACAATGTCTGCAAGAACAGGCTTAACCGAACAAACTGCCACTGGCAATTGTATAAAGGTCACATTAAAAGAATTCAAAACATTTGTAAAGCAAAATGTATAAAATATTTTGCATCTATGTGTAACCACACAGCTACAAAAGGACGAGATTAAATGTTTGCGTAACGTTGAAAAAAATTATTAAAAATGTGAGTCTCTAAGGTAAGTCCTGATAAAACAACACAAATATTTTTTGCATATTATAATGTCACAGATACAACGCCAATAATATACCAGCAATGTTATTTTTAAACAGGAAACTGCACTTCAAATGGAATTTAGTTAAAACAAATATGCACAGGTCAACATAGGTTCATAGGTTCATAGGTTCATACTAGGCTATCTGCCCAAGGGCATTTATAAGCCTAGCCCATAGTTATGTGGCTTTCGCCACCCCTTTAGTTTGAATAAAAACTATGCCTATCATTTTTCTGTGCCTCTGTCAAGCAGTGACACTGAAGTAATCCCTGGGGTATATCTGCGATCTCCCATCCATTGGTCAAGATTCCTCTTGAACAAGGCCAGCGAGGTGCTCTGCCTCACATGTACCGGGATTTTGTTCCACAGCATAGGGAGTCTCTGGGTGATGAATCTGTCCCTCCAGCACGTTCTATTTATAACCGTGTCAAGGTTTAAGTCTCCGCCCTTGTGGTTCTGAGGGATCTAGATTTTTGAGGTGAAGCATATTCATCAAATCTGGGTTTGACATGGCCTTATATGTCAGGCACAGGTCACCTCTGAGCAAGCGGTATGAGACTGAATAAAGCTGGAGTTCTTTCAGTCGGGCAGCATAAGACATATTTTTGAGACCCTTTATCCTTTTGGTGAGGAACTTTTGGGGCCTTTCAAGCTGCATCAGGTGTCTGGTCAGATACATTCCGAACGGGGCATTGTACTCAATCATAGGTCTAATGAGTGATGAGTACAGGGGGACGATGACCTCCCTTGATCTAGATGTGAATCCCTTCATGATCAGGTGGGCGATATAGAAGGTTTTCCTAACTACTTTAGCAACATGAGTGTCAAACGAAAGACTACTGTCAACTTGGGTCCCCAGATCCCTGATAACTTTTTCTGTGCTCAGTGGATTGTTACCTATATGGTCAGTGGCGTAACTATGAGAGGCGAAGTGAGGCAATTGCCTCAGGGCGCCAAGCAGCAGGGGGCGCTTTGGGCCGACGGATGTTGTCACGGATTGTTTGCTTATTTAGTAAATGTCCATTGTCCGGTGGTAAGAATCCCAGTCTGCAGCCCTCCCACCTAGAAAAAAAAAACAAGAAAAAAAATCCGTGAAACAAAAATTTCATTCAGACTGTCTTTATCGGCAGTCCGAATGCAGAGAAACGGGTACCCAGCAACCTGTGCTGTGTAGGATACCCAGACATCTGTGCGGGCCGGTCAACTACCGCACAGAACAGAGGAGTTCTGGACTGCTTCCCTTGCAGTCAGGGCCAATGAGGAGTGAGCTGAGAGCTCTCTCTCAGCTCTTGTGGGAATTTTGTTGCGCGGGCGTCGTGTAGAGTGATCGGGGTTTCAGACATGGTCGTACGGTCGCTGGCTTAGTTTCCTTTGGCTGGATTATGTGGATGTTCATTCTGTTGGTCGGACTCGGACGGTCGCTGGCTTCAGAAGGTAGGTGCAGTGTATGTGAATTATGAGAAGATGGAATACTCCCAGATAGAGCAGTTTCAGGGTTAGTGTGTATTTCCCTATACTCGCACTTCAGTTATCACAGAACTGAGGACTGAAGTTGCTGCCCTAAATCATACAATGTAATTCCAGTATATAAGTGATGATCCTGCCCCAAACACCTTGACAATTTACAGTTAGAGCAAGGTAGTTACAATAGTAAGAAAATTGCCCAATTCTCTCAAGAAACTGTCCCTTGATGGTGAAATGTGAAATGGTATTTGCAAGGCCTAGCAGGCAGGTTGAGCACTTTGATTTTCCTAGGACTTTAGCAAAGTGCCAGACTTTGATCAACTTCTGTGAGTGCATGTCATGCAACTTTTAGGTAACTCTTATTTGGTGCAGAAATGACCCGGTCAGTGAAGTAAATGAGATTAGCAAGAGGTGACTTAGCGAAGATATTCTTTGAATGCAGCCCTTCATGACTGAACAGCCATCCTCCATTCTATGTTCTCTTCATTTCCACTGGTAAGGTAGCATGGATGAGAATGAAGGTACACACCAAGAAAACCAAATGCATGAATGGAACAATGACATATATTTGCCTGACTTTAGCTTGGATATGGAATGACTATCTATGAAAAAAAATAGAGAATTCTGTTATTGATATGGCTGAGACTCAAGTGCTTGAAAATTTTGAAGGACCAGTCAGATCTCTCCAGCACCTTCTGCTATGTCTTTCTTATTGAATAAATTAAAAGGTTTCATCAGTTTTTATACTTTGGAGATCATCTCTACCTTGCCAACTTACCAACGTCATGCAAAGAGCCTGTACAGTTAGTACCATCAGCTATGAAAAAGATCCATATAAAATGGGAAGATCGACATGTTAATCAGTGTTCAGTTAAAGCCAAGTTTACTAGTGCCAAAGCATTAATCCTCCAGTATCAGTTCCGCTGGACTAGATATTCCCAGGATAATGTTTTTACCCATAGCTTGGTCAAAGTCAAAACTTCTGTGATGGTTAGATAAAATGTTACAAAGATACACTTAAAACATATCGGTAGAAACCATATGTTGCTATCTTAAGGTGGACGATATTATCCATCAGCCAACAGTACCAAGAGTACTACTCACAGCTGAAGATGCTCTCACCAAACAAAAAGAAATGTAAGTGTAAAAATGTAAGAGCAATCACCACGAAAGCATCACCAAAATACAAAATGCAGCTTGTCCCAGATGAAATCCAAAAGCAGTCAAATGGAGTAGTAGTAAAAACGTTTATTCCAAAACAGAAGATGAGCGCTTTCGCATAGCCAAGCTATGCTTCATCAGATATAATAATACAAGATAAAATATCAGGTACATATATACAACATTTTGGCGGGCTCATTAACTAAACATATTGCAACTGGGCAATTAAACAATTAATAGTCATGGAGACAGAATCAAATTAAAAAGAGCGTCAAACAAATAAAACTGCTCATTAAAGTTATATACAAAATTCTAAAACCATAGATCGCCCCAGCGATCATATCAAACACAATACTGATGATATGTACATTAGCGCACAAAACCATAGGCAATCAAACTTCCATTTAAATTGTCAGTAGTATATATACATTCATTCTTATAAATACTATATTCATTGCAATGTCAGCCATAATGAAACACTACTCACAAATGTGGGTTCATCACTAATCAATTGTTGCATAAATCACACTGAAATGTCCATACCTAGAGTATGTTCACCAATAGCATAGTTAGGCAAAAAAATTATTGTAATCCTTCATGGATTTGAAGCTGTAAACATAGCAAAAAGTTAACCTTGCGTTATACGGAAGATAGTCAAACTCACATATATGCACGGAATATCACGTGCATTCAAGCACCAATAGGGCATCTTGAGAAATGCAAAACGATATTCTTGGTCCTAGTGCCTGAGATGTACAGTGCAAATCAAACGTTAAAAGTCCACAATTCAAACAACTCACTTTCATAAAAAAGGGGGCATTAGCTCCTTAACCATGTGGAACTAAGCACCCGATCATTTCTGGATGTTTACAATAATTCAAACAATTCAAAAAACATTACTAATGAAAGGTGAAAAACGGAACAGAACATAAAAAACATGAAAAATAAAGTGATGATAGCCATCTCTAGTACGAACCAGTATGCCACAAAACGTCTCTGCACACCAGATATAACAAATATTCGAGTTAATGTATAGAAAATCAGACATGTGATCAGTTGTTAAATATGCATCAAATAGAAGCAGACAAACAACCATGTGAATTGCATGTTGAAAAATATATGTCAAGGCTCAAATTACCCTGATATACTGTAAATGGTATAAAATAAAATTATAAACCAATATTTATACAGAGTTAATCTATATGTGAAATGTATGGATACTTAATTCTGGAATGGAAAATATCTAAGTATACAATGTGAATACACAAAGACAAGCAATACTCATGCTGTAATACTAAGTGCTTGATCAACAAGTATAGAGTAGGATATAAAATTTATTCACAATAATAAAGGTGTGAGCTGTATCTAAAACGCTCACGGGATCTTGAGCTGAAAAATTAAACAGTACTGTGTAGACATTTAGGTGAATGAAGTCATCTAAATCTAATGTACTAGGTATAATAAACAGTGTAGAAAACACAGCTCAAAATATATCCCAGGGTTTCCTTACATGGTATTATCTACGTTCAACTAGTGCAGATTTTAAAGGGATAGAGCTATTCAGGCCAGGTGGAAGGTGTGCTGCTAATTTTAGTATCCAATGTAACTCGGCTTTAGCCAGCTTGTTGTCAGTATTCCCTCCCCTTAAAGTAGGTGTAATAACCTGTAGGATCCTAAAAGTAAAAGAGTGGGAATCATTATCTTGCACATGCCTAGATAATGCATTAGTCTCCTCTTGTCTCCGGATTTCATAGAGGTGATCATATATGCGGTCCCGCAATCTTCTTTTGGTTAAGCCTATGTAAAAGGCTGAACAAGAGGAGCAAGTAGCCAAATAAATCACATTCCTGGTATTACAATCCGCATAGAACTTAGGTTTAAAAACTGTGTTCATATTAGGATGTTTGTACTCCTGCGTTTTACTTAGGTTGTTGCATCTAGGACAATGTAAGCATGGATAAGTCCCTTTGGTTACTATGTCACCCAATAGTAAACTGGTAGGTTTACCTACATTGGTAATATATTGGTCATTACAAAGTTGTTTCTTGAGATTTTCACTGTTTTTATAGCAAAACCTGGGTATGGGACCTACTATATCTTTAATCTGCTTATTTGCCGTAAGAACATTCCAATTTTTTCTAATAATTTCTCTAATGCTTTCAACTTCATTTGTATATTTAATAACATAGTATATTCTATTTTCATGAATGGTAGATTCCATAAAAACTTTATTCCTAAATCCATGTGAAGTAAGGGGTTCTCCATTGGTGGCAAGATCTATGTCACCAATGATTTCATGTCTGATATTTCTGACCATGTTTATGTCATAACCCCTTTCTTTAAATAGAAGTTCTAATTTATTGGATTCCTCAAAAAGGTCATTCTTGCTTTGACAAAGTCTAGATACTCTAATAAACTGACTGGTTACTATCCCACGAAATGTGTAAGCTGGGTGCATGCTGTCAGCAGCTAGCAATGCATTTCTCCATGCAGTTTTTCTATAGAGTGTAGTAGTGATAGTACCTTCGTCAGTCAACCATAGTGTGACATCTAGAAAATTAACATATTGATGTGAACTCTCTACCGTAAATCTTAAAAAATTAGTAGTAGTTTGTAGATGTTCCAGGAATATCTGAAAATCTGTAGTTGAGCCTTCCATCAGCCAGTCGTATTGGTGTTATAACCTCTGTCAAATGATAGTTTGCTTTGGAGAAATGTGTCTACTTCTGGAATATGAGAAAGATATATATATATATATATATATATATATATATATATATATATATATATATATATATAGAGAGAGAGAGAGAGAGAGAGAAAGTAGGAAGGAAAAGACTGTAAATCTACTGGTGAGCAGATCTTCCACACTGAAGCATCTGTACTTTTTTTCAGAAATCTGTAGACCTGCATTTGAATTACTGTATTACCTCAAGACCCATTGGACAACTACATTAGACATAATCTTTGAATTGAGGGAGGGCCATCTATGACTTACATAGCACAGCAGATTTTGAAATGGGAACTGTGTACAGGGAAGCATGCTTTAAGCTGGGGAGACCCCTTTTGTTATTGAAGTGCATCATTATCAAAGCTCTCCTGTGTACAAATGCAGAAATATCGTTATACTGAAATGAATTGTCTGTGTGCAAATCGCCAGTTTGTGGTGTTGCACACTTACTCACAGTTCTACTGCTCTGGAGTTTTATTTATATATATATATATATATATATATATATATATATATATATATATATATATATATATATAGTTAGGGGAAGCAGGGGCATAGCACAGTACAGTCACAACACCTTACAAAAAGTGCTTGTTATGCTGTTAGCATGCATCTTCCTATATTTATTTGTGCTGTAAATTGTTCCAGACATTTGTTTCTTGTTATAAACATGCTCACTAATTTTCTGCATTTAAAATGTAGACTGTCATTTACTAAGGATTTTTGTTTATTACTAATATTGTGACATTCCTGGCTTGCGATCTTCTGGTCTCATTAATTTGAGATTTAACATTGTCATGGTTGAACATTCGAACTTCTGATTGCAAAATATATATATATATATATATATATATATATATATATATATATATATATATATATATATATATATATATATATATATATATATATATAGCTGTATACACAACTATTAATTAGTAGGAAGTTATAAAGCATTTTTTGTGCTACTATATGTGATTTCTTTGGCTTCGGTCATCTCGATGGCTTGGGTTCCGGGGGGGGGGGGTTGGGGCGCCTAGGAAAAGTTTGCCTCAGGGCGCTTCTAAGGTAGTTACGCCACTGTATATGGTAGCTAGGGGTAACCTTGTTTTTCCCGAAGGGTATGACTATGCATTTTTTGGCGTTTAACTTCAGGCCATGGCTCTGGCACCAGTTATCCGTTTCTGTGAGGCCCTTCTGGAGGATATCTGTGTCAGATGTGTTTTCGACTATGGCGCCCAGTTTGCAGTCATCTGCAAACTTTGTCAGCCATAACCCTCCTGTGTTTGCTTGTACTTCAGAAAAGTAGATGCCGAACAAGAGTGGACCCAGGACTGAGCCCTGTGGGACACCACTTGTGACAGGCTTTGAGTCTGACATGGCTCCAGCAACTCTGACCCTGTGGGTTCTGTCACTTAGCCAGTTTGCAACCCATCTTGTGATGTATGGGTTTACATTCAAGCTGATGAGTTTTTCGATGATACCTGAGTGGGGTATTGTGTCGAAGGCCTTTGCCAGGTCGAGGTAGGCTGTATGGACTGCCTTTCCCTCATCAATGGCCTTGGTGACTGTCTCGAAAAAGTCAACCAAGTTTAAGAGGCAGGATCTGCCTTTGACAAAGCCAAACTGGGTTGGATCCAAAGTCTGCAAGTTCCCTATGTCTTTATTTATGAGTTCCATTATGATCCTCTCCATGGCTTTGCAGATAAGGCTTGTCAAGCTAATGGGTCGGTAATTTCCAGGGTCTGTGGAGGCACCGCCCTTATGAAGTGGGACCACAGTCGCCGTGCGCCACTCCTTGGGTATGTATCCTGAGGTGAGGCTAAGATTAAACAGCTGTCCTAACTGTGGGTTTAATTCCTCGTTGAGTTCATGAAGCACACAGCCAGGGACACCATCCGGTCCCATGGATGCTGTGTTTTGCCTTAGTGAGGGCAGTTCTCACCTGGGCGTTGGAGATGTTTGGGGGGCTACAATCCTCTGGAATAGATATCTCTCCTTTTGGAGGGGAGGGGGGAGAAGTTTGCACTGAACCTGTCAGCCAGTATGTTAGCAATGTGTGTAGGTTCAGCAATTTTCACATCATTTTGAACTAATTCTGAGCATATCTGGGAGTTTCCTCCTAGGTTTCTAACATAGCTAAAGAAGGCCTTATGATTGTCTTTAGAGTCCTTGGCGATTTTTCTCTCAAAATTTGCCTTTGATGATTTTATGAGAGCTCTTAGTTTTTACTTATAATGATCAAAGGTGTCTTACCTTTCAAGGATTTTGCTCTATCTTGTAGTAGCTTCCTCCTTTTGTTGTAGAGCTTGTTTATGGCTGGGGTCCACCAGACTGGACGCTTGCCTTTGGTACAGAGAGTCTTAGTTTTGTTTGGGATTGCCTGATCCATGCAGTCCTGTAGGTGCTGGTAGAAGGCATTTGTAAGTGATTCAGCGGTTTGAGTAATGTTTACCACTGGCTCAGGGGCCTTAAAGGAGACCACACTAGTTTTTAGAAGTGTGAAATCGGCTTTTGAGAAGTTTTTCACTGTGGTCTTTTTTGTTTCAGGTGGGGGCGGGATGAGGACCTCCAGCGAGATTAGTTTATGATCTGATCTCACCAGTGAGGGGTATACTTCTGGTGTTGAACATTTTGATCCCATGTTCATGATGATGAGATCAAGTATGTTTTCACCTCTTGTGGGGATGGTGACTAGTTGTTCCATGGCATTTGAGTTTATGAACTCCAGGAATCTTTGGGTTAGAGTGTTCGGGCTTGAGTAGTGTTCCCAGTCTATATTAGGGTAGTTGAATTCACCTAGTATGATGGTGTTTGGAGATACATTTATCCCCTCCAATGTTTTCAGGAAGGCCATGTGAGGTTCCTGAGTTTGAGAGGGTGGCCTGTAACATGCTACAAATTGCAGAGCAGTCTTGCCTATGGTTAATTGCACCTGGATGGTCTCCGATGCATCGTGCGTTGCCACCAACCTTGAGGTGTGGGTGTCCTTTATGAATATGGACACCCCCTCTTTCTTGGTGTTGTCTGGATTTTGGGGCTGGAACGCATGATATGAGGTGAAACCTGTTAGTGCTGGGGTGCTCTCAGGAGCCTTGAACCAGGTTTCTGTCACAGCACAGACATCGATGTTCTCCATATTGAGAAGGGCCTCGAGTGCGTGCATCTTGAGATTGAGACTTCTGGCATTGAGCAGCATTACCCTTAGTTTTTTCCGTTTTGGTGTTCTAGGGTGGTAGGTTTAGAATTTGAGCCTTGCCTAAAAAGGCACTATGGGGTGGCAAGAGCCTTTGCCAATATCCGGAAGCCCAGGGTGACAGGTGCAAGCCGTCCCTTGAAGCAGCGTGGCTTGTCCAGCATGTCATCCCAGGCAGACAGACATTGGATCCCCTTTGAATGACACCAGAATTTAAGCCAATTATTAAAGCTGATCATCTTATCACTGTATTGTGGCATCATTCTAGGTGAAGGTAGGATACTGCTCAAGGTCAGGGTCATACCTGCCTGGGCTACATAATCAGAGAGCTCCTCAACGTCCCTTTTCATGTAGTCCAAGGAGGTACGTCTCAGGTCGTTGACACCAGCGTGGACAATGACTGAGTCGTACTTGTACCTGCTGTTGAGAGACCTGAGTGCTTGCGTTATGTGGCGGATTCTAGCACCCGACAGGCAGCTTACTGTGACCTTCTCCTTACTCAGTCTGGTGAGGGGGACGTCAGTGTGTCTGACTATGGAATCACCAATGACAAGTGTGTCTGGCATTTTGTTTGGCCTTAAGGGCTGTGACTGTTTGACACACTGACTGTGTGGTCTATGTGTTGCATGTGTTGGGTCGTGAGGTGGTAGTTGTTTGGGTGTCTGCTTTGGTGGCCTCTGCTGTTTTGGTAAATTTTTGATCAGAGCCTCCGAGTATGTCTTTGTGTGAGTATGTGTATGATTTGAAGTTGTGATGGTACCATGTGTGACTGGGTATGTATTGTGTGTGGTTACCTTCTCCTCCTGTCTGGTCTTGCCAGTCCTATGTTGAGAGAGCTCAGCCTCCAGTTTGGCCGTATAGTTGCATCTCTCGCATGTATTTGTGTTTTGTGGGAGAAGGAGAGGATTGTCTGTGTACATGAGGCAATTGTAACATTGCCTCAATATTCCCAGGTTCACCAGTTGAGCTGGAGAGGACACTAGCAACTGATCCCTCGACATACTAGAAGTAGTAGATAAAGAACTTTCAAAGGACTCCGGGGGAAGTGGGTTTTAGGCTGATGGGGTACTATCTATAATAAGAGTGCTTTATCAAGGTGCAAGTACTGTAGGAGTAAGTGCTAGGCTTTACAGATAGAGAATAGTCTACTTGGGAATCAAGTAGAGATGAACTTTTCAGTTATAGGATATGCTGGTTAGATCAGCAGTACAGTTTAGGGTGTTTTATAGCAGGGGGCTGAAGGGAGCTAGGAATTGGCCCAAAACGACCAATGGACTACTAGTTTCTGGCTGAAACTTCACCAAATCGGACAAAAAGGCCTATCAGTGCTTCCCACTCCCACTGGTAAGCAAAGAAACTTCCCTCCTTCCTAATAAGGCAATGGATCAGTAACAGGAACTAAAAACAAAGCCCAGGGATCAGCAACTCTGAAACTGGACTACTCTAGTTCAGTAAAGTGGGAAAACAAGAGATTTTTTGTTTTATTACAGAGATAAGGAAAAAAACAGACAGTAAATGCTATAAATGCTGTAAATCGGCTAGCGCACTTTAGTGTGTAGCCTACAGAAACAATTTGCAACAATTAGTAACTTAAAGTGCAATAAACAGTGTAAAATGCAGAAGTCACTTAAAGTAGCAGTAAAACAGGCGAAATGCAGTCGCTAGCTTAATAACAGTGGGAAAGCCACAAAAAATACTTATATCTGGTAGAAAGTCACTCTTTTAGCTCTCTGCTGCTTGGATCACTCTGCAGGCCACCACGAGGATCTGTGCAGAGTTGGTACAAGCTGGAAAACGTGTGTTTATAAACCAAAATCTTAGCATATAAAAGGGAAGTCACTGAGAACTTAAACTAGAGGTCACATGTATTGAAGAGTGACTACAGAACAGATAAATGATATAACATGGCTTTATTTCTTTAAAGAACTGGGCCCCTAACGTATGTTGTCAACATAAGGCATATTAATTGAGAAAATTAGCAAACCAGTTTTTGAGAAACAGGTGGCCCACAACCAATTGCTACATTATGGAGTTATGAGCAGTTATTTGGTACACAAGACAATATAACAAAAGTGATGACAACCACTCCAACCCTTCATGCTAACAAGCCATCTCCTAGACTCCCCCCACCATGGCAGATGTATGAACAGACCTGTAACTGAAGAAAATGAAAGGCCAAGATAATTTTCTTATTTAGACTACCCCAAGATGGATGGCAGAACATACCATAGATGGAAGAGGAATGGATGTCTGAATGTTTCCCTAACCACAGCGCAAGAAGGACACAGCTGTCACAGCATTTCTAATAGAAAACATCCATGAAGACCTTTCTAGGTCACTGCTTCAAGTCCAGTGGGGCCAAAGAGATACTCTCCTATTATTCTGGAAAGGCCCATCACATAAATCAAATGTATTAAGGGAAGTATTTAATTAAGAACAAAAAATTTACAAGTGCCATATCAATTAACACTAAAATCACCACTGCTAAGGAATGCAGCAATATCTTATGACAGTATTTTGAGAAACAAGTAATAGTCAAGCCTAAGTATGGTAATGTTTAGCAATAAGGAGATTATGTCTTAGAAACAGCAATGCCAAGCCCAGCTAAATAATGTGAGCATTTTCGAAAGTAATTTAAATATATACTATTAAGAAAAAACTTACTGCCTATGATAATGTTTGTTTTCTCCTAAGCTGAAAGGTAAGGGGGCTGTAACGCAGTACATGAATTAGTACTGCATGAGCAGATGTGTGCACACATACCCTCTGGGAAGACTGTCTACAACAGCCCTGAGTAAGCAATGCATGTACAGCCACTTTGACCTCCATGTCATTATTATGTGTGTGAGCTTATGGTGGGCAAACACACAACAGTAATCCTATTCAACAGTGCAGGGACTGTACTTGAGAAGTGATTAAGAACCTGAGCTCATGATAGTAGCTACATAATATAGCTTAGTTTAAATAAAGGTGTGGAATGACACATGATATACTGAAGAAATATCTACCAAGAGAACAACTTAAAACAAAACCTACTTTGTAAAATAAGGTGTGAATTATGCTGATTTCTGAGTAGGGGGAATAGCGTTACCCATTTTATCAGCCATAATGGATCCAAGAAATGAGTTAGAAAAAAATGAACAGTAACTTACAATATACAACTGTGTCAGGTGTACAGTAATTCTTCATTTATTTAAAATTGGCTGCCCCCCACCACCACCAAAAAATAAAAAGAAAAGCTATTTTCTGTACCAAGGCTACAGAAATTTAATGTAAGTTTTGATAAATATATACAACACCCACTCACAAAAGAATTGTAGGGCTGACAGCTTATAACCTATTTCTCACTTGATGACTTAAATAAATTATATTCTAGTCCTTCTCTGAAGAATCCCATTGCTAAAGCTGCTGCCTATGCCTCTGACTTCTACTTCCACTTAAATAGTTGTATTTATAAGGCAGTCCCTATCCACACTAACATATTGAGAAGTTTAAAAACAACCCCCTTTGGTGGAATACCCATATAAAAAAATTATACAACAAGAGAAGGTAAGTGATAAATCCTCTACCTACCTTAAGAGTGCACTTAAACAATCTAACAAAGTGCTTAAGGGAACCATTAGAAAGTATGAATTTAAAGTAGCCACTAAATCCAAAAAAAATAAATGCAAAGCTTTCTTTAACTATGTCAGGAAGTTAAGAACTAACACCCAACAGTGTTCAGAGCCAGTTCACAATACTAATAATACACTCTCTGACACAAAGGAAATAGTTAATATACCAGTTGACAAATTTAGTGTATATTTTACTCTGCCCACAGTTACAGCTATTCTAAAGGTTCCACAATCCCAACCATCTGCTTTAATTACTATGAAACAAGTTTTCTCAGCCTTCTAAAAAAACTAAAAATACTTCTTTATTTTGCTTATTTATTTGTTTATTTTCATTTGGTAACCTAGATAGTCTGACTGGACCATGCAAGACCCCTTTTCAGCAGAGTTCTGGGGAGAAAAGCTCCAGGAAGAGTAATAAATATTTACATACATAGAAATCAGTAGAAAAAACAGTGCATTTGGAGGTAAAAGCATGACTTTTCTGTACCATATGTAGAGAAGCAGCAAGGTGTGGTTGTATTGTGTTGGTATTAATAAATCACACCCAAGTTCTTATTAATTCCATAAGCATCATTAATTTAATTTTCCAATTAAGTCCTCTTCTCTAATGTGTCGTTGTGAACTCTTGTGTACAGAAATCATGCCTCTCCTCTTCTTTCCTTTCTTTTCATCAGCTTCGGCATTTCCTGTTACTTAAATCACTTCATTCCTCAACACATTAGTTGCTCTTCTCTATACCACTTTTTATAGCGCAGTTTACCTCACTCAGTGTGGTCTCAAACACTGAATGCCAGGGCAAGAAATGCAGCCACTATAAAGTGTAACAAAAAAAAAATATGTATACGTGTGTGTGCGTGTAAATACTTGGCTGTCAACTGCTGTAAACAACTATCTATATAATTTTTAACTTGGTAATTTTTTTTTTTGCTTTGGCACTTTTCTCCTAGTGCCTCTGCTGAAACTGGACGACCAGCTTAGTTGGACTATACCACTTATGAGATTAAAATAAATAAATAAAACATAAGCATGCTGCAGCTTTCTTAGAAAAGTAAGCAGAGCACTGAAAACATTATATGGTGTTTATAAAAAATAAGGAACTTGCATGGAAAAAGAAATAACATACTTTTCTCATATTTTTAGAAACAGTCAACTTACCCAACTGAGTAGACAGCTGAATGAAGGAAAGAAATACTACACTTAATGTTACAGTCATTGCAGGCATGTCATTATTTTCTGTCCATAAAACTGAATGTTTTCCCCAGTTTTTTTCCAAAGGAAATCCCACCTATGTACTTCTTCAACAAGTGCTGGTGTTTGTATGAATGGAAAATATGTGAAACGTTCTGGGCTCTAAATGATAAGAGAATTTCCTGTCACATGTTGCAGTTTGTAGTAGTAAGAAAGCACATTTGCAGAAGTAAACGTATCAGAATGGAAGATGTTCTAAGAGATCACTGCTGCAGTAACCTATGCTGCATGGGTTACATCCTGCCAAAAATATGACCTCTAGACAGCTTTCAAAGCATCAGGGCACCTTCCACATGCCCTAACTGTAGAGTGGCTTCAGGAGAGTCACATAAAATTAGCAGTAAGGATGCCAAAAGCTTCAGAGCTTTGCTGCCTCAGAAAGGGATTTCAGTGCCCTGAAAGATACATGCTAGGAAAGAAGATAATACAAGGAAACACACACACACACACACACACACACACACACACGTATATGCTTGCATATTTTCACACCCTGGCAATAAACCAGAATAAGAATGGTGGAGGGAGGGGGACAACTACTGCAAAAGTGATCTATTAGAAAATCTGCTGTTTTATTAAGTTTACTTAAACAACTGCACTATGTTCAACATTTAGATCACTGTTGTAGTAGCCTAAGCTGTATGGATGAACTACCAAAGATTAGGAATGTATAGGGCAGGGAAGAAAGCTAAAAATCTAATAGCCACAGGTCCTAACAAAGCCATTTCTGGTTCTCGAAAAGGAATCCAGTTTATAATGCTTTGTAAAAGTATAAACAGAGGACATTGCTGCTTCTAGAATACTTCTAGACTCCACCCTTTTCCAATATGCCACAGAAGAAGCCAAAGCTCTGGCAGAATGAACCCTAATCCTGCCTGAAATTGGCTTTTCAGGGTGAGAATTTCAGAAAGAAATAGCACGAAAAACATCTAGAAATTATCTACTTTGACAATGGTTGTCCTTTTTTTCTTTCCTTCATAGGAAACTAAAAGCTGATTGGCCTTCCTGATAAATTTAGTTCTGTCCAAGTACTATCTGCGCTGCCTGTAGGCATCCAAAGTATGTGAGATTCTCTCTCCCTTGTTTTTACATTCTGGAAGGAATAAAGGGAGATTAATAGATGGGCTCAAAGTAAACTCAGAAACTGCATTAGGCATAAAAGACAGTACAGTTGTGCAAATAAATTTACCATAATAATAAATACTCAGATCACTGTTGCAGTAGTCTAAGCTATTTGCATCCTACATCCATGCCATTGGTCAGCTTTCAAAGCTTTAGGACACTTTCCACATGCTTTGCGGGAGCTCAAGTGGAGCCCCATATAAAGACAGACCAGATCATTTCCTCAGAGCTTTTTTACCTGGAGGAATAGCCCTGAAAGTATAATGCTAGAAAACAAAACCAGCAGTAAACTATATACACAAAGTACATACATTCAATCCTTTGCAACACAAAATGAAAAGAAACAGGCAAAATTAAGGGGCTGGAGGGAAGAGAGGGTACTGCAACAATGATCTATTAGAACATCTACTGATATTACAAGTTTACGTACACATATGTTCAACATTTGTATCATTGTTACAGTAGCCCAAGCTATTTGGGGAGATTACCACAGCTTAGAAACTAAGAAAGAAAGAAGGAAAAAAACTAAAGTTAGGTGCCCCTGCAAAATGGTCCCAACCAAAGCCTGTTCTGGACCTGGAAAAAAATGCAGTTTGCACTGCTTAGTAAAAGTATGTACAGAAGACCGCTTTGCTGTCTCTAGAATACTTCTAGCGTCCACCACATTTCAGAAAGCCACCAATGATGCCAAAGACTTGAGGAATGGGAACTAACATTGCCTAGAAATGGCTTGTTATGGTGAGAATAACAAAAAGAATTTGCAAAAGAGAACCATCTGGAAACAGTCAGACATTGGTTGTACTTTTCTCTTACCTCCATATGAAACATAAAGCTGATCAGCTTTTCTGAAGGATTAAGCTTTGTCTAGGTGGTAGTGAGCCTCCTGTGGACAACTAGGTAGTACCAATCTGCCTGTGGACATCCAGGTGGTAGTGAGCTGCCTGTGGACAACTAGGTGGTAGTGAGCTGCCTGTGGACAACTAGGTGGTACTGATCTGCCTGTGGACATCCAGGTGGTAGTGAGCTGCCTGTGGACAACTAGGTGGTACTGATCTGCCTGTGGACATCCAGGTGGTAGTGAGCTGCCTGTGGACAACCAGGTGGTACTGATGTGCCTGTGGACATCCAGGTGGTAGTGAGCTGCCTGTGGACAACTAGGTGGTACTGATCTGCCTGTAGACATCCAGGTGGTAGGTAGCTGCATGTGGACAACTAGGTGGTACTGATGTGCCTGTGGACATCCAGGTGGTACTGAGCTGCCTGTGGACAACTAGGTAGTAGTGAGCTGCATGTGGACATCCAGGTGGCACTGAGCTGCCTGTGGACAATTAGGTGGTACTGGTCTGCCTGTAGACATCCAGGTGGTACTGAGCAGCCTGTGGACAACTAGGTAGTAGTGAGCTGCCTGTGGACAACTAGGTGATAGTGAGCTGCCTGTGGACAACTAGGTGGTACTGATGTGCCTGTGGACAACTAGGTAGTAGTGAGCTGCCTGTGGACAACTAGGTGGTAGTGAGCTGCCTGTGGACAACTAGGTGGTACTGATATGCCTGTGGACATCCAGGTGGTAGTGAGCTGCCTGTGGACAACTAGGTGGTACTGATGTGCCTGTGGACATGCAGGTGGTAGTGAGCTGCCTGTGGACAACTAGGTGGTAGTGAGCTGCCTGTGGACAACTAGATGGTACTGTTCTGCCTGTGGACATCCAGGTGGTAGTGAGCTGCCTGTGGACAACTAGGTGGTAGTGAGCTGCCTGTGGACAACTAGGTGGTACTAATCTGCCTGTGGACATCTAGGTGGTACTGAGCTGTCTCTGGACATACAGAGTATGAAGACTCTTTTCTACCTTGTTCTCTACCTTGTTCTTGGGTTCAGGAAAGAAGACAGTGAGATTAATCGTCTGGCTTAATGTAAACTCTGATACCACTTTAAGCATAAAAGAAACATTTTTAAACACCTTTATTGAATTATAACTTGTGACACAGGCAAATCCCCACATTTGGATCAATTCTTGGAAAACCCCATGATGAAGTTTCCATTTGTTGAAGTCTGACTGGTCCTGCTGAGCTTATCTGCAATGAAGTTTTGCTCTGGCAGAAATGTATTAATCTAGAAGAGTCAAAGTGAGCTGAGTAGCTACCTCTCAGGCTATCATAACAAGTCTGCAAAGAAGCTAAGATGTGGTACTTCTCAGTTTTTTATGTGACATATCACTGTGGCATTGTATGTATACACCTGCAGAGATCCTGGGGACTACAGATGATTAATTCAACTGTACAGATGTTTCAGAATGTCCAGATTTTTGCATCATATTTTTGGTCTGTTCTTTATAAAATTTGTGGTTTACTGGCAAATCACTGTGGATTGCAGTCACTAAATAATGACATACATTTCAGTTTCAGACTTTATATCCTTCAGAAAATGCATGCTGACGCAAAGCCTTTCATTTTAGCCTTTTCTAAGTTTATAAGAACAATATTTAAAATATGTCTTTATTTTTGGGCCTTTGTCCATCCATTATTTTAGGCTTTGTCCAGATTTCTTACACTAAAAGGTTGAGCACTATGGCTGTCACAGAAGCATTTAGTGAGTTCTTTACTTCAGAAGAGGTAGGGGACACTACTAACTTCTGCATGTTCTCAAAATATAACAATAAAAACTTTAACATATGAGCTTGACAGTTTAAAATTCTGAAAGTTTAACTACTAGAACAATACATTCTCTTCCCCGACTTATCTATTACTTTCTCATCCTTGTTAGGGGGAATGGGGTCAGCAGCTGTAAACTGTTGAGCAAAAGCAGATTTGGATAGAGGAATAACTCCTGGGTCTGCTTCAGGATTAGAAAACAGGCACTTGTGTATCTGGGGTACTTTGCATTATTTATTTATTTACCGGGGAAGTCCAGTGCAGAAACCTTGGTCTACCCTGCTTCAGTCCTTATAAATTACTTTAGAAAAGAGTTGTGTGTTCTCCTTCTCTGGAAAAAAATCTTACATTCCCCAGCTCATAAAAATGGGAACATCATTGAACTCAGTAACTATCATCCTATTGTACTTCTATTCCTTTATCCAAAATCCTGGAGAAATGTGTACAGTCTTAACTAGTGTCCTTCATTTTCTTCTCTCCTCATCCCAGCATGGAGTCTGCCCACAACACAGCACCTGCACTGCTCTTTTCAGCTTCATTAATACTGTTAACCTAAACAAAAATGCAGGTAACCATCTATCAGCCTCTTCCTTGACCTTTCAAAAGCTTTTCACAAGGTCACTCACCCCATCCTATTACAAAAACTCTCTGATCTTGGCTTCCATGGCTCATCCCTGACCTAGATCCTGTCTTCCAATCTCAAGTAGTAAAATGGCAGCTGAAATGCCTTTTCTTCATTTCTACCACTATCAGCTGATGTTCCTTAAAGATCCATCATTGACTCCATTCTCTTTAACATATTCACAAACACCTTCTCTATAGCAAGTAAAGCTGCCACCATCATTCAGTACACAGATGATTCACTCTTATCTGCTGTTTTAAAAATCTTAAAGACTTAAAAACAATAACCCAGGAATCCTTCTCCTCAACTGAAACCTGGCTGTGCAATGCAAAAGTATTTCCCAAACCCAAAAAAATCAAACTGTTTCTCTTCATCCTTCAACAATGTGATAATTATAAATCCTCAATCACTGTTTCTTCCTCTGTCAAAACAAAGATAGAACTTTTTCAACACACTCAGTTATTGGAAGTGCATATAGATAATATGAAATTTGATTATTACATCCGAAATACTATAAAACAAAACCACTAAAAACTAGGTTCCCTGTACAGATTCAAAACATTCCAAACAAACTCACCTAAGATTGATATTGCCTCATGCCTTCTTCCTACTCTCCTCTATGCATCACCTATTTTTACAAACCTACAATTCACCCAATTAAACAAGCTTGACAGTGCTACAGAAAAATATCCTGCCAACCGTCCTCACAGAACCCACCATTTTTATGCTCTTAAGTAACTGCAGTGACTCGAAATACTACACCACTTGACATATCCCCAGCTCCCTACCACCCATAACCTCATCCATAAATAAACCCAATTACTGCCCATCTCTTTCCATTTTCTTAGAGCCTTACATCCCTAATAGGCCCGTTTGCCCCAACAACAAACTCTTATTACAAATAATGACATCACACAACACTGCTGGAGACTCCCTGTGCCTTACCTATGTTACAAGAATATGGAACAGCCTTGCCCCATCACTAAGAGAAGCTCCTTTAAAAAAATCTGAATGCTCACCTAGTAGACTCTTAACTCTTCAACGGTTCCTCTCTAGGATAAAGTCATACTCAAAAACCCTCTGGCAAACCCTTTGCTTTCTGACCCTTTTCTTACTTCCTTTTTACTTTTCTCCTACCCAGCCTTAATCACTCTAGCCTTTCTTGCAGTGAATCAGATGTATAACATTGCTATGACTTATTTTTCCTATCTCTCCTCTGCTTATCATATTTTCTCTCCAGCTCTAATTAATACTCACTCCCTCTCTAATCAATCAGAACCACAGTCCTTCTCCTGATTCTCCACTGTTCTTTTGCCTTATAACTTTCGTGACTTATTATGTTCTGAAATGTACTCATTTGCATATTTATTTATGTATCTATCTTATTGTACCAAATTGTAGTATTTTTCATTTGGCTGTAGCTCACTATTTGTAATTACTAATTGCATTATTTAGGCTTTTCTCCCCAAGCCTCAACTGAAAAAGGACTCGCTTACCCAGTCAGACTATCCTGGTAAACCAAAACAATAAATAAATAAAAGAAAAGAAACTGAAAGCTCTCTCCAGTGGGAACTGATCTGTCTAGCTCTTGAAGATCACTAGATGACAGACAGTATCACAAGGCCTGCTGGAGGAGCATTTTCTTTGATGGTAAAAAGCTCTAAAGCTTTTTGCACTCCATCTGTCATTTTATGGAGCTCTACTCAAGCTGCTGACTGTTAAAGTTCATGGAAGATACCCTTAGTTTTGTGAAGCTGGCAGGCTGCAGTGGTAGTAGGACCCATGTAGTTTAGACTACTGTAGCAGTGATCTGTGTTTGAAAATCGTTAAGAACCAATTGGAGGAAATTAGAAAGGACTTGGCAGGAAGATTAGAACAGCAAATTACAAAAGAACAAGAGAAGAAATTTGTAAGGCCACTAACTATGCTACCAAGCTGAGCAAATTTAGGATTTTTATATTAAAATTTTTACATTATACTCCATAATCCAGAATTAAGTAGAATCCAGATTTTCTCAAGTGTATAGCAAATGTAGATGAAAAGGGAAGTGGATTTTTTGGAACCTATTTTTGGGAATGTGTGGGACTTAACTGATTATGTTCGGACATAATTGTTGAGAGACCATGTTATATTAACTAAGGAGAGGATGCTTTGAATCGGTGTTGAGGTTTAGAAGCCAAAACAAAATAATTACATGAAAGTGGACATCAAAGCTTAAACTAGCTATAAAGGAAGTCTTAAATATTGTAGAGGAACTAAAAATATACAGAGAACAGAATCATTATAAGACAGAAGAGTTAAATTTCGTAAAAATAATGGGTGCATTTGGGAACAATATATACAAAGATCTGCTCAAGTAGATGATTAAAATAAGCAGGTTGTCAGGAAGTGAAAAGCATATGAGTATATTGCAATGCAGAGCAGTAAAGAGAGTTATGATAAAAACTATATGTGTAATGTGTGTACATGATAATGGAAAGTAGTATTTTTTCATTGTCATTAAGGTAGCTGAGCTCATAATCCAAATCAGTAATGTGTTTAATACATAAAGGTGTTAAAAAAGATGCTTCAGAAGCTATATGTCACCCATAGGATAGTTTAAACATTCACAGTTAGGGAACATTAACCTAATTGCGGAGCACAATATACATGCAAGCACCAAAAGGGTTAAGAACATAAACCGGAGCTAGCAACTACATGCCATTTTCCTAATGGGTGATAAATCATAGGCTGTGAATGAGTATGCCAAAAGTGGTTATATCTAAAAAGGACACACAAGTCAACATAGTGTATGGACAGAGGGTGACCTGGCTGAGCAGGTGGGCAGAACAACATTTAGGTTCATAGGTTCATACTAGGCTATCTGCCCTAGGGCATTTATAAGCCTAGCCAGAATGTGTTTGGCTTTCGCCACCCATTTTAAATTTGTTTTGTTATGCCCTTTTTCGAGGTTAGTATACTGTGCCTCTGTCTAACAGTGACACAGAAGTGATACCCGGGGTAAACCTACGATCTCCCATCCACTCATCAAGATTCCTCTTGAAGAGAGTCAATGAGGGACTCTGCCTAACCTGGACTGGGATTTTATTCCAGAGTGAAGGGAGCCTCTGGGTTATGAATCTGTCCCTCCAGCATGTCCTATTTATTTCAGTGCTGAGGTTCAAGTCTCTCGAGCGCATAGCTTGATGGGATTTGGATTTTCTGAGGTGCAGCATGTCCATTAATTCCGGGTTAGACATGGCTTTATACGTCAGGCACAGATCGCCTCTGAACAGGCGGTATGCCACTGAGTAGAGCTGGAGTTTCCTTAACTGGGCAGCATATGGCATCTGTTTGAGTCCTTTGATCCTCTTGGTGAGGTACTTTTGGGGTCTTTCCAGTTGCTGCAGGTGTTTGGTAAGGTACATCCCAAAAGGGGCATTGTACTCAATTATGGGCCTGATGAGGGATGAGTAAAGAGGCACGATGACGTCCCCTGATCTAGATGTGAATCCCTTCATGATTAGGTGGGCTATAGAAAATGTTTTTCTAACCACTTTGGCCACGTGGTTGTCAAATGAGAGATTGCTATCAACTTGGGTCCCCAGGTCCCTAATTACTTCTTCTGTACTTAATGGATTACCACCTTTGTGGTAATTTGTGGGCACTTTGTTTTTGCCAAAGGGGATGACTATACACTTTTTGGCATTTAGCTTGAGGCCATGGCTCTGGCACCAGTTGTCTGTTTCTATGAGGCCCTTTTGGAGGATGCTTGTGTCTGCTGGAGAGTCGATTATGGCGCCCAGTTTGCAGTCATCTGTGAACTTGGTCAGCCACAGTCCTTCCGTGTTGGCCTGTACCTCCGAGAAATATATACCGAACAAGAGAGGTCCCAGGACTGAGCCTTGTGGGACACCACTTGTAACTGGTTTGGAGTCTGACATGGCTCCAGCAATTCTAACCATGTGGGTTCTGTCCTTGAGCCAATTTGCAATCCATCTAGTGACATAGGGGTTTATATTTAAGCTGGTGAGCTTATCTATAATGCCCGAGTGGGGTATTGTATCGAAGGCTTTTGCGAGGTCCAGGTAGACTGTGTGGACCACCTTCCCCTCGTCAATGGCCTTGGTGACTGTTTCAAAGAAATCAACCAGGTTTAAGAGGCAGGATCTGCCCTTAACAAAGCCGAACTGGGTAGGATCCAGTGTTTGTAGGTCCCCAATATCTTTATTTATGAGATCCATGATGATCCTTTCCATAGCTTTGGAGACCAAGCTAGTCAGGCTTATGGGGTGATAGTTTCCAGGATCCGTTGAGGCACCACCTTTATGGAGAGGGACCACTGTTGCTGTATGCCACTCTTTGGGCACATATCCTGTAGTAAGGCTGAGATTGAACAGTAGTTTTATGTTTGGGTTTAGCTCTTCTTGGAGTTCATGTAGGATGCAGCCCAGGACACCATCTGGTCCCATTGATGCTGTGTTTTTTGCTTTGGAGAGGGCAGCTCTTACCTGAGCATCTGAGATGTCAGGGGGGCAGCACTCTGCTGGGATAGATATTTGACCTTTTGGTGGGGAGGGGGGGGAGAAGTTTGCGCTAAACCTGCCAGCTAGGATGTTGGCAATGTCTGTAGGTTGGGTGTGTTTTTTGTCATTTTGGACTAATTCTGAGCATATCTGGGAATTACCACCCAGGTTCCTAACATAACTAAAGAAAGCCTTGCGATTATCCTTAGTGTCCTGTGCAATTTTTCTCTTGAAGCTGGCCTTAGACAATTTTATGTGTGCCCGTAGTTTTTTGCTAATACTGATCAGTGATGCCTTCCCTTTTTGGGATTTTGCTCTATCATTTAGTAGCTTCCTCCTTCTATTGTATAGTTTGTTTATGGCTGGGGTCCACCAGACAGGACGTCTGCCTTTGGAGGATTGGGTCTTGGTTTTATTTGGGATTGCATGATCCATGCATTCCTGAAGATGTTCATAGAATGCGTTTATAAAGGATTCTGCGGTCTGGGCCGTATTTTGCACAGGCCCGGGGGCTTTGAAGGATTCCACCTCAGTTTTGAGGAGTGTGAAATTTGCTTTAGAGAAGTTTTTCACTGTGGTTTTCTGGGCAGGGGGTGGGATCGGGATGTGAATATCCAGTGAGATTAGTTTATGGTCTGATCTTACCAGTGAGGGATACACTTCTGCTCTGGAGCATAGAGTCCCCATGTTGGTGATGATCAGGTCCAGTATGTTTTCCCCTCTTGTGGGAGAGGTAGCAAGTTGTTCCATAGCATTTGAGTTTATAAATTCTAGGAACCTTTGGGCTAGGGTGTTGGAGCTAGAATAATGCTCCCAGTCTACGTTTGGGTAGTTGAAGTCGCCCAATATAATGGTGTTTGGAGAGACCTTCATATTTTCCAGTGTTCTCAGGAAGGCCGAGTGGGGTTCCTGGGTTTGGGAGGGTGGTCTGTAGCAGGCTATAAACTGGAAGGCAGTTTTACCCACTGTTAGTTGCACACGGATAGTCTCTGATGCTTCGTGCTTTGCCACCAACCTGGAGGTGCGGGTATCTTTGATGAATATCGATACTCCCCCTCCTTTTGTGGTTCGGTCCAAGTTTTGGGGCCGAAAAGCATGGTATGAGGTATAACCTGGTAGTGCTGGGGTGCTCTCGGGAGCCCTGAACCAGGTTTCTGTTACTGCACAGATATCTATGTTCTCCATGCTAAGGAGAGTTTCGAATGCGTGCATCTTGAGGTTTAGACTTCTGGCGTTGAGTAGCATTACTCTTAGTTTCTTATCCCTTGTGATACCTATGGAGGTAGGTTTGTCTTTTGAGCCTTGCCTAAAAAAGGCACTATGGGGGTAGCAAGAGCCTTTGCCAATATCCGAAAGCCCAGGGGTGGCAAGTGCAAGCCGTCCCTAGCGAAACATCGTGGCTTGTCGAGTATATCATCCCAAGCTGACAGGCATTGGATCCCCTTTGAATGACACCAGTACTTAAGCCAATTGTTGAAATTGATCATCTTGTCTTCATATTGTGGCATCATTCTTGGTGAGGGTAAGATGCTACTCAAGGTCAGGGTCATACCGGCCTGGGCTACATGCTCAGAGAGCTCCTTTATGTCTCTTTTCATGTAGTCCAGGGAGGTACGTCTCAGGTCATTCACACCAGCATGGACAATGACTGAGTCATATTTGTACTTGCCTTGGAGTGACGTAAGTGCTTGTGTTATGTGGCGGATCCTAGCGCCCGACAGGCTGCTCACCGTGACCCTCTCCTTGTTCAGCCTGGTGAGCGAAACGTCAGTGGGCCTGACGATAGTGTCACCTATTACAAGTGTATCAGGTGTGTTGTTTAGTCTTAAGAGCTGTGACTGTTCGGCACACTGGCTTTGTGAGAAATGTGTTGCACGTGTTTTGTTTTGGGGTAGCGGCTGCTTGGGTGTCTGCTTTGGAGGTCTCTGCTGCTTCGGCAGATCTTTATTTAGAGCCTCCGAGTATGTTTTTGTGTGATTATGTGTTTGGTTTGCTGTCGTGGTAGGTCTATGTGAGACTGGAATTGTAGTGAATGTGGTTTCCTTCTCCTCCTGACTGGTTATGCCAGTACTGAGTTGAGAGAGCTTAGCCTCCAGTTTGGCTATATGGTTGCATCTCTCACATGTGTTGGAATTTGTTGGGAGGAGGAGAGGGTTGTCTGTGTACATGAGGCAGTTGTAACATTGCCTCAAGATTCCCAGATTCACCAGCTGGACCGGAGAGGAGATTGACAACTCACCTTTGGACATGCTAGAATAATATTGGGAATTCCTTAATAATTGAAAACCAGGGCCAGTGGGGAGTGAGGGTGTAGTGCTTTTAATTTTTAGTGCAGACTTATATAATTGCTTTAGTGAGCAAGTGCCAGGTAACTTAAGTGCAATGTGTTACAGGTAACTCAAATGCAAAAACAACAAACAGTAACTTTCTTTCAAGTGAAACAAGGAAATAGGTAGAGTAAGCAATGCAGATATCACTAATGATCCACAGAAGCACTGAGAAGCCGCGTATTAGGTGGAATTAGTGTTCCAGGGAAATAACAAGCAAACAAACAACAAGCATATAAACAAAGCTAGATTCAGCAGGCCTGGATCTAGTCTATGCTACAGCAAACAAGGTGTACCAATTTCAGTAAGATACAGTTCAAATATTCAGGCACTATAAACCTTTAACCAGAAATTCCCAGCTCAGAAGGGCAGAGTCCAGCCTCTTCTCCCACAAGAGTGCAGACCACAAACCTTCTTAATGTAAAATAACTGGCCTGAAGCCCAAGTGCTTAAACCAGAACTAATACACTTTACGAATAACAGACACTGGGCTCGCAATCAGCAGTTCCCAACTTAGAAGGATGAAAGGATTTCCTCAACACCTTAGTACAGATGACCAGGGAGTATGTATGCTGTCAACAAGACCTAGGCAGTAGTAGCCAGCAATGTGCATACTGTATGAGTGAAGCAAATAGGTAATCAAAGTGCCCTTTGAACTAGAGGTGAGTCAGATGGATGACATGGGAGAAAAGTAACATGGTATGGAGTGAAGGATACTGACTAGACATAGTTCTTACGCTGCGATCTCAGCAATACATCACCACTGACTGTAAAATAGATGTAGTGACCTTCTACACTCTTTAGACCCTGCTAATAACATCCTATATTCAATTTTCTTCCCCATCCTCCAACAGAGTGAAAAAACGGGTTCCGGCGTGTAGATCTCGAGACGATTGGCCGCGAGCTACATTGCCGAAACAAACAGGCCGCGACACCGCTAGATTGTAGAGCGGTGCGGCCGAAATAGAAACCCGCCGTCGGAATCCACGTCGGAAGTAAACTATACACATAGCGACAACCCCTAAAGCAGCTACGCTGCAAATCCACAGTCAGAAGCGCATAATGTACACAAACGGCAATGCAGTAAAGCATAGTAAAGCAAACAAGCACAAATAACCCACACATACACATCAAACAAGTAAACACAAGCACAAATACCCCACGCATACACAGTACATATGTAAACACAAGCACAAACACCCCACACATACACAGTACACAATTAATCACAAATACCCCACGCAAAGAGAGTACACATGTAAATACACAACACTATAAACAGTAGCAACTTACCTGTAGATCAGCTGAACTCCAGGCAAACCCGAACAGTTAACAGTCACAGTAGACTAGAAATATAATCCAGAGTAGAAGCAACTACAGCATTGTCTTTGTACATGCGCTAGTATGTCCCTGTGTATAAGAAGCACGTGACAGATCAGAAATAGTAACCCTTGTACATCAACTGTAATAGCAGAGATATTGTATGGAGTGCAAGACAAGGAGATGTGTCAGACTACATACCCCTTAAAAAGCACATGCTACTAGGAGCCTGTAGAGTATCAACTAAATAACTATGCACAGCACTTTACACAGAATCTGCCAGAGGTTAACATTATTCAGAATATGTCCATTCCAAGTCCCAGACATATCCATGTACAGCCATAAGTGCAACACACAGCATCTATTCAACTATGCCCCCCCTAGTACAATAGCAGGTGGGAACTGTGAACCGGGGAACACTTCCAGACAGCAGTGTCAGCCTCCACACCTAGTCTAAAGCAGCATGTCTGTTTGGTAGGTTCTGGAAAACCCATCCAGTGTGTCCTGTGGCTGGTGTACAAAGGTATGTAGGCCCATTCAAGTAGAGGAGGGTGCAACACTGAGCAACTTCCCTATGTAACCTCTGACACTGAAACTGAGACAGGGCCCCACACCCTGATTGGGTAGCAGGTACAACTGGCAGTTAAAAGGGACATGTACACCACATGTAGAAACTGTGTTTGAAGCAGGACATATTTTAGTCCCATGGCTGTCTAAACTGCATATAGTGCCTCCATAGCATAACAAGCAGGTAGACGAACCTGAAGTATTGACATCTGCACAGTTAGCCATTGCAGGCAGTACGACAAGACAGGGTCCAACACAGGGCAGTGTAAAGCAACTATTGTCACAACCTATAGTGAATTGTAGCAGTGCCGTCTGTACATGCAGTTACCAACTATATATGCTGTGATGGATAATGAGAGGCCATCTGCAAGTGGTGTTACAATGATGGAAGCTATGTACCGGTATAGCCCTGGTCAGCTTGGCAACAAGTATAGCACAGTGCCCAGCCAATGGGGCAAATCAATGCTGGTAGTGGAGGGATACCTCTACCATTTGGAGCGTGAACTGCCACCTAAACGGTACTGGGCATGTATTGAGCGGATACTACAGGCCTGTAGAGGCCGTGCCATCACTGTACAACAGGAAGAAGGCGAGGAACTGCTGAAATCACTGCCTCACCAGCACGGGCCAGATGCAACAATAGCCCAGGTTGCTACACTGCGAGCAGAACTGCGGCAGAGGGCAGTAACTGGTAATGAGTTGCCAAGTTTGGTGATGCAGAGTGTCCTAGGCACAGCAGATGAGAATGTACTTCAGGAGATGCCTTGCCGTGCCACATTGCATCGTAGCATAACCAGAGTACGTCAGAGAGCACGTGCAGCAATGAGCACACCTCCAGTAACACTCGCAGATATTGATGTCAGCCACTATCCACTCCGTAGTGGCAACTTTATCCTCCGTAGGAGATCTGATATGGATGGGACGGATTCCCTGGTTCTCCTTACAACAGCACAGAACCTAAGTGATCTGTGTAGAGCTGATATCATTCTTGCTGATGGCACCTTCCCTACAAGAGCCAATATATGTCGTCAGCTATATACATTACATGGCTGTATTGGGACTCACACCTCAACACGGATTGTCCCCCTGGTGTACTGTCTCATGACAAGGAAGTCAGAGTCTGCATACTACAGTATGTGGGAGATACTGAAGAGTATGACTGCAGAACAGGACTGTACCCTGGCTCCACAGTATATCATGACTGATTTTGAGAAGGCAGCGATCCGTGCCAGCCGTAAGGCATTTCCAAAGGGTATTCTGAAAGGGTGCCTTTTCCACTTTGCACAGATCATTTGGCGCAAGATCTAGCATAACCACCTTGTAGCCCTGTATGGTACGGACACTGTGTTTTCCATTGCCATACGCAAGCTAATTGCATTGGCATTTCTACCAGTTGAGGATGTTGTCCCTGCATTTGTGGACATTGTGGCTACATTACCTGAATGTGCACGGCCTGTTGGCGTATTCCTGGATCATCATTATGTGCGAGGCTGACCACGCAAGTATGCATCCTGCTGCTCCTCACAGCAATGACTACCATCATCCTATCCTTTACGATTCTGGAATGTTAGTGATGTTACCGGCATGGATTTCCCACGGACTAATAATCAGGTAGAGGCATGGCATCTGGGACGACCTACTGTGCAGTTATCTGATCTTCTGACTGTCCTCCAACAGGAGCAGAACTTAACAGATACCCATCGTGAATCTCTGCTGTGGGGGATGCCTGTGACACCACGGAGGAAGGCAATTGTTGTAAGGGAGCATCGTCTAAAACACATCTTGCAACATAAGTGTGACTATAGTGACGTGCAGGATTTTCTCCGTGCTGTGGCACATTTCTATAAGTTATGATTATATCATGGTTTAGTATGCACCAAGCACTTCCCACATTACTTTACATTTTGCATTAATAAAGGCTTTTCCCACAGCACACAGGTTTCAGTGTACCACTTTGATGCCCACTTGGCATCCTATTCTAGGCACATGTTACAGTGTTAGTTGCACACAGTGTTTTCTAGGGGGTGTAGTATGTAGATCACATACGGGGTTTTTGTCTCACACCTGTGGTTAGGGTGCAGGGGGTTCTTTTCTTTTTGCAGGGAATTGTCTGCAGGTATTTGTCATTGCAGCTAAACTTCCATACTGCCATCTGTCCACATCCAGTTATCTCACAGTGGGTTGTCGCACCGCCTAGGTGCCTGAACCCTGAAAAAACAGATATTAAAGTATCCACTGATACAACTAACATATACATTTACCTTCATACTAAACTAGGGTTACAGTACTTTCTGAGTACTTATAGATGATGCCTGAATACACTGATTTTATTCACTGATTTCAAATTCAATGAGCAGGCTTTTCACAGAAAATCACTGCCCTTGTGATTTGCATGTGTGTAATAATGGTAATCCAGTCCCATGTTTTCTATCTTCTCTGCAACTGTGCAACCAAGGAGTCAGTATATTTAGGGGAGATGTGGGTGGTGAAGTCCCCCACATGGCAGAAGCACAGGGGTTTGTCCTTTGGGAAAAAAAATCTGTGCTTTATTTTGATGTTTGCCCAGTACAGGCTTCTGTCTGAAATAAAATGTTGAGTTTTGTCATATAGATATATATATTCCCTTGGTTAGGTGGACAGGGAGTTTGGTCAGCATTTGTTTAATCAACAACATTTGGTTGATTATACAGATAGTCAACAGGTACGCGAGATTGACAGTTCTCAGGAAGAGGAATATTCCCTTTCCCTGGGGATTGCATGATATCAGAGTTAGTATATATAATTATATAATTAGAAGATGGTATGGGGGATGTTGTTTATGTTTTTTTTAATAATATTTGCATGCACTGAGAAGAAACCTCAGTGTATGTGTACTAAGTAGTTGACGTTTCCATTTTCAACGTAGAGTGGTTTACCTTAAGGATGTTGACATTTGTGTTAGTTGACCAACTGAAGGTAATTGGAAAAATTGATGGACTGGACTCTAAAATTGCATTTGTAAAGTCAGACCATTAAATGACTATAAAACTATAAAGAATATTTGAATCTGTCTACAGAGACAAATGCTTGTTACTAGGTGATGCACTGGACAGTAAACCAGAAGATATGTGGCAAATAAGCAAATCGTAGGATACCAGCCACACCTAATTGTGCTTCATTAAATATAACCTGAATTTATCAAATATAGCAAAAAAGCAAAACAGGATCTACTTAGCTGCTCCCAGTAAGCCTAACAGCCTTGAAATCCGTGGGGTAGAGAAAAAACAGAAATACAGTCCAGAGAACAGAGTTGCTGCTGTTTTGATGTCAGCCGGGTGAAGCAAGGTAGGATGTGCACTCCCACTCAGTCACCATATCAACCTTAACACAGGGTCTGGGTTATATTGCTGAAATTCTGAAGTACCTTGTAATTCATAGCTAGAATAGTTGTATATCCAAGCAGACAACAACAATCTTAGCTGATTGGCAGTGGCAGACTTACAGAAAAAAGTGTTAACAGTCTGATGTTAAACAACCTTATTTAAAAGAACATTTCATTTTAAGGTGCAGTTTAAGGTAATTGTACAGAGAGTAGTTTGCTTACCAAACATTAATAAATAAAGACTTTGGATATATACAACAGTAGCACTGTGCACTGAACAATATCACTAAATAATAAGCTGAAGTAGCTGGAAGCTGTTGTCATTTTTAATAACTTTAACTGCATACCCCACTGATGGAATATTGGACCCTTTAATTTAAAACTAAGCCAATTAATATTACTAAACAATGTCAGTTTTCATGCAGAAATAACATGTGTCTGTGTAGTAAACGTTAATATCGTGTGCAGTATAATAGCCATTGTATCTTTGCAATGTGCCACGTACATTTTATTGACATGGACTGCAGTCTTATGCCTATGTGCAGTGCATTTTCCCAATGGTTATATTATGTACTTCTGTTTGTAATATAATAAGAGTAATACCACATATCCCTGCTTCTGCTCATGTTACAAGGCTTAGCCTCAGTTACACTGAAATACAGTCAGTTTGTTAGTCTGGCCATGCATTCGTAGACTGTGTAATATTTCAGTTAGTTTATGCTGAAGTACAGGCCAAATCCATTCAGAACCTGAAAAAAGGTGTACGCCTGCAAAACTACTTCACACACATTTTAGATTGAAGACGGCTTTGTCCAGTAAAGACTCATCCATTCCCTAGCAAACATATCAACTATCAGAAAACTGGAGTGTTGGCTAATAAGTAGAGTATGTATCTTGGGGGGTGGGGCTGTACGTGAGTAAGCTGTTGCATTATTTAATTTATCTGTGCTGAAATTACATCATAATATAGTTACAAACTACTGCCAACTTTCACTGCACTTAGAAGAAAAGTGGAAGTGCCTCGGTCACTTCATATCACTACATCCCAACACACACAGATGCTTCAATAAATCATTTGACACTGAACCTGAGCTGACATTCAGTAATAATAATAATAATAATAATAATAATAATAATAATAATAGTAATAATAAATCAATAATCAATGCAGCTACCAATGTCAGCCTATTACTAAAACTAAATTTACACAACAGTACTCAACAGTCAGAATTCAGTTTTTTTTTAAATAGGTAGTTTCCAGTTACTGAATAATAAAATTATCTAATTTAAAAATCAGCGTTTATTTAAAACATATTATGGGTTCATAAGTAGGTACTAGGCTAGCTGCCCTTGCAGGCCATTTTAAGCCTAGCTGTTTTCCTTTTCTGTGTTTGAAATAACCTATCCCATTTGGTATAGATTGGCATTATCCATCCCATGGTCAATAACTATAAATTATCACTAATGAGAATAACTGGGATTATACCCTAGATAATTTGAGGGGAGCCATGCATGGAATAAAGCATTTAGGAGCTGCCTCGCTGCCTCTGTCCATTAGTTGCACAGGGATAAAGTTTCTGCTTCTCATTCATAGATCCAAACTGCTCTTGAATATGGACAGGGATAAACTTTGTTTAATGTAGATGGGGAGTCTGCTCCAGAGCAAAGGCCTCCTCTGCGCGATATCCCTGTTCCTCCAAACCTTTCTTTTGATGTTGCAAAAATGGTTTAGATCCTAGACTGAGTATTTCTGATGTCATTGAACTTGCTGATGTGCAGTAAAGCCATCACTACCAGATCAAAGGACACCTTGTATTTCAGACTCAAGTCACCTCTTAGCAGTCTGTAGGATACCGATTATAGTGACAGGGCTTTCAGTCAGTCCATGTAGTATATGTTATTTCGATCTTGTATCATTTTAGTAAGGTACCTCTGTGGGCATTCCAGTTGTTTCATGTGTCTGGACAGATATATGTCAAAGGGGGCATTATATTCAGTGACTGGCCTAATGAGGGCTGAGTAAAGGGGGATAATGACATCCCTAGATCTAGACACAATCCTTTTGTTTATAAGCTGTGCAATATAGAAGGACTTTCTTACAACAATAGACAAATCAGTCAAAAGGTAGATCACTGTCCATATAAGTCCCCAAATCCTGAACACCTGGATCAACTCTTAGGAGCATATTGTCAATGTGTTAGTTCTCTGGGGTAGATGAGTTCCCAATGGATACAATAAATGAGGTTTAGTAACAAACTAGTTTGTCCAGGGACATCTTCGGGGGGGTAGATAGAAATAGTAGTGTCATTTAATAGCATAGGGGAAGTAGGGTGGGGGGATGAAAGGGTTAAATGGGAATGAAGGATGGTTGGGAGGAAATGAGGTAAGGGTAGGGAGGGGCTTAATGGGTTTTATGCAAGTGTAACTGGGTAAGGAATCACTTGACAGAACGATTACTACACTTTGCTTGCTGTTGTAGGAATTGTGCTTGTGTTAATAGGTGGGTGTGGTATTTCTGTTACACTGTTAGATGCATTGGAAGGTTAGCATTCCAACTTTTAGTTCGTTGTCATACTCTCTCGGTTGACTGCTCAAGCTTTTCAGGTCATGAATAGGGGTTATTAGTAGTTAGGTACAAACAATGGTGGTGAGCAGTGGCGTGGGTGTTACTTCTGAGACAGGACAAGTGGGACTCTGTTTGGGGAAGAGTTTTGGGTAGGAAGTTTTGCTAAAATGTGCATTGCTGGTAGCATTCTGGTGATTCGCTGCATTCTTCTCATCAGCTGGACCATCAGTGCTGGTCTGTGTGTTTCGCGGATTTCAGGGTATCCACATGTAATCATTGCTTGCCACTCTTGCATGGTGGGGAGTTTCACCATTATGGGGGAGGGTGGGGAAACAGCTGGGGCAATTTGGAAGAGTGTAAACATATAGAAAGAGGCTGCGGTTCACGACAGCAGGCTGAAACGTAAAGTGTGTGTCCCAAGCTCTTCACTCTTCTTGCTCTGAGGGATTTACTATGTCTGCACTAGGTAGCTATCACAGCACAGCTGCAGGAATTTGCCTATTAATCCTTGTAAGAGTGATGGGTTTTGGGGGGTGGTAAATACATTAGGGCTGCAAAACTCTATTAAAAAATAGAAAAAAATGTAAGCTTCAGACTTCATACACTTTTGAAGTTTCCTGCTACTGCAAAATCTGTTGTTCTATTGACTTGTTATGCTAGTGTGAGCTATATTATTTTGATCCATTGCCCTGCTGTTGTTTGTGGTTTGGTCAGATTTCTTGCTCTGGGGGGTTAAAAGGTGTGATGTGACTGCTTGTCAAACAGGTGGCCACATGTTTCAGTCTGTTCTTCGTGGGATTTGTGGTTTTGTGACAGGTCGCTGGGATGATCTGAGGATTGAAGTCACAAAGTAACAGAAGTCTTCAGAAAAGGTATGCTGGACTGGACGGTGTTTGCTGCATGCCTCCCAGCTGTCCAGGTTTTCACAGAATGGCCAGATTTTGGGTTTTGTTTTGTTGCTGATGGAGTGGGGGGCTGTGTTAGTGATGTCGGTGGGAGATTGTCGGTTGCATTGGTGGTTGTGGTCCAGCTAAATGATTGTTAATGGTAGGATGTTGTTGGTGGTGGTGGTCATTGGTCGAGCATGGAGAGCATTAATGGCAAACATTTGAGCTTTAGACTTTAAATCCTTCTCAAAAATGTACATTGACCCAACCTGGTTACTCTGGTAACTTTCTATGTTATAGCAGAATATTCAGGGTCGGTCCCTGTTTTGCACCTTTGTTCTCCAGGTTTCTTGCACCACGAGGTTTAGAGGTGTGATTGCTGTCGGCTGAGGGGAACCAGTGTAGGTGTTGAATGATGGGTCAGGGGGTCTTTACTGCATACCTCTCAACTGTCCATTTTTAGCTGAATGTCCAGATTTTAAGTTACGCTGCCCTAGTGCCTCATAATTTTGATCTATTCCTCTGCACGTGTGACTTTTATATTACTTGTTTACAAGGTTAGTGAGTGTCATCATGCATGGGCAGTACTGTAGCATAGTTATAGAGATGGTGTACTGTAATAGTTAAGTAATTCACTTTCTCCTGAATGTTTCATAATCTCATTATTTTAGGTACTAAGTGCATAATGGAAAGAAGACTACCAGTGTCAAGTATATGCTAATCACTCGCAAAAGGTCTTTTGTACTTTGGTGTCTTTATGCAGCTAACTAAAACTACTTACTGAAAGGAATTTGACAATTTTAGTCATCAGTGTAGCTCTTTGAAGTCACAAAGTTGAGTTGTGAAATGAGAGTTGCTTGTGATTGGGGATTTAGATATTACCGCTTCTGCTGTTATATTAATGTGCGTATTTGAAGGAGCACATTATGCCGTGATTGACTTGTGACCTGCCCTTATATGTTTGATTTGCTTTTCTTATTAATGGTGGTTTTGGGCTAATTAGTGGCAGCCCATTAAAGACTGAAGTTAAGAAATAAGGGCATACATGGGGTTTCGGACTATATATATACCATTCAAAATTCATGTGAATCCAAATGTTGGTAAGAGCAATATTTAAAAATTCTATTTAAAATTGCCCCTATTTTCTCATGGCTTTGTCCAGTCCCTTTATTTCAGAGGATTTACATTTGTCTTTCTCTTTTCAGATGGTGGTGGTGTGACATGTGTTTCAGCTGCTGCAGCGATACGCAGTGAGGTCACAGATGGTGGAGGTACAGAGTTCATATCAGCTGATGGCCTGAAAAGTGGTTTCATCAGGGGGAATTGCAGAGTGGTCATTGATCAGTGACCTGAAGGAAGAGGAGCTCGAAAGATGATGGAGTTTGTTTCGGTAGATGTCCTGGTTGCTAGAGCAGTATACAATGATATCACACATGGTGGGGGGGCACAAAGGGAACAAGTGTTACTAGCCTGAAGAAGGTGGATTTCAAAGGTAGTGGTTTCTGTTGGGGTGGATGTTCTGGTTGCTGGAATGGCACTCAATGAGGCTGCAGGTAGTCTTACTTTATTTGGTGTTCATTAAGGCATGTCACGGTTGGTGTGGTTTGGGGTAGTGTAGGGCCAGTGAGGAAGAAGTTTGTTGGGCCAGGGTAAAGCAGGGTTGGAGATGGTTTATGGGGAGTCTGGGGTTCCTGCAGGAGGGATGGAGTCACAACAATCATGGGATCATAGGAAGTTACTAAGCTACTGCCTCTAGGGCACTTACAAGCTAGCCAAGTTTGACCCTTATTTTCACGTTCAGTACTTATTCCCCTTGTCCAGGAGGGACATGGGTAGAACCCTTGGGGTGGATTCACAGTTATGCATTCAGTTGTTCAAACTGTGTTTGAAGAGGGCCAATGAGGTGGCTGACATGAAGTGAGAGTTTGTTCCAAAGGTGTGGTATCTTCTGAGAGACAAATATGTCCCTCAAGCAGTTTCTACTAATGTTACATACCAGGTTAAGGTCTTTAGAGTAGGCAACACATGTATTATTTGCCCTGTGCTTTGGGCTGATAAGAGATGGCTCGGTATATGTATGACTTAAAAGTAGAAAGGGTTTTTGACTGAGCATGTATGTGGGTGTTTTGTGGGATATGTGAGGAACTGAGTGCTTCCTCAGCTACGCAGAAGTTAGAAAGCTTAAGCAAGGCAGTATTTAGGCTTGCTGCAGGAGTTTGAGGTACCTTATCTAAAGAGGGATAATGGTAGGGGGAACACTTTATAATCCCAAAATTCTGAGATATCAAATTTCAGAATCCTGAGATTATAAAGCCGAAAGCTCAAAACTCTGAAACCCCAGAGGCGGGAATTCAAAATCCCGAAGTAAGGAGATGTTGAATTAGCGCTTCTGGTGTTGCACTGTGTGAATGGATAGTTGGAGATTCAGGTAAGTATTTATGTTTAAGGGTTTTGGTTAGGGGCTTTAGTGTGTGCCAGTGTGTTTTGTTACTGTGATGTGTGTGTGTGTGTGTGGGGGGGGGTGTAGCTTGTATGGTGGTGTTTTCATGTGTTTGTCTGTGTAGTGTGACCTTGGAGTTAGTATATTTAAGTAGGAAGGTGTGGGGGACGCAGCCTCCCCACATGGTGGGTGTAGGGGGGCTTGCCCCCCTGCATGTATGTCGTGTAGGTCTGTGTGTTTTTGTGTGGGGGGAAGGTGTGTGTATGTGTTTGTGTGTGGTGTATGGTTAGTGTAGGAGTTGCGATTTTGATATTTGTGCTTCTAGGGTTTCAGGATTTTAAGGTTTCGGCTTTATGATCTCGAGATTCTGAAATTCGATATTTCAGGATTTCGGAATTATAAAGTGAACCCATGGTAAGACATTGGCAGATTGGTTAAATTTGTGTTGCAGAAGTTTTGGGCACCCTTTATAAGAAAGGCATATGGTGGGGCATTGCCAGATTGGTTAAATTGTTGCATTAGCTGCCTGGAGGAAGGAGTTTGGTGGGAGAGATTTAGTTATTTGTCAAACTTGGGAACAAGGGTAATGCAGTTCAGCTGGTCAAGGAGGAGTTTACGGCATGTAGTATAGTTGGACGGATGACAAGGCTATGTGGACTTACTAAATCTTGGTCAGTGGTTCATTGGTGTGAAGGGTTGGTGTACGTTTGATAGTGTGTAGATTGACAGCCATTGGTCATTGTCAATGTAGGCTTTATTGTAAGGTTTTGCATTGGTAACCAGAGGCTTATTGGGATACAGTTCCTGTGGCAGTTATTTTAATGGTGTATTTAAGTCATTCTGAGGGTGGTTCATTGTCCAGAAAATGCTATTGGGGTTATTAAATGTTTTCTTGTTTATAACTTGTTTATAATGGATAGCTGGTGTGATGGCAGGATTGCTATTAAATTGATTTTTGAAAGGAAATCTTATTTTGGTCATTATTATTATTATATACATTGGGCAGTAAAATAGGGCACAGTCAGGCATGATGGTATGCAATTGGGCTGGCATGGTTTCAAGTGGCATTGGGTTTGGTGTTCTGTGGTATATTTGGTGGGTAATTACCTGAGAATTACTGCAAAGCTACTATTGGTAGTTAGGATAAGGGAGACTTTAGTTAATATGCAGAGGTTATGCAGAGGTTATGCCAGGGATCATTGGTTAAATTTCAGCTGGTGACTGGTTTCTTTGCGAAGGTAACGTCCCTATTTTGATTTCCTGTGTCTTATCTGTGAGCCAATTGGCAATCCAGCAAGTGACATATGGGTTTATTCTCAGCTTATTTTACTTTTCTATTATGTCTGAGTAGAAAACTGTCTCAAAAGCTTAACTGTAATAACCTATAAAAGTGGTATTTATTAAGCACAAGAATAACTAACAAAAAATGTATACAGGCAATACTGGTTAAACCATCTATCTGTGAAATGCACTAACCAAACAGAGACAAAAACTGAATTTAATTAAGTCCAAAGTACTCAAAGCACTCAGTGTATATCAATGTGTGATAGAATTACAATATAAAATCTTTAAAGTAAGGATAGCAGTTCCATTTGACCCAAATAAAGCCAAAACAAACAATGATAATTACTAGTCACTAATGGGAAGAGACACAGGATCAGTTAAGAAGCAGAAGAATCATAAAATCACAGGATGTACAAGGCAATTGAGCTGCAACTGCAAGGCCATTTCCTCTTTGTCAGTACCCACCCTTAAGCCCTGCTTCCATTTCAAGAAGGGCCAGGCCAGTCATACTGGAGTGAATTTATGAAAATGTATCTAGTCATTCAGCTCCTTTTTAAAGGCAAACGATGTATCACACTGCTTAATTTAGAGTGGTAGTTTATTCCAGAGAAGGGATAAGTGCTGCATAACAAATCAAGCCCTCCTCTTTGTCTTATTTATTTGTTAGAGTACATTTAGATTTCTGGTCCCATTGTTAACTGGACTTTATGATTTATTGAGATATAAGAGTTCTTGGAGTACTGGATCCCTTATAGCCGTATAAGAGAGACAGAGAGCTCCCCTAAGGAGTCTATATGACACTAAGTATGCAGATAAAGCCCCCAGTCTTTCTTTGTAGTTCAAATCTTTTAGGCCCTTGATCTTTTTAGTTACAAACCTCTGTGGTCTTTCCAACTGCTTGATATTTTTAGTAAGGTACATCCTAAAGGGGACATTTTACTCAATAATGGGTCTAATTAAAATAGAGTACAAGAAGGTGAGGACTTCTATTAAAATAAATAAATATATATATATATATATATATATATATATATATATATATATATATATATATATATATATATATATATATATATATTAAGGAAATAAGCCAAGGACATAATATTAGCCAAGAGTACAGAAGTGACTGATATCACAAGGAATGCCAAATGTGCAGGTATTTAACTTGAATCGACAGTTTATGTTTTTGGCAGAGAAAATAAACAGATTAAATGGTTCAAGTGGTTTTCATCTGCGATAAATCTGTGGGTGGGCTTCATTAAATATTTTTGCATAAGCAAGTCAACATAACTCCTTGGCATCTCCCTGCTCTAGGCTAGTGCTGTCAGGAAGTGAGGGCATGATTTTTAACCCCCCCGCCACCACCTTTGGTCTTAAAATGAAGCAAGAAGGTGTATAGCAGTTACTCTGATTTGATCTATACAGAACATTACAGCAAAGAGGAATGTCACTTATGTTATCCGGAGGCATATCCCTCATGCACAAGTGATCAGAAGATTCAGCACTGGGTCAAAATACTTCCTGGACTCTGTTTTACAGGGTATGGTAACTTCAGTCAGCTCTTCGCTGGAATATAACATCACAGTAGAAATGGGGCCTGTACCTAATTAAGGTAATGCTTGCCCTCCTTCATGGAGCTTTATCTGGTTGCCTATTCCCAAAGGATTTAATATGCACATTTCGCTTGTATGGTACTCATATAAACACACTGTCACTCATGTCATTGCAACTCGGCAGAATGCTTCAGGTACAACACCTTCAGGTATGGCGTACAAGAAGAAATTCAGAGGGGAGACTGGTGCTTATGCTTTGAAGTGGGGGGAACAGAACCCCCATGCATCAAGATTCAGCTTTGCTATTGGAGGTGGGTGGAGCAATCCCAATCATTCAGTAAATTGTCTGTCAGTACAATGCACAGAATTTTGACAATGAGACAGGAATTTACTTAGTCCTATAATCAATAGTTTCACTCTTTCCATATCTACTAGCATATGTAATGGCTTTCATCAACTCACTTAACTAGACATAGATAAATAATCAGGTTGAGTGCTGATATTTATGAAAATATGTATCTCTAAGCAACATTTCATGTGCATATGTGTTTCTGATTCTCTCCCTACATATGTGTACATTGAGCAACATTTCAGGTGCACGTGTTTCTAATTCCCTACATATGTGTACAAACATAAAATCTATAAACATACACACACACACACACACACACACACACACACACACACACACACTTGTACTTGCCTATTCTCTGTACCCCTACTTGCAGTCATCCCTATTGGCAAAATCTCTTTTCTCCAGTCTCATGTTGGCTTAGTTCTTAGAATATTTTACTTTATGAATACAATATTCTGCATGGCTGTTGATATTTTCCCTAAGGATCCACATCCAAAATTCCAATCTCTCTTTATTTCTTGAATTTCCTCCCCATTTCATCATCACCCCCTTTCCACTTTGAATTATAACATTCTGCTTCTGTTATGTATATGAACTTTAATTGTGTAGCTCTAAAGCAGCCCTTCAAATCAGGTAATTCTAAACCACCTTCTTCTATTTGAAGGATCAGCTTATCCCAATTATTCCTTGTCGCCTTCCCCTCCCAGCTAAATTTCTTCAACTCTTAATTATTGTCCACAACTTCTCCTCTAGTTGATAAAAATATGTCTGACCTGTATATAAAACTAAAGGGACTGAAAACATTTTCACTGCTTTTATCTTACTATCCATATTCATAAACAAGAGCTTCCAGTTTCTCATGTTTTTCATTATCTTTTGTTTAGTCTCTTACCAGATATAATTAGCTGCCATAACAATAACCTTTTTAATCCATACTCCTAAATACATCATCTTATCATGTCCTCATAAATATGGGAATTGCTGATCCAATTTATGTGTGAATACATAATTTATGGCAATAGCTTTTGTTTCATCTTCATTAATTTTATATCCTGAAAAGACTTGAAATGGTCTAAAAGTGTTCCATAACAATAACATGTTATTTTCCAACTTTATCAGGTACAAAATTATATCATCTGCAAATAAAGCCAACTTTTCCTGATTACTATACCAATTATATCCCTGAATATCTGAGTCCCTTATTTTGTCAATGACTCTAAATGTAACAGAAATAACACAAGGGAAAGAGGACACCCCTGCCTGGTTCCTCTCTTCAGACACACCTTATCAGAGAAGAACCCTCCCACTTTAATTTGTGTCTTCAATCCCTCATATATCAATCTAATTAATCTTATTATTGTATCAAGGAATATAAATCCATTGCCCTACTCATAAAATCCCAGCTTACTCTGTCAAATGTTTTCACTGCATTAAGACCCACCAACAACAGCAGCATTTTCTTACATTCTGCTTCCCTCTGGATCAACATTGTTCTATTAATGTCGTCAAATGTTTGCCTCCCTTCTGTAAAACCACATTGATCCATATCTATCAATTTGGGCAACACTTTTCCTATTCTGTTAGCTAGTATATATATATAAATGGTTTACCTTCAAAATGTTGAATGCACATAGTCGGATGTGCACAACGCCAAACTATTTCTGCAAAATCTGTATTGCCGAAATTTCAGAAAGCCAAATAAAAAAGATGACATTTCCGACTGCTCCACACCTACAAACAAGTGCTAACATGGGTCAAAAAGAGTGCGAGATTTTGCAGTTCAGAATATCAGCATTCAAGGTTTTGAGAAGGCGCAGTTCAGAGTTCGCTGAAGTGGTTTCAACAATGTCATGGTCAACGTTTTGAAGGTAAACCATATAAACACTTTATAGTCATGGCTTAAAATTGAAATGAGTCTATAGTGACCTGGGTCTGATGGTTCTTTACTGTCTTTAGGTATTACAGCCACAAATTTCTTCCAAGAAAACACTTAGCACTAGGACCTCCCTATCATGGTAAGGTTTCATCATGTTAACATGGCACAGTTTGTGCCTCTACCTCCTGCCAAGCAGTTTTGCCATGTAGTTAACATCAGTGACCTTCCTTACTACCTTGAAGGGTCCCTCCCAAGCTGCTTGCAGCTTGTTGTGTCTAACAGGAATGAGAACCATAACTTGCTACCCTAAAGCATACTCTTTAGCTCGAGCATTCCTGTCATACCAGAACCCTTTCTGCTGCTGAGCTTCTGACAGGTTCTCCTTGGCCAAGCCCATGAGTTCCCTGAGCCTTGTCCTGAGGTTTAGGACATATGCCACAACAGACTCCTTGTGGGATTCACACTCACTCTCCCACTCATCATGAATCAAATCTAGAGGTCCCCTCACCCTATGCCTATACAGTAACTCAAAGGGTGAAAAACCTGTGGATTCCTGGGACACCTCTCTGTAAGCAAACAACACATGGGCACATGGGACAAATATCTGTCCCACTCCCGCTTAAACTGGTCTGCAAATGCTCGTAGCATGATCTTTAGTGTGGAGTTTAACCTCTCAACCAGACCATTAGTCTGGGGATGGTAGTGGATGGTCTTTAGCTGCTTCACCCCACAGTACTTCCACAGACAAGCCAGCAGGTCTGACATGAAATTGACACCTCTGTCAGTCAGTATTTTTTTCGGGAAACCTACCCTGCTAAAAATCTCTAGAAAAGTATTTGCCACCTTTTCTGCCTCAATGGAGGATGAGCCACTGCCTCAGGCTATCTGGTAGCATAATCTACTACCACTAGGATATCCTGCACATCTTCCCTGTGAAACTTGGGGTACTCGATATCTATAGCTACCCTCTGAAATGGCTCCTCAATCACAGGCAAAGTCATCAAGGGAGCTTTCACCTTGTCTCCTGCCTTGCCTACCTTTTGGCACTGCTCACAGGTCCTGCAATACCCTGTTACATCCCTGTAAATCCCAGGCCAATAAAAGTTCTGCATAATACATCTCTTTGTCCGTTTTATGCCTATATGATCTCCAAAGGGAATGCCATGGGCTATGGCTAGAAGTCCCAGATGGTAGGCTCTGGGCACTACCAACAGCTGTATTCTCTCATCCTCTTGCTCTCCCACAGGGGTCCACTCACCATACAGTAACCCTTTGTCCCAACATACAGATTCCCATTTCCCTTGACAATCAGGTGCCTCACTGGCTACCTCCCTCAGGCCTTATAATGTAGGATCTGTGAGCTGAGTCTGTCACAACTCTCTCTTTGTAACCCTTCCCGGCTCACCTTCCACAGAAAGTCTGGTATTCTCTGACAGCGGTGCCTCAGTGTCAGCCTGGGCACTATTACTCACATCTGCCCTTGCAGTCAGTCTGTCCAAGGGAACAAGCAGCTGTGGCACACCTTCAGTCTCATTGCTACAGGGTAGTTCCCTCCCTGAAGTAACCACCTCATCAGTCCTGGCTTCAAGTGTGTGGTCTGTCTGGGTCAGGCTACCAGACCCACATGCTTGTCTCCAAGCCTGACTGCATATATAACTGCATGTACACAAGATACTGCATTATCAGAATCATTCTCTGTCAGGACATTGAAATTATATCCTCAGACACACCTACTTGCTTGCTTCCTTTTCCATCCTTCCAGTCAAGGTGAACCCTAGTCAATGGTATTTGGAATGGGGTCCCTCCTAAAGCTCTTACTGGAGTAGACTGCCCAAGCAAGCAGTGCTCCTCTTTAACCATTGCAGGCTTCACAATGGTTAGTCAGAGGCCGTGACTCTCTTAGCAGTGGCCTGTTTCCCATCTACTAAGATAGGATATAACCTCTTGTAGTAGTTTGGTACCCTTGTTGTCTCCAGACAACTTACGGATGGCATTCCTTCATTCCCACCTACTGGCTCTCCCACCTTGCCTCTGTGGGCATCTATATGCTACATGGCCTCACTGGCTGCATTTAAAACATTTAACCCTTAGTCTTGGATGTGTACCTGAGCTAGTGGCTTCCCCTGCTACTGGCAGACTCTGTTGGGATGGTTTAGGCTGCCCACCATGGGTTTCCTTAGATCCATGTGCAGCACTGGGTATTCCTTTCCTGTGTAGTGATGCCCTGCTTGCTAGGTATAGGTCTCCCTTTTTCCCCAGCTCATCTGCGTATTACATTGCCTATATGCCAACCAGATTCCCATGTCCACAGGCAAAGTGCTAAGGGCTTGTTCCCTCACCAAAAGGTCTGCCAGCCCTTCAAAACTAATGACCTGACACCCACTCACCCACCTATGAAAATAAGTGCTTAGTTCAGTAGTATATTCACACACACACTTTCATCTGCCTTGCATCTCTGCTCACAAAACCTTTTTTTATAAGCTTCAGGTGTTAATTTAAAACACTCTAATAAACAATTTTAACAGTATTGTAGTTTAAGCAATCAGTATCAGAGAATTTAGAAATATCAGTTACAGCTTTACCATGGAGTAAGGGTCAGGAACTGTACCCAGAGCCCTTGGTCAACATTATACTGTTTACATACCCTTTCAAAAATATGAATCAAGCTGTCAAAATTTTCATCTTCTGTAAATTGTGGAAGAAATGTACTGACCTTTGTTGCTTCTGGGGTTCAGTTACTCCCTTCCCCATTACCTCCATGACCCTGGTAATGAGTCAGCATCTCCTTTTCATGTTGCCTCTTCCTCTCATTTTCTTCAGCTTCCAGACGTGTCAGTCTCTCTGCTGCTTCAAATTCCATCTGTTTCTCCTGCTGCAGTCTCTCTGCTGATTCCAGTTCCAAATGTTTGGCCTCCAGTTCAAGTCTGTTTAACTCCAGATGGATTTTTAAGCCCTCTGTGGAAAGGTTGAACTGTCCATTTTCTGAGAGCTGTACATCACCAAGGCCAGCCTAGTTGTCCTCCTGGTTGCTGGTCTGTGATGCAGCTGTGCCCAAGGCTGCAATCATTTCTGCTTTAGTCAGGTTGGCATACACAAGTCCTTTAGCCTGGCACATCTCAGCCAAATAGCTCCTTGTCAGTTTGCCATACTCCTCTGCTGACATCCTTGCCTGCTGTCCCTGACTAACTAAACTAACAAAAAATAAATAAAACTATTGTGATGTGAAACTCTGAATGTTCACTGTGTGGCTGATCAAGAGTACAAGCACCTTCTTCAGTGACCACTGTTTACAGGCTGCTGGAGTTCAATATCCACACCACTGAATCCTAATATGTGGGTATCTCACCACTGCCAACCAATGTATGTGACACCCCACCATTGGACCAGTAATCAAGGAGCCTCAATCCTCACCATTAGTACCAGTGGGAGACTTACATTGGAGGATGACAAGTATACACAGTAAAATGCAATTTCCTGTAACAGCATACAGAGACCACAGTCAGTCTGTGGCTATTTCCCTCACTCTCCAGATCCCCAATAAGACTCCTCACTGGCACAGCTATAGATTTGAGATCTCAGCTAAGTGGTCAAGCCAAGACTTCCAGCACCCTCTCTGTCAAAACAGTGCCTTGTGTCCCTGTCCAAATAGGTGACACACATACTATTTGAGATTTGATTTATACACACACACACACACACACACACACACACACACACACACACACACACCTGAGAAAGGCTGGCACAGATTTACTAGCTATGCTCCCTTCTGCCCAGACAATAAGGTAGTTTTGACTGCCACCAGCCACTCCTTATCAGCTACTCTAAGGCCCTTAACAAAGGGTGTCCAACCTTACTGCGTAATGTTACTATTAATCCAAATGGTGGTTTGACTAAGAGCAAGGCTATTTGGAGTGGCCCACAGTGTCACCAAATAAATATGCAAATACTCTCAGAGTTTAAATATGTCACAGAAATATCAACCACAATGAAAGGTTTAAATATATTTAATAACAAATCATAAAAGAACAAGAAAATACTCAGTAAGTAATCATAGTTATCAGAGTTCAAAATCACAGGAAATATTTAAAACAACATTGCAGGACAATCTCAAATGAATAAAAAAAATATCTAAGCTATACTTCACTATATTCCTGACTGTATCTAAGAGAAATTACTGTACCCTAGTTAACTTACTTACAGAACAACAAGCAGGCAGATGTGGTGTGTAGATGCTCTTGTCAGGTCAAAGACAAAGTACAAAATTCCCAGTCTCTCTCTCAGAGAGTTCTTAAATTAATATCCCAAATATTACTGCTGGGGTACTTGCAGAATGACATAATTTCTTGTCATCTAACATAAATTCCCAGCCTCAAAACCAACAGCATTTAGCATCTGTCTGTGAAAACACATAAATAAAGGCTCTTCTTAAATCTAAGGCAAATGGTGGAAGTCGTAAAATAATTTACATTCCCCCACATTTAAAGACAATACAAAAAAAGTATGTTTCTAGACATTATGTCTCCTGTTGCACTGAGACAGAAAGATAACATCTCTTTTTATGTCCCAGCCATAAAGTAACTGAATCTGAATTATTCTTCTGAAGTAAACTTCTTGTGTTGCAGTTTCCATTGTTAAAAAATGTATACATCTAAACAGTTACAATAGTGTATATACATTTCTGCTCTGTACTTTACAAAATATCTCTTCAGCACACGTGTGTACAATATGACATACAGTTTTAATACATCTGTAACACAAGTATCTTACATGAGCATGTTGCCATTCAAAAATGACACACAACCACTTACAAAATTCCATATAGCTGGGCTGGCAGTACCTCCTTCTGTCACACTTCTATATAAATCATATTAATATTCACAAATGACATATAATTATTTACAAGATTCCAGCTAGCTGTTGCAGCCTCTCTAAATACTTCCTATTACTTCTTAACCATGTATTTTTTCTTTTTACCTACTAACTCTCGAATAATTTCTACAATCCATTCCTTAGATTCTTCTCTTTTTAACAGGTTGGTGGGAAAGTGCCAGTGTCTCATTTTTAATTCATTACCATGCAGTTCTATCTTAATTTTTATTGGTGCATGACCTGAAATAGTTATTGGATATGTGTTAAAGCTGTCAATTAAATGCACGTGTTACTGTGAAATATAATGTTTATCTAGTCTATCCCAGTTATTGTACCTTGGGGAATTTATTTTTATTTATTTTGAATGTGTTAACTAGGGTGGAGCACTAATCCCATTGGACCCATTTCAGTCCCGGGAATAATATGTAAAATCTCTCAGAATTCATGCTATTGAATTCATATCTCCCGTACCAAAGATTTTCAAAAGTTTCTTCAGAAATCTGCCCTCTTTTGTAATATTTTCCCCTTCTAGGTCCCCTCATACATCCTCAGTGTTACAAATCAAGTTCCAGTCTCTGCCTGTAAGTAATATTCCCTACTGAAAGCTGAGTATGTCTCCCCAAATTTTCTTAAGCTCCATAACAGCAGTTTTAGGTGGAATACAAATACATGCCAGTGTAATTTTCCTCCCTTGCCAGTAGCCCCTTACTATCACAAATCTACCATTATTATCTGTTTTCCTCTTCTATCACTATTGAAGCAGTTACTATAATTATTCCCCCTTTCCTATGCCCCTGATATTCTGCTGAAAATACATCCTGAAATCTTTCCTTTATCAAATTCACAACTGATTCCTTTTCCAAATATATGTTCTACAGCATTGCTATTTGCCCTCTATTTCTTAACATAATTCAATACTTTTTATCTATACCTGCAATGCCATTTCCATTCCAAAATAATATGACTAGCATAGCCATTATGATAAGAAGCTATTGTTCTCACCTATTATACACAGCAGCTTTTTAAAATGTGTATTTCCAGTTTTTGCAGTACATGCCTACACTAATGTATAGCAGGTTAACGTTTTATACATCTGTTTCCTGTTATCTCCATTTGGACCAATGCCTTACTTTTCAAGTATTTAATTATCACTCACATAACCTATTAACTTAGAAGATACATCTAAAACTATGCATGTGTTCAGAAAATTAATTTTTACTTTCCTGATAGTAATGATTGCCCCAAATTATCAGCTGTACCCACAGGCATAACCTAAACTAAAATGTAGGGTACACATACTAAAGCACATGTTACAGCCTATGCTCCCACTTATACTGACTTATGTCTGTTCTTTTTGTATCTCTATTTCCCTCCCACATGTGAAAAGCAGCTTGTGTGCTTTCAGAAAACATTAACTTTCAGCCTTAAGAAAAATTGCACTGGCTATCTTTAAATAAAACTAAATTATAAACTGTTCTATTAAATTCAGTGAAGAAAATTAAGACTTCTAGGGATGCTGTTATCTCTTATCCACTTACAATTATTTCAAACTTTATTTTTTGCTAAACTGCTTGCCCTTGTACCATTATTTTTTCATTTCCCTCAACAATCAGTGCTCATATTAATTGATTGTACCTGCATACAGCTTATCTCCATGGAAACATGAGCACGGAATGTACAAGTGTCCTCTGCTGCAGACTTCTTAACTCCCACTGAACATCTGATTTACTTTTTTTCCTTTTAGTGTCCTTCTAAACATTAAAGACATAAAGTCGGGTATATGCTTTGCATTCCACCTATAAATTTAACAAATTCAACAAAAGTCCAGTCTTTCTCAGCCACTTTTTCTTGCAAAGCTATATTTCACAAATGTGATTGATGCTTTATAATCTCGCATTTATTCACTAAGTTCAGTGTTGCTGGTTTTCTTCTTGTCCATCTCCATCCCCCCAACACCAGTTCAAGGCACTCCCAGTTCTTATAGTCAACTGCTATGCTTTTTACTGTCTCTTAAGCATTTCCTTTGGGACCTTTGGCAAGGTTTCACTGGCAAAGTCTCTATGAATTTTATTGTCAGAAGAATGAGAACAGCGTCCCCTTCTGTTTGATGGCTTACTTTTTCATAGATAAACTGTTGTATGTCACCTTTAGCCTGTTCTGCATCCAAAATGTATTTGATCCACTGGGAAAAATATCCTGAAGATAGCTGGATATCGTAGATTGAATCTCATACCTGCCTCATGATATTGCCTGATTGCTGTGATAAATTTGTTTCTCTTCTACCTGGACTACAGTGAATACAGAAAATCATTTTCCATAAACACTGTACTCTGTCCCATTTTTAATACTTTGCAATTCTGCCATAGTTTCATCAGGATCAACTCTTTTTGCTGGTAAGTTTGCATTTTTACTAATATAGGACTTGGCTGCTTTCTCATGACTAGGTTTGAAACATGCACTCAATGTGCCATTTCAGTTAACAAATCCTGCTGTGAAATACCATTCCAGTTGCTTATTTGTACTTTCATAAAATGAATACATGATGCTCCTTCTACTTTCTCTGGTACAGCAGAAAATCTCATGTTTTCGCTGCATGCTCTGTCTTCTAACTCTTCCATTTTTGAAACAGCTCTTCTTGAGAAGTCTCATACTCAGCCAGCCTTTTCTTCATTTCATCCTCTAATTGTTGCACTTTTATCAGTTTATTAGAATACTTAGTTAAAAACTTCTATGTTTCCAGCCTTTTATTAAAGCCAATATACTCCTTCAATGTTTCAATTGTTTTAATCAACTTCTGAGACCATTTGATTTATTTTTTTCTCAAAATTACTAGAAGCCATCCCTTGTACAAAAGCTGGAGCATTAACTCCTTTTGCTGAATAGCTGCAGGATTCTTCCCAGTCAATGTTTTCTCTTCACCTTTTCTAATTGATTTATTTCAGTTTCTCTAAATTGATTCTGTGCTGGCATTCAGGCAGTGTTTTTCCTAACCAGTAACTGAACTTTACTCAGGCTGACAGAATTACTAGATTTATTTCTCAGTTTCATACTGGGAGAGTTGAAATTAAGCTATTGATCAGCGTTAAGCCATTTTGGAAGTATCCCCTTGTAAAATTATTTATAAATTTTCTTTATGTCTTAATATTACATTTGGATATAAAAAATGTCCCAAACTTGATGTAAAATAGGGATATAGCCTTTGGGAAGGAAATGTTTTTCTTCATTATCACAAAAGAACATGAAATATGAGACAGAAAATCCAAAATTGTTTTACTTATTTTGTTATTTATTTTTATGTCAAGATTTTTCTGTAATGGCTGTAGCAGATTAGCAACATCTTGTAAATGTAAGTGTTTTTAAGTTCACCAAGAATGTATTGGTTTTAATATTTTTCAGTTCAAAGTTGTTCAAAAGAAGGAGAGTAAGGTGATTACAACAACAATGATCAATTGCATATGTATTCCAAATTTTAACCCAAGTTGTTTGCTAGTCATTGTGAAAAGAAGTAAAATAAATATTTTGTTAATCTGCATTTATCTGAATGTATTATTAAATAACATAGAAAACACATACAACTACAAACTGGCATAGACCAAAGGACCCAAAGACTGTGAAACAGTTCTACTGAATGACAGAAAGGAGACACTCCAGATGTATAGATTAAGCTCTTTCATTATTTAATTGCAAAGCTTCTGTGCTGCCAAAAGCATTTAATATTAATACTATCATTTAGTCCTGGGTGTTTATCAGTATTTAATGTAATCTGCCAAACAGATTCATGGCATTCAATCCTCACTTTGCAATCCCCAATAAATTCTGACATATTGACAGCTTCCAGGGCAAAAAAAATAAACTTCTTAAAAGTGGTGCACATTATTGAATGCCTAGCCAATGAATTCCTAATATTTTTTGTCTAATTGCAAGTCTGTTCTCATATATTCTGTGATTAAACTTTCTAAATGTTTTTCCAGTATAAAAGCACAGGCTGGAATCACATAAAGCAAGGTAAACAACCCCTTGTGTTTGACAGTCATGCCTGCCCTTAGAGTGAACAGTAATTCCACGTGCACTAATGTGAACACTCAAAACAGTATTTAAAACCAACACTTTACATCAGCCACATTTAAAAGTGCCTACTGTACATACAATAGTTAGAAGTTTTTTTTTTATCTTAGAAGCCATAAATATGTCAGATTTTATCAGGGATTACAAAGTAAAGCTTCAATGTCATGAATCCATTTGGAGGATTACATTAAATGCCAATAAAGACCCAGGACTAAATGATAGTATTAATATTAAATGTTTTTTTGGCAGCACAGTAGTTTTGATATGTTTATCTGCTGTAGTTTATGTTTAATGAATTTCTTTTAACAAAATTTTCTTTTAAAGGTATTAGCTTATTTTCTAACACTCAGAGACTTCTGTGTTTCCTTAGTCATTATGTGATTGGATTAAACTTTGAATGTTGTGTTGCTATTGGAGTTTTAGTAAGTCACGTAACCAATTGCAAAGGTTTTTAAACTGATTTACTTTATATGATTTAGATTCTGATTAAGTTCTATTTTTCTGCATTTAAAGAACAAAAATGCTTAATCTATGCATCTGGAGTATCTCCTTTCTGTCATTCATTAGAACTATTTCACAATATAGAAAACATCTGAGAATACAAAACCTCCATTAGACTTAGGCAAGGTAAGTTTTGTATAATTAATTCTTGCATTTTGAGGTATCATATGAATTTATACAACTGAGATAAAATCTTGAAAACTATATTGAAGTATATTTTGAAAAGATTAAGAAATAAAAAAAGAAAATTCTGAGAAACACATTCATTTTGACTACAGCTGCTTAAGAAAAATGCAAAAAAAAAACCTTTATTCCATCTAAATAGCTCATTCTAAATGCAATTCTAAACACTGTTGAAGATTTAAAGATGGATTTTAATTATACTGAATTTGGATGCATTCAAGCACAGTAGGATTAATAAAGTTATAGTACAAATTTAAAATGGAAAGAGTTGCTTTATTTAAATTTCATTAGTAATTAGAAAGTTTAGAAAACAAGTTAAAAGAGTTAATAACATTAGGCATATCAGAGTTATGGAATCTTTTATAAATATTTATATTGTCCACAAAAGCTGTAAACAGAATATTCATAGAAAATAGATTTGTATCATTAAAGTGTGCTTTGTGTATTACCAATAAAAAGAGAGGTTTGATATACAAGTTAAATATGTATTGTGACAAGGGACAGCATTGTCTCACTTCACAATTAATTTGAATAGATTTGGAAAGACATTTATTTATATGCAAATTGGTGGATAAATTGCTATATAATATTGTTAATTATTTTAATGAAGGATGCTTTAGGAAGTACTTGGAATAAAAAATACATTTTAATTCTATTGAAAGTCTTAAGGGAATCTAATGGAAGTACAAAGAATGTATTACTCTTTTTCAAGTTTAATATTTCAAGTATTTTGAGAGCAAGATTTGGTTGTTTGATTGATTTGAGTTAATAAATCCTTACTGGAGGGGGTAATTTTTTATTTATTTTTATTTGTTTGTTTGTTTGTTTATTATTTATTTATTTAGTTACATTTGTTAACTAGGTAGTGTACGACTGAGCCAGGGATCCGTTTTCAGTAGAGACCCAGGGAGAAAAATTCCACAAGTAGTAGACAACAATGTAGCAATAACAAAGATAAACAAGTTACATGCATAAACAGAGATAATTACAATGTCTGAGTACATTTATAAAACAGGTAAACAATTTGTATACAAGATAATATCAATTTCTCTGAAAACAGTATAATGTATGATTTCACACTACAGTGGAAAAATAAAGAAAGGAACTTATGCACAGTTAGTGTGGAAGTCAGACAGGTTAGAGGGATTTTAGCCTGGGTGGGTTCAGGAGCATAGCCAGTGATTAGCAATGTGTTATTTTACAAGTAGTTTGAATTTGCGATAGCCGGGTTTATTGAGTATTTGCTGAGGCAATAGGTTCCAGGATTTGGGTATATTATTTGAATATAGACAGTCGCTTAGTTTTTGGACTTTTTTACTTTCAGGAACCTGGGGTTGGTGTTTGGTTCAATAACATTAGAGAGAGCAGAGCAGTGATAAGGTTTGGGGATGATATTGTGTGCAATGGTGAGTTGGTTGAAAGTTAGAAGGTTGGGTAGTTCAAGTCATTTGAATAGGCGAAGTGCAGAACAGTGGTGGGATCTGTAGAGCTGGTTTACGGTAAACTTAGTTATTTTGTTATAGCAGCTTTCAACGTTATTTAAGTCAGTCTTGTGCAGGTTGGTGAAGATTTGCAAGCAATAAAGAAGGGAGGAAAGCAGGTGGGATCTAGCTGTAGAAAGTCTGGCATAGTTAGTTAGGAAAGGTTTGGCTCTGTACAGTGCACCAAGTTTGATGTAAACTTTTTTAATTGTAATGGCTATATGTTTGTTGAATTTAGACAGTCACCTGTTCTAACACTAAGAAGTTTAGTTGGACTGACTGGTTTAATTCTTGTACCATTGGAGGAATAGATGGTAAGAGTTGTTTGGTTATTTTTAATTCTAGTGTTGCAGAAGACTATAAGCTTAGTTTTTTTGGGGGGTTGAGAATGAGTTGATGGTTGGTGAGGTATTTTTCTATATCCTGGAGAGATTTTTGTGTTTTTACTTGTAGTTCTTGGGGTGCAGGGGTGACCTTAGCTGAAATGGTGCCCTAGGCGAAGTAGTGCTCTGGCAACCCCTTATGCCCTACCCACAACATACTCACAAAACAACCCTATTTGAGCCACACCCACATGTAGGTCACTCCCCAAGAAAGCCACTCCAGTAATTTCCTTAAATCAATTAAATGCATAAGAAGAAAAAGATACCTTGCAATGAGTTAAACTGCAACTACCTTTGTGTACTTATTTCCTACTTTAAATACTAGAACTGGACCATAGCCAAATAGGGCCCTAGGCAGGGTAATAGATTACCCCCCCAGAGCAACCCCTCTTGCAGCAACCCCTACCCTCCAGCAGCAGCCCCCTCCCCTGCCATTCCAGTGTTTCATTACGTGGCTATTTCTCACCAGTTTCCATACACACTGTTCAAATCTATCAGTGTGCATACTGTTTTCTTATTTACTTCCACAATGTTTACAGATATTGAAATAAAATAACACAAACACAGATAGCCATTTGCTAAACAAACAATACAGTCTCGCAATGAATACAGACTTAGCATGAGCAGTAAACTTCTCTGCCCTTGAAACTCATACTCATTGAAACGACAAAACTCACATTCATTAAAATAGCATGAAAACCCAGATTCATAGAAAATGCATCTGGCCAGTGGAGGATTATGTTTACCTTTGGGCTGTTTTCAAAACAGACTACTTGCACACATTTTTTAGGGCCATGCATACATGTATTTGTTTTTTGATTCATCTTCCTGACTGTATTAAATTATATTCCTTGTGTAATACAGCACCACTTGTTAGAATGGGTTTTAAATTTGTAGTTTTAAACATTCTTTTAATAAACAATGAAACAAAATGTATGAACCAATTAACTACCCATTTCAGAAAATTTCAACCATAAAAGGCCACTCAAAACTTCTGTAATTGCAATCCAAAAATATCACTCGATACACAATCTCTGCAGAAGTAAAACCATCTGAATAATTCTACATTAATGAAATCTGTAACTAATGAAGAGGTTGCTACTGACAAACAACTTTACATTTTAATGTTTTATCTATAAATTCAGTGCCTGCTGCCCTTTTGCAGCAGTTTGTCTGCTGTTGCTGCCATCACTATATCCTTTTTCCTACCCACACCACCCTCATGCTACTTACCCTCTCTGTTTTTCTTATAAAAGGGCACCTGTTCCAAAGAAAATACCTCTCCTCCCCTACTGCATATCACTCTTTCCTTCTAATTGTCCTTCTGTATGTTCCTCTGCTTACTCTTTCCCGCTTTCTACAGTCCTATTCACCCAATTCCTTCCCATTTTTGATGCAAACATAGCACAGAGTTTGCTGTTTAGACACTGTTTGGGGTCTCAGCTGTGTCTGGAATGGTATGACAATGTATGTATGGGACTGCATCATTGTGAATGTGCTATATGTACACTAATGAGCCTAAGTCATGTGACCTGTACTACCCAAGTATTTACAGTATTCATACTACCTCTGCAAGCGAATTGCTTACTTATGTAGCTCTATCACTGGCCTATCTACTATTACAGACTTAATCACTTGTGGGCCCACTCTCTTCGGTTTTAAACATATTATTTTTTGTTAAGCAGATGCGCTATCATTTTTTTCTGAATTCTGGTCATAAAATACATTTCATGTAATCCTTCATGCTAGAGTGAAATTCATTGCTTTCATAGCCCAGATCTAAATAGAAATAAGTGTCTCAGTGCCATAAAAAGAAAGTGTAAAGTGCACATAAAATAATGTAGTCTGTATAAGGACAAAATAAATAATGTGATCCTTAATCTGAACTGTACTGACCATATGCAGTTTTAAATTATATCCTGTGTTGTACACATCAACAAAGAGTTCTGAAGGGTGGGGTAAAGGTGTGGATTTTTCAAGTGCAAGATGCTTGGCAGAACAATCATTCCCTGAAACTCAAAAGTATTTCTGATAATCATTTAAGTGGCTTGGAGCACTAGCTTAACAAAAAGTTTTTACATATGTAATGTATATATTTAATAGTTCTGTGCTTAACCTAAAGACCTTTTACCCCTCAGCTGAGTTATGGGGATGCTTTTTTTTGTCAATCTGGGATGGTAAAACCAAAATAGGGTGCCACTCATGCCATCCTTGCTATAGTTGTACCAAAAGACATGCATGAAGCACATAAATGTGGTCTACTACAACATTAAGCTATGGAGCAGGCACAATGCTATAGTGAGTTCTGTATGAATGTCTCACAAGATTTGTTTGACTTGAAAGCACTACTGTTTTCTAAAAATAAAAAAGAGGTAAATATGCAATTGTGCAGTGCATAAACTAATACAATAGTTAAACAAATCTAAAAACTTGCAGTTACAGATTTTGATCTGAGTTGTCAACAAAAGTAAGTAAAAAGAAAGCAGATTATTTCACTTCTAAAATATCAAACTATAAATTAGGTGCTACAGCTGTAAAGGAGCTTTAATATTCACACCATATCCACCCAATTCAAATAGCTCAAGAAAGCCTCCTTTATTTAACTATATGACCGCAAAAGTAATAGCCAAGTATTCTGACCTTAAAGTAGCAGGCTGCCAAAGCTGGCCACAGAAAAGAAAGAAGAAGAAAGGGGAATGACATAACCACTACCCCATTACATCCATTCAGAAACATGCCTTGAGTTCCTTTATATCCTCAGCCATAAACTGGCAGCTGTTCTACATGCTGTATGTTTGGATGCCTTCATCTGGAAGTTATCGAAGGGCTCTCAAATCCAAGGCCAGGCATCAGGAAAACAAACAATAGGAAACAATATAGATGGCTAGGAAAACAACTCTCATTAAATCAGGACACAAAACTCACCTAGACAACTTTTACCTGAAGAGTAGAAACAGATTGCCCTCATCATCACCTCCAGAGCAATTCCTTTTGAACTCATGCCTAAATATCTGCCCTGTCTCTTAGCCAAGCAAAGCTTCTAACAGCCGCATGGCATGCCCATCAGATGAGAATCTGACATTACCATGTTAACTTGAGGATCACCTTCACCTTTGTATCACACACAAAGACTGGAAAAGCTCAAGACAGATTTTAAAATATCTTCTGATTTTTTCCTAGACATCGCTAAACAATAAATGGTGATGTTCACGATCCTGATGCCAGTCTCTTCCATCTCCACAGGTTCATAGGTTTATAGAATAGTACTAGGCTAACTGCCTTTGTGAGCCATTTTAAGCCTAGCCAATTACCCCATGTGAGAATCAATCCCATTCCAAAGGTCTCAGCAAAAACAAAGATGCAAGCACACAGTTCCCACAAAGTAGCACACACATATACTCTCTCACACAGTAACATGCACACACAATCATAGTAACAGAACAACTAATTTAAATTAGATACAAACACATATATACACAGACACACTTTCTCTCACATACAGAAATGAATGGCTTAACTTACACATAGACTCACACTTAACACTTACCTTGTATTGAATCTGAATGGCCACACGTGCACGCATGACCTTAACCCCCCTCTTTACTGAACTAACTTCCATGCGTGACAACATATCTTTTTGTTTTTTTTACTTGTTGAAGCCAGCCTCCTGGCCAACCTGAAGCTATAAAAGTGGGGGGGCCCTTCCCCCTTCCCTTCGCCCTATGGTTTTGTTCTTTTGCGATGTTCTCGGCGCCCTTCACTCAGAGACAGGGCACTGAGAAGATCGCAAAATAACAAAAGTACATTAATTAAAATAAATAAATAAATACATCAAATTCCACCCTTTATGAGGCTGGCTGTACAGCACTCTAGGCGGTCGCCTAGTTCACCTATGCCTAAGGTCGGCCGTGTTGGGGTGAGGGGGCAGAGCAGATAAGAGCGGCATCATTGGCATATTGAACGATGGTGGCTAGTTGGGTGGAAGAACTTGAGTTCATTAATAAATATGATAAAGAGCAGGGGTCCAAGGATAAAGCCTTGGGGGACTAGCACAGAGATGGGTAGGAGAGGGACAATTTATTTTCTTATCTAGTGGACTGCTGTGTGCTAAAAAGATAGCTATGAAATCAAGTCAGGGATGTTTCACTGAGGTTATAAGTTGCCACTTTGTTGAGCAGTGCTTGGTGCAATACTGTACTGGAAGCTTTGGAGATATCAAGGAAGAGATTGTTATTAAGGAGCTGGTCAAGTAATTGTTGATGAATACATTTTGCTAATATTTTGGAAATGGGGTCTTACCAACCTTCTTCTAATAAGGTACTCATCACTTGGCTTCTACCATGCCTAATTTATTTTTCTTAGAATTTACAGTCAAGCCTGCCTCTCTTTTATGAATTCTAGCACAATATGTGCATTTTAGGTGTGAATCCCAGTCCTCTGAATGGATAGTCATATCATCTAGATATGCAATAGCTTATTGTGACTGGTGTTTTGGTATTTTATTGATCAACCTCTGAAAGGTAGCTGGAGCTTGACATAGGCATAGGCCGAATGGTGACAATGTACAAAAGTCATCAATCAGGAGAGTGTATTTTATCAGATGGGATAAGTAGAATTTGACAATATCTCTTTGTCAAGTGCTGTCAATTATCTGGTCATTCCAAGGTCCTCTAACAACTCACCATTTCTGGACATGGGATAACTATCAATTTTTGACATGCTAGTCTTTTCCTAACATTGTTACAGTATTTAATACTTCCATCAGGTATGGGAAAAAAGGCTGCTCTGTTTGTCTTGTACATCACTAATAGCGGATGTAACTTTTACACTTCTCTTACAAGCTGTTTTATGATTGTTACATCACTGGTAGCAAGTGTAACTTTTACACTTCTCTTACAAGTTGTTTTGTGACCTTGGTAATCTGACAAGTCTCCGTCTGACCTTCATTCCTGGCATTGTTTCTATGCAATGTTCTATTAGTTTATTTTTTTTCCAGGAATTTCTGAGAACACTGCGTTTTTTTTTTCTTAATATGAATTATCTCACTTCCTGTTTTTGTACTTTTGACAAGGATTTCTCTAGTGTACATCAAGTAGAGAATCTCTGGTCTCTCCATATGAATTTCAGCTTAAAAACTCACTGCAGAAGTTTCTACTTCTTTCCATGGCTTCAATACATTAATGCAGTAGATTTGCTCTAGCTTTCTCTTTTCTAGCTGTTTAACCTTACTGTAGTCTGACTTTAAATCACTTCCAATTGCCCTAGTCATTTAGCAAAAAAATTATGTTTTCCATAGAGGGCAATAAGAGTAATACCTGATTTCCTGGGTTTAATTATCTAGGTTGGGCACTTTTATTGTAAACTAATTATCGTACCTCTTGGATTCTCTGCATGTAGTCCCTTACTACAGACATCACCACCTTTAGCTTATCTTGCAAACTAATTTAGTGTTATATCACACTTTCGAATAATGTATTTAATTTTTCTTGACTTTCTTTAGTAATATGAAATAGCTTGCCATACAGAAAAGCAAGTGGGATAAATTCAGTTGAACTTCATGCCACCTCTCAGACTGGAAACAGAAAATCTGTTGCTATTGGTTGGGTTGTCCTAGGGAGCTTTTTCCGTACTGTTTTCCCTGTGTGTCTAAACAGGCATTTTAGCAACTGCATTTGAGAGTTGGAAGGAGATGAGCCCCAGAGCCTCTGGAGGATGTTTCTAGCAAAGCTTAATTTTGACGTAGAAAAGGAATCAAGCTTAAAGCACTTTGTTAAAATATGTACAAAGGATCAAGTAGCAGCTTTTAGAATACTTCTGGAATGCAACCCTTTCCAAAAAGCCGTAGATAAAGTCAAGGTCCTGGTAGAGTGGGCCTTGACCCTGCCTTGAATAGTTTTGTTATGGTGAGTATAAATAAAGGAAATATCCTGTTTTGACATAGGTTGTCCCTTCTTCTTACCTTCTCAAGAAATTAACAATTGATCGAAAGATCTGAAAGATTTAGTTCTGTCAAGATATTACCCGAGTTGGGGACTTTCAAGTGGCTGCACACTAAGTAATAGCTTAATTTCAGCTCTCCCAGTGCAAAAACAGAAACTCAAAAAAGATAGCCAGTGAATTTGTCTTTTTGGGTAAATTTCAGTTACTGCCTATTAAGCACACTGCTTGGATGCCAACAAAAAAGGAAATTCAGAGAATCTGAAAGAAAATCAATAACAAAAGGTGACGAGAACACACTGGCTGGGAAGAATCCTGCAGAGCTGTTCAGAAAAATGCAATTCAAGTTCTAGCTTTGGTGCAAGTCATGACTTTCAGTAATCTAGAGGAAACAATAAGTCAAATGCGCTCAGAGCTGATTAAAATAAAGAAATCACTGAGGAGTATAGCAACTCAAATAACAAAAGGCTGGAAAAAATGAAATAATCTTTACACAGATATTCAGATGAGCTGATAAAACTGCAAAAAACAGAAGATGAAATGAAAAAAATGTTGGCTGAGTATGAGACTGAGTAGGAGAAACAAGAAAACCTGGGAATATTGGACTTTTCTGACTTTGTTAAACTTTTAGTGGACTCCAAAGCAAATACTTCATGTCATTACTGCTTGGAAGAAGGAAAGAGGTAACTATAAGTAAAACAAATGCTGCTCTTAACAGTATTTTTATAATACATGACATATACTGCATACTATAAAGTAAAGCCTTTTCAGTTATTTTTGTGTGTAATAGGGATACTAAAGTAAACAGGTGTCCCTATTTTTCCTTCTTATTTCTTTCTTTCATCTTGTTCAGTTTTAAGAAATGTCCGGAGTGTTACATGAAAGACTAGCTCTGGTTGAGTCTGGAACCAATCAGGAGTGTAGAAACAAGACCTCGAATCCCGTGCATCACAGCATCAGAGATCTCAATAAAAGTAGCAGCACAACCTCGTCTGGCACCATATTGTGGTGTGGTTAGTGAATGAATCACAATTGTACTCATTGTTTAATTATACAAGAAAGCCTGGATTAAAAAGTGTGTGCAGCCTGGCCATGGCAGACAAGTGGGTTCACCCTGATTATCACATTCACTGGAGTCTGGATAGACTGTTACAGCAGTAGCCATTAAAGAGCACAAATTGTAAGGTCTTTAAACTAATGATATTATAAAGTATTGCTGCTCTAACTAATCAAGGATGCCACTGATTTTTGTACAGCTTCCCAGATATTATTTTTGTTTAGCAAATTTCTGTAAAGCTTTAAATAAGTGAAATAACATTTTTATATGTTCCTGATTGTAATTAAGCTTTGTAAAATTTAATTTTCATATAATTAAATTCATAATGCTTTGTTTGTCTATATGAGGCTGCTTTTGGAGAATATAGAAAACATGTATGTAACTTTTTCTGTTTTACCCTTTTTATTGCTTTATAGACTTGCTGTTCCAATTCTAACAAGCTAACCCTTGCTGCTGTGTTTGCACTTGTTTATCAATAACTCCAGCTACAGATGGAAAATCTTTGGGGTGACTTCACAACTTTTGTTTTATTATATACATTTTGCTCAATGATTGTTACTTTTTGGAAATGCAAAGCCCAAGTGCAGTGTGTTGTGTGCATTCCTGTGTCTGCCTGATGTCTAAAGATAAAATATTGGCCCTTGTGAGTGTGGAACACTTTCTTTTTGGTCAGGGAGCTCAGTAATTAATTAGTTGTACATGTATGTTAATGATTAAACAAACATAAACTTCTTAGAACTGTAATATTTATCAAGACCAAATAACTTTTTTTAACTAATATAAGTGTAAACTGGTGCTTTTGTGCACATATTTTTAGGAATATTTGGTAGCCTTGATGTCAGACAGTTTGTGGAATACCCTTATTCCTAAGCCAAAACAATTTAAAATGACATTAAAACACATTTTCCAATAGAGCAGTTATGTGTTTGCAGTTTTTGCGACCTTATTACTTCATGCTTCCAAAAGTCTAATTCCTTGGTTGTTGTTGTTTGTCTTTTGGCTTTTTCCCGGTAAGGGGTCGCCACAGCAGAACTCCGGTCCGCTAATGATTGGCAGTAGATTTTTATGAAATGCCGAGGTGCCAGCTCGACGCCCAACCTTCAACAAAGGAACGCCCATTTACGCACGCATGTCTTTCAAACGCTACCCAACCGAGGGGAGGACATGCAGACTCCACACAGAAGGCACTCCCAAGCCAAGCCGAGAATCAAATGGGAGAACCTCTTGCTGTGAGGTAACAATGCTACCGCCGTACCACCGCAGAAACCCAAAAGTCTAATTCCTTGGTAACGTTACTATATTAGTCATTATCCTCTAACATGCTGACCACTAGGCAAATTTGTTTCTGCGTCTGTAACTTAATTTCTTGTAGCCATGGCTGACATGAAAAATGAAACAAATGCAATGTAGCATAAGGAACACTGTGCAAACATAAACAATCACAGCCCCATGAAGAAGCTACTGTTGTATTATAGTCTATAACAACTGGTCAAATGTCACAGGTTCTCTTCTGCAACTGCTTAAATAGCATTTTCTTTCTGTTTATTATGCAATTGATTGTAATATGACAGTGATAAGCAACCCCTTCAAAAAAATATCAACACTTTTTTATGCATTGTGTTCAGTGTTTGCTGATCTATACGATGACAACTCATCCATCTTATTTGTTTCTCGGGTGTCATCTGTGGACAAGTATAATACAACCTCCAGAAAATAATGTCAGAAGTACGCCAACATGGGAATGTAGACAAGAGATTTTACCAACAGGGATGCCTGTAAGTTGGGGCGCATAAAATAGGCAAGAGGGACCTAGAAATCATTGGCAAAAATTAATAAAGGAACAAAGGTAATAGGTGGATAACTGTAGAGCTTCCAAGTACGCAAGAAAATCTGGAAGATTTAGGATTTTCACATGTAAGTGTTTGCACTGATATTTTATACCCTAAGTGGTCAGTTTAGTCTGCCTCCCAAACCTCTGAAGTCTTCAGAGAATTTTTCCACAAGTAGATAGCATTTGCTGGAGGTGTGATGAGAAAGTAGGGGGTACCCAAGTATGATGTGAATATGTTTTTTGGGAATGTAACAAATTCGTACAGTTTTGAAATTCCAAACAGAGTACTTTGTCAGAAATTTTGGAGAAGAAAATTATTAGAACTAGAGAAATTATTCTTTTATAGAAACTGAATTGCCTAGATGTAGCAATGCTCTGTTAAGTTTAATGCTGCCAAAATAAGCAAATACCAAGAAATGGAAATCACAATCAAAACAAACTATAAATTAATGTTTTAAAGGAGATAAAATGATTGGAGGTGGCATCTTTAGAAAAGGGAAGAAGTAAACTACATAGAAGTAAATGCAATATGTGGGAATAATACATACAGAATAATGTTCATAAGGAATATTTCCAGGAAGGCAGGACTTAAGCAATCTATGTAATGTTAAACTGAATAATTGAGGCAAAATATAATATTTGGATAATGTATACAAAAGCAATTTTTGTAATGGTTTGTTTTATTTGTTGTAATTGAAGGTGTACTCATGTCATTGTGCAATGCGCTTTGTTAATTAAAAAAATACAAAAGTATAATGTGACTTCTTACTCAGTGCTTCTTTCTGGTTCAAAGTGAATTTGCCTTGTTATGCATATGTCAATTTGCTAGACATTAACAGCAAGAGACAATCAGACAGCTAGCCTACTGACCTATCCATATCCATGATTTGTTTTCTTAAAGAATGCCATCAACAACCCACCGCAACTGGCACATGTAATTTTACAGTTAGTTTTACATATTTCCACAGATACTCATACAGTGCTTCCTTCTGCACTATTCTATATGCTTTGCTAGCTGATACCTGACAGCATTATGACAGCAATCCATTTTAGTCTTAATAATTAGGACAACTTATTTTTTATGCATTATTTTACATAACATATGTATATAGTTATGATGGAACCAAACTCATGGCAGCAGTCAGCAATGAGTGGTAATAATAAGCAGTGATGTGTGGTAATAATCAGCAGTGATGTGTGGTAATAATCAGCAATGATGTATGGTAATAATCAGCAGTGATGTGTAGTAATAATCAGCAGTGATGTGTGGAAATAATCAGCAGTGATGGTGGTAGTAATTAGAAGTGATGTGTGGTAATAATCAACAGTGATGTATGGTAATAATCAGCAGTGATGTATGGCAATAATCAGCAGTGATAGTGGTAATAATCAGCAGTGATGTGCTGTAATAATCAGCAGTGATGTGTGGTAGTAATCAGCAGTGGTGGTTGTAATAATCAGCAGTGATGGTGGTAAAAATCAACCGTGATGTGCTGTAATAATCAGCAGTGATGTGTAGTAATAATCAGCAGTAATGTGTGGTGATAATCAGCAGTGATGTATGGTAATAATCAGCAGTGATGTGTGGTAATAATCAGCAGTGATTGTGGTAAGAATCAGCAGTGATGTGTGGTAATAATCAGCAGTGATGTGTAGTAATAATCAGCTGTAATGGTGGTAATAATCAGCAGTGATGTGTGGTAATAATCAGCAGAGATGTGTGTTAATAATCAGCAGAGATGTGTGTTAATAATCAGCAGTTCTATGTGATAATAATCAGCAGTGATGGTGGCAGTAATCAGCAGTGATGTGTGGTAATAATCAGCAGTAATGTGTAGTAATAATCAGCAGTAATGGTGATAATAATCAGCAGTGATGTGGGGTAATCATCAGCAGTGATGTGTGGTAATAAACAGCAGTGCTATGTGGTAATAATAAGCAGTGATGGTGGTAATGATCAGCAGTGATGTGTGGAAATAATCAGCAGTGATGTCCTGTAATAATCAGCAGTGATATGTGTGCTAGTAATCAGCAGTGATGGTAATAATCAGCAGTGATGTGTGGTAATAATCAGATGTGATGTGTAGTAATAATCAGCAGTGATGTATGGTAATAATCAGCAGTGATGTATGGTAATCATTAGCAGTGGTGGTGGTAATAATCAGCAGTGATGTATGGTAATAATCAGCAGTGATGTGGGTAATAATCAGCAGTGATGTGCTGTAAGACACAGCATTGATTTGTGGTAGTAATCAGCAGGGATGGTGGTAAAAATCAGCAGTGATGTGTGGTAATAATCAGCGGTGATGGTGGTTATAATCAGGAGAGATGTGTGGTAATAATCAGTAGTGATGAATGGTGATCATCAGTAGTGGTGGTGGTAATAATCAGTGATGTATGGTAATAATCAACAGTGATGGTGGTAATAATCAGCAGTGATGTGCTGTTATACTCAGCAATGATGTGTGGTAGTAGTCAGCAGTGATGGTGGTAATAATCATCAGTGATGTTTAGTAATAATCAGCGGTGATGGTGATAATAATCAGCAGTGATGTGTAGTAATAATCAGCAGTAATGGTGGTAATAATCAACAGTGATGTGTGGTAATAATCAGCAGGGATGGTAGTAATGATCAGCAGTGATGTATGGTAATAATCAGCAGTGATGTATGGTGATAATTAGCAGTGGTGGCGGTAATAATCAGCATTGATGTATGGTAATAATTAGCAGTGATGGTGGTAATAATCAGCAGTGATGTGCCCTAATAATCAGCAGTGGTGTGTGGTAATAATCAGCAATAATGGTGGCAATAATCAGCAGTGATGTATGGTAATAATCAGCAGTGATGTATGGTGATCATCAGCAGTAGTGGTGGTAATAATCAGCAGTGATGTATGGTAATAATCAGCAGTGATGGTGGCAATAATCAGCAGTGATGTGCCCTAATAATCAGCAGTGATGTGCAGTAATAATCAGCAGTAATGGTGATAATAATCAGCAGTGACGTATGGTAATAATCAGCAGTGATGGTGGTAATAATCAGCAGTGATGTGCTGTAATGTTCAGCAGTGATGTGTGGTAGTAATCAGCAGTGATGGTGGTAATAATCAGCAGTGATGTGTGGTAATAATCAGTGGTGATGGTGATAATAATCAGCAGTGATGTGCTGTAATAATCGACAGTGATGTGTGGTAATAATCAGCAGTGACGATTGTAATAAACAGTGATGTGTGGTAATAATCAGCAGTGATGTGTGGTGATAATCAACAGTGATGTGTGGTAATAATCAGCAGTAATGGTGGTAATAATCAGCAGTGATGAGTGATAATAATCAGCAGTGATGGTGGTAATAATCAGTAGCGATGTGTGGTAATAATCAGCAGTGATGTGTGGTAGTAATTAGCAGTGATGTGTAGTAATAATCAGTGGTAATGTGTGATAATGATGAGTATATGCTGAACCATATGATACATTAAATGCTCCTTTTGCTGGGATCTTACCACTGGATAATGAAATATGCCAATTACATTTTACATATGTCTTTTATGGTCAATTATGTTTCTAAAGTTTACAAAACTAAGTATATACTTGGAGATATATTACACATAACATTCCACCCAATAGGCAATGCAATTCTATGTGCTCCTGTTCTATCTAGCTTAATAAAAATGTTGTTTCTTTAGATGCTTTCCTTGAGTCATTGTACATTTACTGCTGCATATAATAACTGTATGTGGATTGTGGAAGTCAATATTGCTAATCCTGGGTGTAGTTTGATAAATGATGTGAGGTTACCCACAGCGAGGGGCATGGTCAAATCACACAAGGGTGGGGCTTGTTGTCAGGAAATGGCATGATGGAAAGGTGGCAACTCTAGCATGTGTTATTGTGTAAATAATGCCTACCCAGGGATGTTCTTAGGCCCGATGCCACAGGTGAAATAGATATCAAAGTTTAAACCAAATGTACTAGAAGTAGTGAACATAGTAATAGAGATAAAAGAAGTGGAGTAAATTACACAGAAAAAAAATGTAAATTGCGGACATAATACATGTGGAATGATGTTTTGGAGGAGGAATGAGATTTAAGGGAAGGCAGGAATTGAATGAGCTATGTAATGTTTGACTGACAAGAACTGTAAGGATTATAAGTGAGGCATAATGTTTGCAACTGAAAATATGTCAATATGGCTTGTTTCTATTTATATAAATATGTGATTGCCTATGTCATAAGTGATATTTTAATAAAGATGTTGCTTGCTTAAAAAATATAGTATCCAAGTTGTATGTAGACATCGAAGGTGTGAAGTATCCTCTCTCCCTCATTTTTAGGTTCAGAAAAAAAATGAGGAGATGTAAAGTTTGGCTTAAAGCATACTTGGATACCACTTTTGGTATAAAAAGATTAATTCTCAAAAAAAAAACTTGTCCCTGTGGAAAATAAGATAGGGTTGTTTCACCATAACAGCTTGCAATTGAGATACTCCTCTTTTAGAAGTCAGAGCAATCAGGGCAACTATTTTCCATGTTAAGAACCTCAAATCAGCCAGATTAGCTAGTTCAAATGAAGCAAGTATTAGCTTCTCTAACACAAAAGTAAGATCCCAAGGAGGAACCACTAGTTTTCTTGGAGGCCTCTTATACAAAACTCCTTTCAAGAACATTTTGACATAAGACTGTCTTGAAAGAGGAAGATCTATGGGCAGGCATGTTGTAATGGTGAATAAGATAACCTTGGTAGAGAAATAAGAAAGGCCACAGGATAGCTATTCACACAAATATTGTAAAACCAAAGACCAACTAGCCCTGAATGCCTTAAATGGGTGCTGGTTATGGTATTGGCACTAACAAGAAAACCTTTTCCATTTGCCAATATATGATTTTCTAGTAGCAGGCTTTCTTGACTCCATTAGTACCTGCTGTACATCCTCAGGAAACAGGTGCCTAAAAGGAATTAAGACCCTATCAGCTAGGCAGTCAACTGAAGTTGGTTAATGTGAAGCTTATGGTAGTTGTCTTGAACCATTTCCAAAAAAGAGAGAGCAACGCTTGCCTGGACCAGAAGGGAGTCACCATAATGCTCATGGAGGATTCCTCCTGAATCTTCAGAAGTACCCTGTATATTAGACAAAAAAGTGGTAAAGCATACAGGAGCATTCCTGCACAAAGAAAAGAAAAGAAAAGGAGAAAGAAAAAAAATCCATCTGTCTATCAGGCCTTCTTGCATGGAATACAGAAACTTGCCAGTTGAGTGCTCAGACAGGAGGGAAAGAGGTCTACTTGAAGAACGCCCCACAGTTGGATGAAATCTTGGAAGACCCCTTGATCTAGTTTCCATTCATGAGGGTCTTGCCTGATCCTGCTCAATTTCTCTGCCTCACAGTTTTGCTGTGAGAGAAATAAGATGCATGAAGAGTGAAACTGTACTGTGAAACTATATTCCCACTTGTAAAAACAAAAGAGCATTGCACCGCAGACAATAAGGCCAAACTGAAACTTAGACTGTAGCTTCACAGTGTGAAATACACGAATGTGAAGAACAAAAAACGTAGCATCACATATGCAAAATAACAGGCTGAAACCTCAAAATAAAACTTCACAATGCATGGATAAGTATAGAACATAAAAAGAGAACCCTTCTGGTAAAAATAGATGGACAAGAGCTTTCAGCTATTCAAGCCTTCTTCAGATCTGATGAATCACCCCATGAATAACAATGTACATAACCAATAACACAACTACTTAGCAACTAAAGCTACACTTGCCACTACTTATCTCCTCCTCACTCTTCTTTATGCTGCTCCAATCCTTACTAACCTCCAGGCTTCACAAAAATTAAAACTTTAACAATGCTATAACAAATTTGCTAAATTTGCAGTATAGACCCCTTTCAGAACCCATCACTGTATAGCACTGAAAAGCCTTAATTAGTTAGAACTGCCACGTCATCTAACATATACACAGCTTCTTACCACCTATAAAATTATACCACATCCATCTGCCTGTCCAGCACTAAAACACATTCTACACAACTATGTTCCCAGCCAGTCATTGTGATCCAGTGACCAAAAACCCTGCCTATCTATAAACCTAGCAAATCTGCTGGACACTGTCTGTACTTGTACAAGGTTGCTAAGGCCTGGAACTCCTTATTTGTATCTATCAGGTCTATAATCTCCCTCCCATCTTTCAAAAGCACACTGATAGACTTCTTAGCTAATCTGTCTTTGTTGTACTCAAAACCAGGATAAACTATATCCGTAAATGTGAACAAGTATGTTTTCATTCCATATACCTCCTTACTATCCCTTCTTCATTTATTTCATTACTACTATCTAATTATTTTCCTGACTTTCTCTCTAAATATACCATAAACCTGTTTTTTTTTTCCTCATTTCACATTGGAAATTCCTATTAAACTAACTTACGTTTAATTTCTCTACAAACTGTCTAAATTTTCTCAAAACATTAAATGATTGCCATATACTTTGTATCTATTCTTAACCACTGTTTATATATTATGTCTAATTTGTTATAATTATTTAAACTGCAGATTTTTTTTGTTTTATTTTTTGAAGATTGTAAAATTACTGCTCTTAAAATGTTTCGTAATAATTTGAAGCTTTTCCCCCTGGGCCTCTGCTGAAAATGGACTTCTACCCAGCCAGACTTTCCCAGAAATCAAGTATCAGTAAATAAATAAATAAATAAATAATATATATATCAGTTCAAGGTATTTGGGCAATTAATAGAACAGGAGGATTTAGATTCACATGTATTTTCTTAAGAATAAAAAGCGTGGAGACATCTTTCATACTGTTTGGTAGGCAGTTATAGCCCTAACTCGTTTGTTTGGGAAGTGCCATTTTATGAGAAGCAGACTATAGTTTTAAAGCAAGGTTAAGGACAACTCTGAAGACTAGGGACCAGTATGATATCTATGTATATTGTATTGTGATAACACCACACATAGTGCAAGACTAAGTTTATCCAAAATGGTAAGGATGTTATGACATAAAACCTAAACTTTATTATTGCTGTTGTAATTTGACTGTATGCTGCATGCTAATTAACAGATTTGTTTTAATATTTGTTAATATTTCTAGTGTTTTTGTATGAAGGCGTATTTCATTTCATAAAATAGTTACACATTTATTTGTTTATTTATTTATCTATTTATTTGTCTTTGATTACCAGGAAAGTCCGACTGGGAAATATTCATTTTCAGTGGAGGCCTGGGGAGAAAAGCTCCATTTGCCTACATTGCATTATACTAAGTCCGAGTCAAAGACAGAGTATATTTACAATTATGCACAAACAGTAGTTACATTTATACATATACAACACTGCTATATCACCAAAACTTAGCCTTGAACTTTACTTGTCAAGTTTTATTTTAGCTACTGACATAATTATTTAAAGTTGTAACTAACAGTGTTGTTATTGTTCAAAATAATCTCAACAGTGTTTTAGGGATGCTTAGCCTCTTTCCTCACTGCAAAGGTGTAAGTTAATCATTTAATCACACTTATGGCTGTCAATCAGCATTCAAGATTTGTGATGATGGACTTGGATCACTATATAAGGAGAATTCTGGCTGTACTGTTCAGTAAATCTGCTTTCATTGCCTTCTGAAGGATAGACATGATTCTTTCAGATATTCTAGCTGATTATAGATAAAGATGTATTAGCTTGCTGTATGTAATGAAGGATAGACATGATTCTTTCAAATAGTCTAGCTGATTATAGGTATGGATGTATTAGCTTGCTGTATGTAAACACACATATTGACAAAGTCATTGAACTACTGGCCAGTTGGCTGAAGGACCCTCTTCACTTCTTGCAGTCTTAGGTGTGCCAGATATAGAGAGCACTTTGCTCATGACTGGGTAATTGTAACAGTGGCAGTGCAGATGAGATGGGCTCAGTAAAAGGATATCTGCTATAATTTGTCATAATTATCAACATATATTTAACAGGGCGGCCATGGCGGTGCAGCGGTTAGTATTGCCACCTCACAGCAAGAGATTCTCCAGTTTGATCCTCAGCTGGGGTGCCTTCTGTGCAGAGTCTGCATGTCCTCCCTGTCGTTGCATGGGTTTCCTCCAGGTGCTCCGGTTTCCTCCCACATCCCAAAGACATGCTGTAGGTGGACTGGATACTCTAAACTGACCCTAGGGGTGTGTGTGTGTGTGTGTGTGTGTGTGTGTGTGTGTGTGTGTGTGTGTGTGTGTGTGTGTGTGTGTGTGTGTGTGTGTGTGTGTGTGTGTGTGCCTTCTGTGGAAGGTTGGCTGCCAGGCTGAAAACTCAACACCCTAAAACTCCACTGCCAATCATGAGCAGACAGGTGATCCACTGTGGCGGCCCCTAACCAGGAAAAGCTGAAAGAAGACAATCAACATATAGTTAGCAGTAGACAACAGACCATGAAAATCAATATTGAATTCCATCCACGATTTTAATCATCTTTGGCACATGAATGTGCAGTGCTGCCTTGATTTGTAAATTTACCATGCAGGTTGCATACATTTAAATCACAGTATCCATACCTCATTCAATACTGGAGAGCTGTTTTTTCTCTCTTACAGAGGTTTTTGGCCTATTAGTTAGTGAGATTGAGGTACAATCTGTTGAGCTCTTGTTTCTGAAGACTAAGATATTGCTATCCTTGCTTCATCTCAGTACAAACTTCCTGCCAGTAGTCACAGTGAGCTGTTGCTAATGGGTTCCTATCACGTAGTCGAACTTTTACAAGTCCGAACCTCATATAATCGAGACCATAAGTTCGAATTTGTAAAAGTTTGAGTGTTTGAATGGAAATCCCCATAAGTGGAGGTTTCCATTTTGTTCAACGGGGTGCGATCTCAGAGTTGGTATATTTAAGTAGCGGGGGAGTGTGGGGGTGCAGGGGGTGCAGCACCCCTGCTTAAGACAGTTTTTTTTTTTTCTGTTGGTTTTTTTTTTTTAATCCATAGTCAAAGTTTTATAACTTCGAACATAATGGTTTGAACATTATGTGTTCAAAGTTATAAGACTTTGACTATGTGATATAGACCCATTGTTAACAGCTTATTTTCTTAAGTATAGAAGCATTCCACTTCCCATATTTATATTTATGCCATGAGTTACTCTGACAAAATTAGTTGCTGCAGTGTTGGATCATTGCATGTTACTTCCTTCGCTCCATCTAAACTAAGGGATTTTGGAAATTAATTTTAAGCAACACCATGAATGTATTTTTCTGCTGTTTTAAATTCCCCAGTCATTACTGATTACTCTTTATTAGATGCCTTAATATAAGTTTTCTGTATTTTCTTTTTTTAAATCTTTTACAAACTCACTTGAAGCATTATCAGTTCTTTCCCTCTCTCTTTCTCTCTCTGTCTTTCTCTCTCTACTGAGAAAAGTATCTTTCTTTACTTTACATGTAGAGTTTCTGGACTATTTTAGAACAGTTTTTTAAACACCTTAGTTGAATTATCATTTAAGACATAGGCAAACATACATTCCCAGAAACAAACCATATTAACATTTTGATATAAAATCATTATACATCAGATATCTTTTTTTTGCAATTATCATCAGTTCAGCATTACTTAAATTGCAGAATTCCTGCCGATCCCACTCCTCCTCTGATTGAGTCTTATAGTTATCATGCAATATTTTATATGCCCTATTAATTATCCCTTTTTAATAGCCGCTTCTGATCTAGATTCAACTAAAATCCCCATCAGAGAAAGTCTTTCACTTTAGATTCCCCGTTCCCTTCCTCTTTGCCTGTATTGTGATATCAATCTCTAACTGTTTCATAACAGTTGTCTTGTAAACTATTTCTGATTCTTCTCTTGAATTTTTATTTTCTGATTATATTATTGCAGTTAGGTTTACCTTTTCTGTTATGAAGAAACTCAGCAGTGATCTAATTTTATTTTTAGCTGAGGCTATAGTTTCAATTGCTCCATTGACTGTCATATGTCATTGGCTTCCCTACACATCACTGAGTGCAAACTGGAATACTTTTACTTCATTTAAATTTATAACCTGTTTGTGCCTTGCAATTTAATTCCTATCCAGGCTGCAACTCGACAAGTCATAGTGGAAGTGTTTGTTTGTTGTTTGTTTCTGTAGGGAAAAGTCTTGCTGTTACGGCATTTAATAACAATTCTGGAGTTTATCTCATTTATGATATGATTTCCTCAGCTTCAAAGTCCAGAAGAAATGGAACTGATAGTTTCTATTTGTAAGCCATTTCAAGTTGGATTTTCTGTAGTGTACTAAAGATGGTATACTTGTAATTTACTGTCATTCATGATTTGTTTTTGTGGTTCTTAATTATTGGTGATGCATCTGATTTTGTGTTTTTGATAAAATTATTTATATTTGTGATTTTTTTTATTGGAGCCATCTTTTTGTGAGTTAGATCTACATTACAAATCAAAATGGTATAGCTGTAATTTCCTGTCATTCAAACCTTTTTGTTATTGTTCTTGTTCCTAGTGATTTGTATGAGTTTTTTGTCTTTGGCATGATTTATATTTAGTGTGTGTGTGTGTGTGTGTGTGTGTGTGTGTGTGTGTGTGTGTGTGTGTGTGTGTGTGTGCGTGCGTGTGTGCGTATGTGCGTGCGTGCGTGTTTGCGTGTGTGCGTGTGTGTGTGTGTGTGTGTGTGTGTGTGTGTGTGTGTGTGTGTGTGTGTGTGTGTGTGTTTTTTGTTTTTTTGTTAATGGAGCCAGTCTTTGTGAATCAGATTACACAGTTAAATGGTTTATATCACCACAAAAGTTATACTGGTTTCTACTAATTAGGCATATTTAACACGGAAATTACCCAAACAGTTTTTACAGACTTATTTGGTAGGTTTTTGTAATCTTCTTATAGGCTGGTGTGTATGTTTACTGTAATGTTTGTCTGAGTATGTGCTACTATATTTGAACATATTTCTGCTTAACATCCTTGACATTTTTTTCTGATATTTCTAATCCCCTGCCATAACCTGATAGTTCCTTGATAAAAAGATAATGTTGTCTGAGCGCTTTTCTTTGTAGATTAATAGACATACAAAGTTGTCTTATTTGGGCTTTCTTTTAACTATCACTATCTGTAAAACTGTATTTTTTAATCATAATTCTTAATCTGACATGGCACATGGCAAGTGCTTCAATGTCTTCCTTCTTGCGACTGGTATAGGGACTCAAGTGACATGCGTTGGTCCCAGTAATTCCCTGCTGGTTGTAAAGATCTGCATTGCATATGTAAAGGTCTGTATTGTAGTCACTGCCAGTTGCTCACAGGTGTTTGTGCTTGTAACTGGCAAAAGTTACAAAACAGTGTTTTTTGCAGGGGCAATCCCCCTGTACCCCCAACATAGGGTCTCTGCTTACACACTCCCAATTACTAATATATACTGATGCTAGAATCACAGCAACACAGAAAAAGTCCATACAGAAACAGGAATGTGTATATGAATTCCCTTGAGCTGAAATATGCAACCGAGTGTTAAGTTATGTACAGTGAATCTGCTAGCAGCTAGATTGTGACCAAGTAAAAGTCAACCTTTCTTCACTGCTTTCTTAAACTTAGGGCAATATTCATAGTCTAGGGCTGTGCAAGTGTGTAGTGTGCATTTGCAGACAACTTAGATACACAGATATGCAAATAAGGTCATTGTAACGTAGTTGTGTTGAATATGGTAAAGCAAAGCAATTTCTGTAATCATGCCCATTTTTGTAAGTGTATAACTTGTGCAAAGTTCGTGTATTCATAAGTGCAAAGTATTTCATGGAATTGTAAATGGTACATGCCTTTGCATATCGCGGGTAAGTGTGGCTAGCGCAGTCACACTAAAAGCATTTTAACAAAACTGTGGACTGTGCAGCAGCTAAAAGTGTTATTTATTTATTTATTTTTTAAAGTAAAGGGTTGGGTCCGTTTCATATGGGGCATTGTTTTGTGGATACCCTGATGGTTACATTAAAGAATAGATGGGGTGATAGGACAGATTGAAAAAAGGAGAGACAAAACAAAGAGGGAACTCATAAGGAAAACATCAAGAGGGTTTGAGCTGGAGGAGATGGGAGGGGATGGGCACTATGTTTTTGTCAGAGAACAGACCCCCTATTTTTCATAGATTTTTTTTCTTTTGTAAAAGGGTAGTGGGGGTGGGAAATAGGGAAGATGGTAAGATGGTAAGGGAAGAAGGGCTGAGAAAGTCCCAACAGTCCACAGAGCCTCAGACACATCCACTGCCAGATGGTGTTGTAGTGGAGGTCCTCGGTGCTGAGGGGGTTGGGGTCTGTGTTAGTGCAGTGGTTGGCACTAACTGAGTGAGTGTGTCTTCTACACACTGAAGAGATACTTTGGTGTAATTTTCCTGTCCACTACCTCTTTCAGTACATCCTCAACCAAATTGCAAAGCTTCCATTCATTGTGGCTTGCCAGGGTACCACGTGCCAGAGTGCCTGCAAGGCTGGCACATGCACTCTGACCCTGCGAGGACATCCCCAGATGGGCAGAGTGTGATCTCTCCCTAGCCTGTGAGGTACAAACATGAACTGCTTCTGAGGCATTTGGACATGTATAAAAGAAAAAATAAATGGGAGAGAAGCAAAACAACAATGGAAGAAGAACTGCAAAAGTACAATGAAGCCACACAATACTGATGTAATGCAAGGTAGCAACTCAATAAACCATTGAAAAATATCTTTATTGAAGTACAGTTGTTTACGGGAAGTGCTTATGCATACAGTTGGGGGTAGTAATTAGGGAAGTGCTTATGTAACTGAGGCAAGTGTGTAAGAATAGTGCTTATGCATACTTGTGATGAATTGAAATGGTAAGAGATTTTTTCTTTCGGAAAGGTTTTGTCTTTCAGTTCTGTAGTTTACAAACACATGTCATAGATCATAGACATCAAACATGAAAAAATCACTGCAGTTAATCATGGTTAAAAATGATAGTATAACACATTTTCCTTGATGATTTCCTGTCTTCATTTGCATTTCTTTCAGCTGCAAAGGTATAACAAGAGTTGTTTGCAGGATTATCACTGAAATCAATTTTAAAAGCATTGTGGTACTACTGTTTATGCTAACCAGAATTATGTGTAACAATTTGTACTATGCTTGGTTAGATAATAAATATCTTATGGACATCTGTTAAACCTTCCAGAAGATTCCACCACCACTTTGTTCTTCTCTTCTCCTGTTGGGAGTTATACTGGATCTCTTCCTTACCTAGAAGTAAAACAGAGAAGGATAATCTTGTTTATCTGTATTTGAATGTATTCCACATACAAAAGTCTGTTTTATATTCCCTGTAATCATTTTTTGTCTTATGCTGTCTCATTGTAACTGTTGAATGCATATGTGTGTATTATTAAAATACAGTGGTTAAATATTCTGTTGCATTGTGTAGGGAACTAAAGAAGTATGAATGCAGTTCTGTCTTTTGTTTTAAAAAATGCATGTAACACAATCTGGAATACCTGAATTGCAAATGTTGAAATGTAGCAATTCAAGGAAGTGTGAATTTCCTTTTCTGTACACTAACAAAGAAAAACAGCTTGTTCTCTGAAAGGTTATGTTCTGGTCATTATTTCAGCAAAGTAACCCCCACTCCCTTCCCCCAACAGTCTATCTAGGGTACTGTGAGTGTCATTTCAGCCATTTTGAATGTGCAGCAAGAAATATTTACATACAAACAATTAAGTTAAAGAATTCTTTTTACTTATATCTAGTTATCTGTAAACGTATTTACAAGCACTGCACCTATGAGGAAAAAAATACAGGCAGTTAGAAATGAAGAATAAATGATTAGCAAAGCAAGGCATTCCAGGGTCAGTCCAGTTTATTTCATCTTGTATTTGGTTTGGTTTACTGACTGACTGACTGACAAATATTACAGATGAGGACAGGGTTTTTATACAATCTTGAAAGTACAGCCTTGCCTCTTTAGACATACATTGTGTCCAAATCAGGTTATACATCTGTTTAAAATTGCTTGTGAGCAGACTATTTTAAAAGTTACTACTATAACAGGTTTTTTCCTTTTTTTAGTGACAAGTACAGAGTCAGCATTCCTTTCTTCAGCTTGCTTTATTATCATATGTTTTTACTGCTTAATTGTCTATTACAACATTTCTAATGAGAAATGCTATTTATTATTGTTACAGTTCATATGTACATTATTACTGTTGTTGAATAATTCAAAACTAATGAAAGTTTGCAATTCACAAAGTAGTACAATACAAAAGCTTAATAAAAACTTCATATAAAGTCCGTAGCTTTGCAGCATGTATATGCAAGGCACAACATCTGCTCCTGTTATTCATTGTATCCAGTAAATATGTGCACATGAAAACACATTATACTTATAATTTTCATGTAAAAGCCACTTGTACTTCTACCAATGTGGTATACATGGCATCATGCATTGTATGCCCTGCATACTACATTGGTAAGACTACACGTAGACTTAAGGATAGGATTATTGAACACAAGTCAGAAATCAGGAGGCAGTGTGCTCAGAATGCCTTATTTAAACATATTGAGACTCATGGAGACCGACATACATTTAGGTTTAGGGTTATAGACTTGGTTGTTCCTTCAAGTAGATGTGGTGATATTAATAACTTTCTTGAGACTAAAGAATATCAGTGGATAGTACGTCTAGGAGCTGATAGCCCTCCTGGCATTAATAGTACAGTCAGCATTAAACCTATCCTTGTTGGATTGCAACGCAATATGAAATGAGTATTTTATTGATTCTTGTGTTTTTTATATATTTTTTATATATATTTGTGTATTTTTGTATTTATATATTTGAGGTAGATAAATGTATTGTATGTATGTGTATATATATTCACACACATTTTTAAAAGTTTTTCTAAAAGTTTTCATTAAATGTATACACTTTTTTTGAAATGCACTTTTGAATATGTCATGTGACTTTGGCTGCAGTCACATGATTCTTTGGCTTGTATAAAAGCAGTTGCTTAGTGTATGTCTGTATTCACTATTGAGAAAGGGTTATTCCCGAAAGCTTTGCGTTATAAAGTGTTTTGTTCTCAACATTCTTTGTGTGATTTTTGGATGTGTGAGAGTGACAGAAAGGGTCATGTATGAATAAATAAAGCAGTAATAACCCCTGAATATATTAGCCCCAGTGTGTTTCCACAGAACTAAATGCATGTGTGAAGTACAAATTAACATCCCAAACTGATTTCAGTGTGTCTGAATCTGGAATGTCAAGGCCAAAATCTGTATATGGTGATAACAGTAAACAATTTGCAGATAGAATGAATGATTATCTGACAGACTAAACAGCCATAGTTGTCCCCTGTCCTGTCATCAAAGTGTAGCAGGATGATATATCTGATCAAATTAAAAATAAGTAGGATAGTGATGTATTTGTAACAGGTGTAGCATGACAGTCAAATAAAAATCATTTTGAAACATCAGCCTCAACTTAATTGTGTACCTATTACAAATGTATATCAATGTGTAACATATGAATGTGTCATCACTTTCTATCTCCACCCAACCCTATAATTCCATATAACAACACCCAATAAATATTGGTATGTGAACATTTCATTAACCATGGACATTTGTCCGTTCCAAACATATATGCATGTCTGTTCGTGCATGTGCCCTGTTCATACCTGAAAATCTGATGGCCTGTTGCCATTAATCAACCCTGCATGTTGTTTGATTGTGTATTTCCGTTCAAATAATGCATGTGATATTGATATGCCCCTTGTTCAATGGTGTTAATATCTGGGTGTTTGTTTAATGGGAATACCAATGCATGCTGTTACAACTAATCTAAATGGAATAATATGCCACTAACCCAAACTAACATAACTACTCACAAACCTAGAACGCTTGGGAAGGCAGGTCCCAGTGGACCCACCTCTCCCACCTCAGCTGGCGACTGCACCTGGCACTAGTGCCCAGGCCGGACCCTCCTCCGGTGGCCCTGTGCCACCTTCGGGTGGAAGCGCTGCAGGGGATGGGGCCCGTCCCCCCTCTGCAAGCGTGGCCGGAGGAGTTCATCCACTCACCCTCCAAGGTGTCCGGTCTGTGGTGCGAAGGGAGATCCAAGACTCCATTCTTGGGCCCCTACGCCAGCTCGAGGCTCGTGTGGCACAGCTAACGGCCCCGGCCGTTGCCCCGCCTACACAGCCCCCAGCACAGCCCCATCCTGGGCTGTGAAGGAACAGTGGCAACTGCCTATGGGTGGGGATATCAGTTCCACTGTTGCCATCTGTGGGCTCATGCGTCTTGGATATCCCAACCTCCGTCCCCGTCAATTGTGTAACCCCCCCACGTGTGTCATACACCGCCCCTGTATGTGTCTTGTCTGTCTTGTCTGTTAACCTACCCAACCTACCTCCCCAGCTATACCGACTTCCTTCACCTGACATACCACTCTCCCCTGAAAAAAAAAGGGCACTCTGTACCCACAAAAAAATTACGCCCCATACATAGCTGTCCATGTCGCACACATGTCCGCTTGACATTGAAACTGTTAATTACAATTGGCTCTACAACAAACATTAATGTTGTCCTGACACCTCTCTCAGGGGTGGAAGGTTTCAAATGTCTCACCAAAATACATGGAAATGCACAGCTGTTGCTGCTAAAGACATGGGCATCTATGGGCCTTACCTACATCCCTCCTGCAAATCCCACGCTTGTTTCCCTACTGTCTTACCCTCTTTGTGACCCCTTTTTCACCACTTTCCTGTCACCCCTTTTTCTTTTCTTTCAAAGAAAATAGCGCGGGTGTGCGCTTGTGTGCGCGTAGCTAAACGCAAGTGCGCATGCGTGAGCTCCGCGCAAACGAGCGCAGACCTGGTTTTAAGTGCTTAAAAGTGCCTTTATGGCACTTTGATTGACAGGTCCTGTACTCATTGTGAAAGTCTGGAAAGAAAAATAAATTCCCACTGCCAGTCTTGAACCCAGGACCTTGGTAACATTAGTTTGTATGACCTACCATTAAAAGCCATGACTGCCATACAAGAACATAGTGCTAAAATAAATATAACATGTAATAGTAGGAATCAATATAAAGGCAATATAGGAGGTGTACTACCTAATACATCTCAGGTAGAGTTTTAATGTCCGAATTACTGGATTCCCACACTAGTTCAGTGTTAACAGAAACAGCCCTACTAATTGTTTGCTTGTACATAATAATGTAAGGTAATGTACACATAAGAAGATATGTAAATGTACACATACATATATATAAATATATAGTAATACATAGAAATATAGTCGTAGGTATCAGTATCCATACACACTCACTACAGGAGACAGTGAAGATAAACGCAGCAGCCAGAATCTGCAACACAGCCTGACCCCTCTGAGACCCACTAACCCTTTTAACTGCTTAAAGGTGGCTTTAGCACTTTGATTGACAGGTCCTGTACTCATCTGGAAGGTTTGGAAAGAAAAATAAATTCCCACTGCCAGTCTCAAACCCAGGACCTTGCTAACATTAGTCTGTATGACCTACCACTAAGCCATGACTACCACATGAGATCATCGTACTAAAATAAATATAACGTGTAATAGCAGGAATCAATATAAAGGCAATATAGGAGGTGTACTACCCAATGCATTTCAGGTAGAGTTTTAATGGCCAAAGTACTGGATTCCCACACTAGTTCAGTGTTAACAGAAACAGCCCTACTAATTGTTCACTTGTACATAATAATGTAAGGTAATGTACACATAAGAAGGTATGTAAATGTACACTTACTAGAAAAGGTTATAAAACCGCTCCAATATAGGAACCACAAAGAAGCAAAGGAACCACGACCATCAACCACAGGTTAACAAATGCTGACAATAAGGCACCGACCAGGAATGTAGTAAAACACCATTTAATCCACAGTTGATCAAACAGACTGAGCGCTTTCTCCAGGTCTACTGGCTTCATCAGTACAAGGTAATGTACACATAAGAAGATATGTAAATGTACACTTACATATATATAAATATATAGTAATACATATGAAATATAGTCGTAGGTGTCAGTATCCATACACACTCACTACAGGAGACAGTGAAGATAAATGCAGCATCCAGAATCTGCAACACAGCCTGACTCCTGTGAGACCTACTAACCCCTTAACTGCTGGAAGGTGCCTCCAGCACTTTGATTGATAGACCCTGTACTCAATTTGAAAGCCAAATACAAGCATACTAGTAGGCCCTACCACAAGACCATTGTAACACTAGTCTGTACGACCTACCAGCAAGACATGACTCTCATACAGGAATATAGTGCTAAATAAGTGGAACATGTAATAGTAGGAATGAAGATAAAGGCAATATAGTATGTGTACTACCCTAAGCATGTCAGATAGACCTTCACTGTCTCAATTACTGGATTCCCATACTAGTGTGTGTTAACAGAAACAGCCCTGAAAATTGTTAGCTTGTACCCAATATTGTCAGCTAATGTACATATATGACAGTATGTATATGTACACATATGTATATATAGCAATACATAATAAATATAGTTGTGGGTGTCAGTATGCATTCACACTCACTACAGGGAACAGGTGGGAGAAATGCAGCAACCTGAATTCACAACACAGCATGAAGCATGAGAGATGTACTAACCTTCACACTCACAGAACATTTTCCAACAGCATACCAGCATGGTCCATGCCCTTACATTCTGAAAGAGCAACGCCTATCTCACATACCTTTTTATAGCACTGTCCTGAAATCACAGTGAGACATGCAATCAGTACACAACTGGCTGTATGCAATTAGCCAATGCTGCCTTACAATTGGTGCAGAGGCCATCACATGGGCCTATGCAGATACCTACAAAAGCATTCAGTACCCACACTCCACATATGCAATACAATCATTGCACAAACCTGAGAAAGAGAGAGAGAGAGAGAGAAACAGAAATACGAAAATAAACAGACTGACAGCAGCAAAACCAGCAGCAGCAGCAGAAAACTGCAAGCAGCAAGCAGCATCACTGATACAGCAACAGCTGCCACAAACAAAGGTAATGCAAAGTAGCAGGTTAATACTGTGTTTACTGTGACACCTCCAAATGTATCATAGTTCACTATCTATAGGTATGTCCATGAGATAGGTTGTGTGTACATAGTCCTGAAATATACACATATGTAATATTGCTGTACATGTTGCCTATACTTAAAACTTTTATAGCTGAGAACACAAGGCCAGTTGTGCATATGATGTAGTAGTTACCAGGGTCAGTAGAGGTTACTCCTCATTGGTGTGGGACCACTGTGTATGTATGGCACTGTTCAGGTACATATCCCGTAGTATGGCCAGGGGTTAATATCAGTCTGTCATGTGGTGCTATGTCCTCCAGGGGTGAATGTAGCACACATCCAGGGATACCATTTCGTAACAGTGATGCTATGTGTTCTGCAATGATGAGGGTGGCTCTCACCTGGACATGTGAGAGGATAGGGAGGTTACAGTCATCTGGGATAACTAATACCACATGTGTAGGAGAATGGGGGGAGGGTACCTGCACCTAAACTGTCTGCAACAATGTTGCCAATATCTGTGCATTTGGTGAATGTGAAGCATCTTAACACTGCTGACCACAGATGCCTTGCCATCATGTAAATCTGCCCTGTGCTGCAGTAGCCTCCTACTATTGTTATACAATATGCCTGTATCTGTAGTCCACTGGACAGGATTAATAAGTGGTGTGCAGTTGTTCTGGGTTAGACATGTGTGTGCACAGTACATGCAGTATGCGGGATGTCTGTGGTAAGCATATGCAAAGGTGCTGGCGGTGTGTGTTGTGGCTTCCACTGGCCCAATGGGCTTCATGGATAGCATCACTGTCATAACTAGTGAATAACTGTGTAATTACATGCATACATAGCAAGGTAGTGTACTGTGCTTGTGGTGTTGTTCGGATATGTATATCCAGGCTGAGTAATGTGTGTCCACATCACAGGGTTGGATGGCAACACACATCCAGTATGTAGGGATGAACACCCAGAATGTGTCAGACGTGTTGCCTGTGCAGAAATATCCGGCCATTACCTGTGCATCCCCCACAACACACACACATGCAACATATGGCAGAAGTACTATAGCAGTACACACATGTTCATAGGTTCATACTAGGCTATTTGCCCTAGGGCATTGGTAAGCCTAGTAGAATGTGTTTGTCTTTCGCCACCCAATTACAAGTTATGCTGCTATGCCCTTGTCCGACGTTAGTATACTGTGCCTTTTCCTAACAGTGACATAGAAGTGATACCTGGGGTACAACTATGATCTCCATCCACTCATCCAGATTCCTGTGGAAGAGAGTCAATGAGGGACTCTGCCTAACCTGTAGTGTGAGCTCATTACAGAGTGAAGGGAGCCTCTCGGTTGGGAATATGCCCCTCCAGCATGTCCATGTATGTCAGTGCTGAGGTCCAGCTCTCCTGAGCATGTGGCTGTATGGGACTCTGATTGCCTGAGGTGCAGCATGTTCATTACTGCTGGGTAGGACATGGCTGTGTATGGCATGCACAGATTGCCTCTGAACAGGCAGTATGCCACTGAGTCCAGCTGGATTTACTTTACCTGGGCAGCATATGACATCTGTGTGAGCCATTGCATCCCCTTGACGAGGTACTGTTGTCCTGTACCAGTTGCTGTAGGTGTCTGGTTAGGTACATCCCAAAAGGTGCATTGTACGCAATTATAGGCCTGACGATGGATGAGTAAAGAGGCACAATGACCTCCCCTGCCATACATGTGAATCCCTCATGATTAGCTGGGCTATATAACATGTCTTTCAATCCACGTTGGCCATGTTGTTGACAAATGACAGACCACTACCATGTTTCTTCCCCAGGTCCCCAACTACGTCTTCTGTACTCAATGGCCTAACACCTATGTTGTACTTTGCCACCAATGTGGAGGCGTGGGAATCTGCATTGAATACTGATACTCCCCCTCCCTTGTTCAAGTGTTGGGGCCGACAAGAATGGTAACAGCTATAACTTGGTAGTACTGGTATGCTCCTGTGAAACCTGAAACAGGTTCATGTTACTGCACAGATATCGATGTCCAGAATGCTAAGTAGGGTTTTGAGTGCATGCATCCTGAGGTCTAGACTTCCGGTGTTGAGTAGCATCACTCTTACTTCCTCATCCTTTGTGATACAAATGGATGTGGGTTTGCCTTATGAGCCTTGCCCAATACAGGCACTATGGGTGTAGCAAGAGGCTCCGCCAAATTCCAATAGGACAGGGGTGACAGGTGCAAGCTGGCCCTAGCAAAGCATACCACCCCAAGATGGCAGGCATTGGCACACCTGTGAATGACACCAGTATGTCAGTCAATTGATGGAAGGGATCATCGTGCCTTGATATTGTGGCATTGTTCTTGGTGAGGGTAGGGTGCTACTCAAGGTCAGGGTCAAACTGTCTTGGGCTACGTGCTCAGAGAGCTCTGTACTGTCTCATGTCATGTAGTCCAGGGAGGTATGTGTCAGGTCATTCACACCAGCATGGACATTGACTGAGTCATACCTGTACTTGCCTTGGGGTTACCTGAGTGTTTGTGTTATGTGGCAGGTCATAGTGCCCGACAGGCTGCACACTGTTACCCTCACCTCGTTAAGCCTGGTGAATGTGATGTTAGTGTGCCTGATGATAGAGGCACCTAGTACAGGTGTATGAGGTGTGTTGTGTACTGTTAATGGCTGTGAGTGTTCAGCACATTGGCTTTGTGTGATATGTGTTGCACGTGTACGTATCTGTGGTAGTGGTTGCCTGAGTGTCTACTTAGGAGGTCTCTGCTGCGTAGGCAGACCTGTAGTCCGAGCCTACAAGTATGTTCATGTGTGATCATGTGTTAGTTCTGCTGTCGTGGTAGGTCTATGTGAGACTGGAAGTGTAGTGAGTGTGGTTTCCCTCGCCACCTGACTGGTTATGGCGGTATTGAGTAGACAGAGCCTAGCCTCCAGTTTGGTATATGGTTGCATCACTCACATGAGTTTGAATTTGTTGTTAGGAGGAGGGTTGTCTGTGTACATGCAGCTGTTCTAACATTGTCTCTGGAGTACCACACTCACCAGCTGGACTGGGGAGGGAACTGACAACTGACCTCTGGACATGCTAGAATACTATTGTGAAATCCGTAATAATTGAAAACAAGGTCCAGTGGGGAGTGAGGGTGTACTGATATTACCTACAACTGCTGACTGATATAAAAGCATCAGTGAGCAAGTGCCAGGTAACCTAAGTGCAATGTGTCACAATTAAGTAAATGCAACAATGACAAGCAGTCACTTGCTGTCATGTGTAACATGGAAGTACATACAGTAAGCAATGCAGATATCAGTAGTGAGTCACAGATGTGTTGAGAAGCTGTGTATTATGTGGAGGTAGCATACCAGTGAAAAAACAAGCTAACAAATAACAAGCATATAAACAAAGGTAGATCCAGGAGGCCTGGATGTAGTGTTTGCTACAGCAAACAAGGTGTAGCAATGTCAGTAAGTTACAGCTCAGATATGCAGGCACTATAAACCTGAAACCAGATGTCCCCAGCTATGAATGGCAGAGTACAGCCTATTGTCACACACGAGTGCAGACCACAAACCTTGTTAATGTTAAATAACTGGCCTGAAGGCCAACTGCCTATACCAGAACTAATACACTTGTACACTGGGCCCTCAATCAGCAGTTCCCAACTTCAATGGATGAAAGATATGGGTCCTGCCACCACAGTGCTTGCCACAAACCTCCCTAATGTAAAACAACTGGCCTGAAGGCCAAGTGCTTAGTCAAAATGACTTAGAATGATAGCTACACTGCAATCAAGTTACAACCAAGCAGTAATAAGTACAATTTAATACTCCCTGTATAGAATGTGTATCATGTATTGCTGAGATACTATGCTGATAACCTGTTTGTGTACCTTTCCAGATCAACATGGCTCCAAAAAGGAACCCAGCATATTCTGCTGCAGAAGATGACGTGATTCACCAGAGCCTGGTGCGTGACTATGCCATCCTGTTCTCACGCACCACCCAGAATCAGCAGGAGAGGTCTGCACTGTGGCAAAACCTACTTAGCAGGATAAATGATGTTGGCATGCATAATAGGACATATGAGCAGGTGAGACATCACTGCAGTGATTTGATTAGAAATGTCCGCTAGCATGCTGCAGATATCCACAGGCAACAGGTTGCCACAGGTGGGGGGGGTGGCCACACATCCCCCCCTCACCAGACAGGAGGGGCTACTGCTAAGTGTTGTGGATCCAGCCCCAGAACAACAACAGCAACAGTCATGCATCATGATGGAGGTTGGATCCACACAGCAGCAAGACACCGAGCATGCAGGTAAGATGCCATATTTATTTATTGTTATTACTGTTACATTTGTTGACCAAGATAGTCTAGCTGGATATATGTCCACTTTCAGTAGAGGCCTGGGGAGAAAAGCTCCACACATAACATAATAAAGGCAGACAGACAAGTTGTTAATACAGACAGCCAACAGAATAGAAATATACACCAGCCTGTTAATTAAATCAACATACATTTAAGGAACTCAAACAGTTTAGAGTCATACACAATGTACTGTCGGTTTCAAAGCAATTCTACCTAAAGCATAACGGTTATGCAATAAGGCAAAAGCCATATAGATAATACTTAGGGCTCAGAAGGGTAGAGAAGTAGAAGGAGTATGAAAGATAAAATAATAGGGAAGAGGCAGGGGTCAAGAAGGGAAGTGAGGAAAAGAAGGAAGACAGTCAAGAGGAGGTGGGAGGGATGGGAGAAGTAGATCAGAGCATAGAAGGACATCAAGGTGAAAGAAACAGGGTAGAAGCTAGTTTTTATGCACAATGAGGGGTTAAAGGTAAAGAGAGGGTGGGGAGAGGGACATTAGCCTGGAGTCCAACAAGAACAAAGCCAGTGGTTCTGGAAGTACAGTTTGAGTTGTCGTTTGAAGAGAGGTAAGGGTGAGATTAGAGTTAACTCCTGGTATGTACATATGACTGTTCCGTACACTGTTACTTCATGCATGCATAAGGTGTGCATGTGGTATGTATATGTCATCATGATATGTAATTGTGCATGTGTGATACAGACATTATGAGCAGCTGATGTGTATAAGGGAACTAGTGTACTACTGTACTGTATCATGTGCAAAACAAATGGCACACTTGTGCCCACTGACATTACTCTCTTCACACTTCCAGATCCCTCCCATCTAGCAACGAGGCAGGCCATACATGCTGGTGAGTGTTTGTAACATTACCTGAAAAACAATTTATAATACTAGTAAGAGTAGTGTAACGCTGTAGTAGACATGCTGGTGAGTGTGTTAATAATAACTGTAATAACCAGTTGTACTAAATTAAGAGTAGTGTAACACGGTACTGATGTGTGTGTTTACTGTGGGGTGTGCATGTGTGCGAGTGTGCCTGTGCCCATGTGTGCATGTGTGTTAGTGTCCATGAGTGCATGTGTCCATTTCTGAATGTGTGCATTAGTATTAAAGTGAATCTCTGTCAAATATGTGTTGGGACTGTAATCTGTGTTCCCTGTTTTCCTCCCGTAGGTTCTGGTGCTGCTCTGGTGACCTGCAGCAGGGAACCTGAATCTTGTGCCCCAGGTACTGATGATGATGAAATGTCTGTAATGGTGCAGGAAGGTGTGTCTGGGTCCACCATTGGTCAGCCAATTGACAGTACACAGCTGTCAACCCCGTCAATGCGCACAGTCATCCTGCCGTTACATCCTTTGTCACCATTGTCCCTAGGTGATGGACAGTCTGCAGTGGGCATAGATCAGGGTAATGTGGTACCTGTAGTACATGCATCCCCACAAGGCAGCCATGAGCAGGGTCCTCCAATGGTACCACACAGACAGTCGCCCATGGGTTCTCGGGGCATCCGTGGCCGTACTGCCTCTGGCCGACGTGCCCAAGGAGGTATGTCAACCTCCACTATGTTCAGAACTGTCATGCAGGCACAGGCATGTATGGAAAGGTACACCAGACAGGGTCTGAGGGAACTGAGAGCATGTCGCACAGCCATGACAGACGGCATGCGTGACGTTGCGAATGCTATCCGTAACCTCACAGATGTCATTGACAGACGTTGTGGGGGCATAGAACAGCTGCTCCACAACCAGATGTCCATGGGCCAGGGCGATGGTGTGCGTTTGCGACATCGACGTGGCTGCATGCCAGCAACAGCACCAGCTGGCAGTGGCCGCGGACGACAACAGGCCCACTCACGCACCTCAAGTGCCAGCACCAGCCCCAGCAATGCTGGGTCTGTGCTGTCATCAGGACGCCCCAGGAGACCACATGCACGTGGCTCTGCACAGTCCCAACAGGGAACTGTGTACAGTCAGCACACCCCTGCTTCTGACGACAGTACCCAGTCTGGGTTAGTACCGGATACGGCCCGTAGCACCCCTGCCAGGCACAGGTACCGTGTCCGTGCCCACAGACACTGATCTGGATGACCTGACAGGTGCAGTCTGTGGCTGTCCACAAAACCCTGTACATGGTAGCCATTATGTGTGACTGTGTGCGTGCTTACACACATGCAGAAACCTAACACCTAGGGCAAACACATACACACACACACTGCACCAACACTGGTCCACCCTGTACTGCTGCCCCTCACAAACACACATACACACACATGTCAATTGGTGTCACCAGTGGCTGGCTTGGGCATACCTAACCCACACCCTGTGCATATGATGACACTGTGCCACCTCCTGCATACTACAACATTGGTGCAGGAAAGGGTATACACGTTGCTGATGCACAGGGTGACTACATAGATGTGTATAAGTAGTAACATGTTTGTAACTGTTCAGTGTTCCAGTATGATTGTGTGTATATCCCAGCAGTCCTGCTGCAGTAACTGTATGAATGTCCTCAATTGTTATCTGCACCCATACTACTTACCAAAGTGTACCAGCTGCACACCATCACATGCTAACATTGACCATGGGAATGCGCATCATGTGCTGTTATGTAGATTCAGCTATATGTATCTGTTCTGTCACACATGCATTTATACACACCCTGCTACCCACACACATGCACATGCTCACCTGCCATTCCCATAATTTATTACCCTACATGAGTAGCTGTCGATACATGACAGGTACACATTTGAGAAGTGCACTATGTTGTTTACTACTCACTTCCTCTTCTCTACCTGTACTCACAGGGTGCAGGCAACCTCATCAGTTCAAAGATGTAATGTGCATCAGGTACTGTGGTGCCCTGATTGCCACATCAAACATGTTTCCCATACGGAAATGCACACACAGACACTTCCCACATCCACACACTTGCCACACACAGGCTTCAAAACACTATCTAAGTATATTCTGGTACATGTGCGTGTTACAGTAGCATGTAACACTATACTGAGTACTGGCAGTTGTCTGTTGTCATGTTGTTTGTATAGAATAAAAGAATTGTTTGATTATCCTACTTTGTTTTGTGGACATTACTTGAAGAAGTGTTACCTTACATGTGTTATTGGTACCACCACCTTCTCTTTTGTAGTTTTGTTTGTATAGGGTGCTGTCAACATCACTGCTTGTTAAGGGTAATGAGCACCCTGCAGTGTATAGCCCCATGTGGCAAAAGCCACATCCCACCCCCATCATTGTGCACACACACTAACCCCACCCACAGTAAAACACATACTTTCCATTTGCAAGATGCAAACCCATACCTAACTGTGTTATGTCAGTAGAAACAGACACATTAGCAGAGTGTGCTCTATGCAGTAGTTGTGGAAATCCTTTCTAATGCTGTACTTAGAGGGTGCTGACATCATCTGTGTGTAGGAGGAGGGATGTGCACCCTGTAGTGTGTTCTCCCAGTTGGCAAAAGGCACTTATCCCTCCCAGCATAGTGCACACACATAAACCCCACTCATACTAACACACATACATTCCCTTTGCAGGATTCAAACCCCTACCTAACTATGTTATGACACTGGAGAAAGATGCATTAGCAGAGCACGCTATGCGAATTACAGGAGGACTTTAATACAGGTAATATAGTTATAGAGTCCTGACATCATCAGTGTTTCAAAAGGGGGCTCTGCATCCTGTACTGTACTGTCACAGCTGCTAATAGGGGCATTTCCCACACACACATCGATGTGTTCGAGGTTTGCATATGTGGGGGATCCAGTACTCCAGTGTGATTTGTATATGGTTTGATTGCAACAATGAGGGATATACTCCCAGTGGTGAGCATTTGGTACTCATGTTTGTGATGATCAGGTCTAGTATATCTGCCCCTCTTGTGGGAAGGTTGGTTACCTGTTCCATAGCTGAAGAATGTCTGATCTATGTGAACCCTAGAGCTTGGGTATTGTGGCTTGTGTAATGTTCACAGTCTGTGTTTGGGTATCTGATGTCACCCAGTATGATGGTGTTTGCAGAGAAATCTATACTCTCCTGTGTCAGCATGAAGGCTGTGTGGGAGTCCTGGGTTTGAGAGGGTGCTGTAAGAGCTCCTCTGTGTCTCTTTCCATGTGGTCCAGGGAGGTACATCTCAGGTTGTTTGCACCAGCATGGACAATGACTGCCTCATAGTTGTACCTGCTGTGGAGTGACCTGTGTGCCTGTGTTATGTGGCACATTCTATCACCCGACAGATAGCTAAATGTGACCCTCACCTTGCTCTGTCTGGGGGGCGGCACGTCTGTCAACAGCTCATGTCAAGCAAGTTCACACCCCTCATAAATGATGTGGAAACCTTCAAAGGCCCCAGGCCTGTTGAAAATATGGACCAGACTGCAGATACCTGTATAAAGGCATTCTATGGACACATTCAGGAATGCATGGATCATGACACCACATATGAAAGCATGACCCAATTCTCCAAAGGCAGATGTCCTGGGTGCCAGACACCAGCCATAAACACACTATACAATAGAAGGATGACACCACCACATGATACAACAACCTCCCAAAATGTGAATGCACCACTGATGGTTATTGGACGACAACTACAGGCACCCATACAATTGTCTAAGGCCATCTTTGAGAGAAGATTTCACAAGCCACTGAGGATAATCACAAGGCTGTCTGTAGTTATGTTAGGAACCCGGGTGGTACTACCCAGATATGCTCAGAGGTAATCCAAGCTGTCACACAAATACAAAACACACAGACATTGCCATCATCCTAGTGGACAGGTTCACTGCTGCCTTCTCCCCCCCACCACACCGAAAGGGCAAATATGTCTCATGGCAGAGTATCGCCCCCCCCCTGACATCACAGATGCTCAGGTAAGAGATGCCCTTCCCAAAGCAATAAACACTGCATCAATGGGACCAGACAGTGTCCCAGGCTGTGTCCTACATGAACCACAAGAAGAGCTACACCCAGACATAACACCACTGTTCAATCCCAGACTTACTACATGATATGTGGCCAGAGAGTGGCGTACAGCAACAGTGGTCCCTCTACATTCAGGTGGTGCCTTCACGGATCCTGGACACTATTCGCCCCATATGTCTGACTAGCTTTGTCTGCAAAGCTATGGCAAGGATCAACATGAACCTCACATATCTAGATATTGTGTACCTACAGACATGTCACCATACACAGGTAAGAGATGCCCTTCCCAAAGCAATAAACACTGCATCAATGGGACCAGACAGTGTCCCAGGCTGTGTCCTACATGAACCACAAGAAGAGCTACACCCAGACATAACACCACTGTTCAATCCCAGACTTACTACACGATATGTGGCCAGAGAGTGGCGTACAGCAACAGTGGTCCCTCTACATTCAGGTGGTGCCTTCACGGATACTGGACACTATTCGCCCCATATGTCTGACTAGCTTTGTCTGCAAAGCTATGGCAAGGATCAACATGAACCTCACATATCTAGATATTGTGTACCTACAGACATGTCACCATACACAGTTTGGCTTTGTTAATGGCAGATCCTGCCTCTCAAACCTGTTTGATTTCTTTGAAACAGTCACCAAGGCCACTGTCAAGGGATGGAGGACTACACAGCCTACCTGGACCTTGCATAAGCCTTTGATACAATACCCCACTTGTGCATTATAGGGAAGCTCACCAGTGTACATATTAACCCCTATGTCACTATGGTTATTGCACACTGGCTCAAGGGCAGAACACACATGGCTAGACTTGCTGGAGCCATGTCAGCCTCCAACCTGGTACAAGTGGTGTCCCACAAGGTTCAGCCCTGGGAGCTGTCATGTTCATTATATATTTACCATAGGTACAGGCCAACATAGAAGTACTGTGGCTGAGCAAATCGCAGGTGACTGCAAACCCTACTTGGTAGCATACTGCCTCTTCATAGGCAATCTGTACCTGACATATAAAGCCATGTCAAACCCTCACTTAATGGCCATGCTGCACCTCAGAATATCCAGATCCCATCAGGATACATGCTGGAATGACTTGAACCTCAGGAGTGATATACATAGGACATGCTGGAGGGGCGCATTCACAACTCTGGAGGCTCCCTTCATTCTTGAATATTATCCCAATAGAGGTTAGGCAGACTGACTCAGTGACTGTCTTCAATAGTGATATTAATGACTGGATGTGACATTGTAGGGTTACCCTGGGTATCACTTATGTGTCACTGTGAGACAGAGGCACAGTATACTAACCTTGGAAAAGGGCATAGCAAGACAGATTTACAATGCATGTTGAAAGCCACACACATTCTGCATAGGGGGATACATACCCTGTGCAGACATCCCTGTATGAACCTATGGACCTATGTATCTTGTTCACCATTGGTCCTATGTGCTGTTAATCACCAATGCAATCTCAATACTATGGAAGCATGTGCAAAGGTCAGTTGTCAGTCACCTCTATGGTACAGTTGTGGGATATGTGTGTCATGTAGTAATGTCACAGCTGCCACATGTACACAGTCAACCCTATCCCCTGCCCATGGATGTACAACACATGTATGAGATGGAAACATATGGCCGAACTGTGGACTAAGCACTCTGAACCCAGTACTGGCATAACCTGTCTGGTGGCATGAAATACTACAGTGACAGCAATACCAATCTGATGTGGACCTACACGGACAGCAATACAAGCATGGAAACACACCAGGTCAGTTGTGGAGCCTAAGGATAGCATCCTGCATGACTGGCAGACATCTCTGCAGCTGGCACACAGGCATACATTAGGCCTGCACACAGCACGCATAACACATAGCACACAAATCCTGTGTGTCAAACAAGCACAGTCTGTACAGCTATACAACACTACTGCCGCAGTTGTGTTAGGTACCTTTATTGTCCAGTACGGTGAGAACATGCTCACCAGGCTGGACAATGTGTAGGTCACAGTGATATGCTCATGGAGCACTGTGGTCCACCACATAACACAAACATACAGGTCAGTCAGATGCATGGACACATATGACTCAGTCATTGTCCATGCCACCACAGCTGATGTAGGATGTCCCTCACTGGGATACATGATAGGGAACATGGAAGGGATCACTGAGTAAGTGACACAGGCTGGTAGACCCCTGACCTTGGTTGGCATCAGACCCTCACCAGGGATTCTGACATATTACTGAATGCTAATGAATTAGTGTAGCTACGACACCCTGGCTGAATGGTTCTTAGCATGCTGTCACTGCATTGCTGTGGAATAACGTATTACCACTCCCACAACAGGTGAAAACATGCAGCACCTGTACATCAGCAACATGTAGACTATATGCCCCAGACCAGGTGTGTATCCCTCACTACTAGGCTGATAGCATCTACATCTCACACTGTATATACACATCCCACATGCAGCACCTGCACAGAAGACCACAGTCATAATGTTACCCTGTGCAAATACCATGTATTCACATGTGTCAGGCATCACACATGGTAACTATTGAAGGTCACAGGTACATATGTGTATTTGGCACACACATACATCATGTGTGCATTGCCATAACTGGTTTAATCAATGTCATGCATTATTGTGAGGGACAACCTGCACACATGGGCATTCTGTGTGGGCAAAACACACGTGGCATGTCTGTACTCAAAAGCCATACATAATTGTGATATCGTTTAGAAAGGGGTATGTGCATCCTGTAGTGTGTTCTCCCAGTTGCCAAAAGGGGGATTTCAGTCATACATACTTACCCCCCCCTGCACACACACTTGCTAGATCCAAACCCCTACCTAACTATGTTATGACACTAGAGACGGACGCATTAGCACAGCACGCTATTTGCATTACTGGGAGATTCACTTTCACATGATATATTTATAGGGTGCTGACATCATCAGAGTTTAGAAAGTGGAATGAGCATCCTGTGGTGTGTTTTCCCAGTTGCCAAAAGGGATGGGCTTTTCATACACACTGACACACAGTTACCCCCCTGAACACACACTTGCCACATTCAAACCCCTACCTAACTAGGTTATGACACTAGAGACAGACGGATTAGCACAGCACGCTATTCACATTATTGGGAGATTTCCTTTCACATTATATACTTATAGGGTGCTGACATCATCAGAGTTTAGAAAGTGGAATGAGCGTCCTGTGGTGTGTTTTCCCAGTTGCCAAAAGGGATGTTCTTTTCATACACACTTACACCCCTTCACACACACTTGCCAGATTCAAACCCCTACCGAACTATGTTATGACACTAGAGACGGACGCATTAGCGGAGCGCGCTATTCAGATTACTGAGAGATTCCTTTTCTCCTGATATACTTATAGGGTGCTTACATGATCAGTGTCTAGAAAGGGGAATGAGCATCCTCCGGTGTGTTTTCACAGTTGCTAGGAGTAACATTTGGACCAAGTGTGTGAGCATGCCCAGTTCAGCCTTCCCATGGCATGTTGTGTGAAAGATGTCTCATTTATCTAAGTGTGTGAGCATGCCCAGTGTGGTCTTTCCATATGTTGAACTCTGCAGCACATCACATTTGTGGATGAGCGTGACCTTCAACAAATACCTCCAGTTTATGGTTGTGTGTTCTGTGCCATGTTGTGTAGTTACTGTCCAGATGCTTTTTGTGTGAACACAACAGGGAGTATACTGTGCCTGCAGGTTTTGCATGGGATACTTTGCACACAATTGTCAACATCCGTTCATACTGACCTAACACTGTAGTACTGTATAGTGTAGTGGTTCAGTACTTTCACTGTGGTGGTCAGTATCCTGGGCTTTAGTCCTATCACTGCTTTACATTTCCATAGTGTGCACAACAGCCTGGTTAGGGTCCAGTTGTGCACATCTGCACAAAGGTGGTGCCTCTGCAGACCATGGTAATTACTGCCCCATAAGCTTAACAAGTCTAGTCTGCAAAGCTATGGAGAGGATCATAATTGAGCTCATAAACAAAGATATGGGGGACATACAGATATTGTACCCATCCCATTTTGGCTTGGTCAAGGGCAGATCATGCCTTTTGTACTGGGTTGACATCTTCAAAACGGTCACTTAGGCCATTGTTGGGGAAAGGCAGTCCATACAGCCTACCTTGGCCTTGCAAACACTTTCAACACAATACCCCACTCAGGTATTGTGGAAAACCCAAACAACTGAAATGTAAACCCATATGTCACAAGATGGGTTGCAAACTGGCTTAAGGATGGGACCCACAGGGTTAGAGTTGTTAGCACTATGTTAGACTCCAGGCTGGTCACAGGTGGTGTCACACAGGGCTCAGTCCTTGGCCCTCATTGTTTGTCATGTACTTCCCAGAAGTACAGGCCAACATGGGAGGACTTTGGCTGACAATGTTTGCAGATGACTGCACATTGGGCGCCATAGTGGACAGTGCATCATACATGGATATCCTTCACAAGGGACTCACGGTAACTGATAGCTGGTGCCAGAGCCATGGCCTGAAGTCAAAGTGCACATGTGGCTAGAAAGACCTTCTACATTGCCCACCTGATCAGGATGGGATTCACATCCAGATCTAGTGGGTGATTGTTCCCCTGTACTCTTCACTTATCAGAATGGTGATCAAGTAGAATGATCCAAAACAACGTAAAATACTCACAGGAAGAGCAGCGTTCCAAAAATAAAGTCAAGTAAAGCAAAATCAAACGTGGAACGCTGTGGCTTGAAAATAAACTCAAAAGTTCACCAATTCACCAAACAATGATCACTCGAACGTAAAAATATATGAACAGATGCTCCAGCTCAATCGTGAACAGAACGTCCTTTAATCAGTAAGCGCTTTCACCCCAGCAGGGCTTCATCAGACTGTACAAAGAACAAATAGATAGCACAGTCTTATATACCCAAATACAATTGATTAATTAAAATATTAATTAAACATAATTAATAGTGATTCAACAATTGATATAATACAACACAATATGTATGTGGTACATGCATAAGGTATATTCAATAGCAGATATCATGACATTATTTCTGTATATATATTCTTTATAAAATCCTAAAATAAATAAATAAATATTTATTCATCATATATTGCTGTCTAAGTCAATATATCGACCTGTAATTAATAAACTGGTCACTAGATGGTGCCAAACATAGCAGCAACACACTAAAATCACATCCAACATGCTTCTAAAAATTTTTTCTCATGTATAAATATTCTATTAAGTTCATTACAAAGGGGGAAACTGTACATACTGTATATCAAAAATATATAAAAATAAATAAAACATTCATAGCATCTTAAAAACTCCTGGCATCATAGAAACAAAAGCTATAGTAATTCATTGAACTATTTCAAAGCCCTAAGTCTCCTTTTCTTCAAAAAAGGGTGAAGGCTAACCTTATCATTCAGTCCAGGTGGAGAGTCAGCTTTCCACCTTATAATCCACCTAGTCTCATTCTCCAAAGTCAAGGTTTCTATGTCGCCTCCTCTAGGATTACAATCAATAGTCTGAATGACTAAAAAGCTAAAAGTATGTGATGGACCTCTAGCCTTACAATGTCTAGACAGGGCATTCCTATCATCTCCTATCCTAATGCTATATATATGCTCCCTCACCCTTTCTCTCAGTTGTCTGTTGGTTTTCCCAACATAAAACGCGGTACAAGAACCGCAAAGGGCTAAATAAATAACATGTTCAGATCTACAGGTGGTTCCAGTATAAAAACTAAAAACCCTATTCATCAGAGGTGGTTGAAAGGTGGTGTTGGTATTGATATAGGCACACTGTTTACAATTATTGCAAGGAACAGTGTTGGACGAATGTCTCATGTGTTTTAGCTCAGGACCTCTATGGCATAAAATCCTTTTAAGGTTCAAGCTATTCTTATAATAATACTTAGGTCTGGTCCCAACTAATCTACTAATAGATTCATCCACGCCTAATATGTGCCAATGCTTTTCTATTATAGCTTTAATATCAAACACATCGTTAGTATAAAATAAAGGTATATTAACATTAGAACATTTTGGTTGTTCTATCTCCCTAGTTCCACTATCCATAAAATTCTCCATTGGACCAGAAAAATATGGTTTAGCTCTGCCATTTCTCATGGTGGATACCTCCACAGCAGTATCATTGATATGTTCAATCTGGTATTCCCTTTCCACTAATCTATCCGTCAGTCCCAACAACTCATCTCTATACCCATGCTCTGTAGGATTTAATCTAGAGGCCCTCATAATTTGGCCTCTAACTACATTATCAAATATATGCTTGGGGTGCATGCTATTCCTATGAAGGAGAGTGTTCCTGAAACAATCTTTCCTGTGTACTGATGTATTCACTAGACCATTCGATAACCTCATAACATTAACATCCAAATATGAGATGTAATCTTTGGAATAGCAAATAGTGAACTTTAGATAATCAGTGAGCTCATTTATCTGTTTCTCAAACTCCAATAAAGAACCCTCATTACCTTCCCAAATCAGGAAAAGGTCATCGACGAAACGCTTATAAAAAACAGCGTGTTGTTTAAATAATTCTAATGAGAACAATTTCTCTTTCTCCCATCCTGCCATAACTATGTTGGCGTAGCTATTGGCACACGAGGTGCCCATAGCTACGCCATCATTTTGGATATACATCTCTCCATTAAAGAAGAATATATTATTCTCAAGAATAATCTCCAAAAATAGGGCCAGTAGTTCAATGAACTGGGCATCCTTCTCAGTATATTCCCTCAGATAGTTCTGAACACAATCTATCCCTATATTGTTGGGGATCACAGTAAACAGACTCTTAACGTCGTGTCACCATAAAATATTCTTTTTCACTGCCTAATTTCGAGAAAAAATCATATAAATCTAGCAAGAAGTGTTTGCTGTCTCTCAACACATATGGATTTTCATTGACTACTTTCCTCAAATGATACTCCACAAACAGGGAAAAAGGTTCAGTCACCCACCCTCGTCCAGAGACAATAGGTCTCATAGGTGGGTTTTCCATGCTCTTATGCACCTTGGGTAGGCCTTTAAGTATGGGTATAAGTGGATGATTAACCTTAAGGAACTTATAAAAATCTTTCCTTATCAGGTTACTTCTTAACAAATCATCGATAGTATCAAATACTCTAAACACTTTCATCATAACTTCATTTATGTCCAATTTTGTGTAAGAGTTATCCATACTCAGTAATAGATTCATACTACTAACATAATCATATGAATCCATTACTACAATAGGCCCTCCCTTATCCGCAGGTGTTATTATAATGTTACAATCAGTCCTCAATCCATTCAAAGCTTTCATCTCACAGACAGTTAAATTTCTTCTCCTATTATTCTTCTTACTCTCATATCTAGTGGAATAGTATGAGTGTAAATCACTTTCAATTAATCGAGAAAATGTTTCCAAGACTGGATGTAAAGGAGGTACATATGTACTGACTTGTCTAAAGGTGTCTGTAACTCTATCATTGTCAGTAGATCCAAATTCCAATCTCAACTGGACATTTCTAATAAACATTTTAGTATCAACTATACTATTAGTCAGTTCACTATCTCTACTAGGTATAAAGGAGAGGCCTTTATTAAGGATCTGTTCCTCATATACCGTCAGTTCTCTTTTAGACAAATTAACAACTAAAGATTCCCTCCTTTTCCCCACATTTTCTTCAGCGTGGGTCCTGCTTGTTCTAATCCTGCTATTTTCCTTTTCTGTCTCCCCCTGCTCATGGAGCGAGACCTCCCTCTGAACCGGGGGGACTGTATGGGGAAAGGGACCTCCTGTCTAGGTGCTGTGGGGGTAACATCCTTCCCATTATTAATAGAAGCACTTTTCTTCTTGACTATTGAGTCATTATTTATAGTATTGAAAGAATTCACTAAACCTTTAACATTGCTAGAGCTATTACTCTCTACAGATCCTGCTTTCCTATTGGTCTGAATAACCATAGGATAGAGATTAACATTATTGTTACATTTAGTCTGATTTACATCTAAATTCATCACCATATTGTCAATATTAGGTACATCATTAATTATAACATCCTTGATGGGCAGTACATCTATACTATTAATACCTTCAGTCACATTACCAGTCACAGTTGTTTCATGTCTCACTGGCTCCTTCTGTCCTTTAATGTGGCTGCTGCTAGAGCTAGAGTGACTGAAAAGTATAATGATATTGGTATGAAGTATAAGACTGTCAAAAAGACCTTAGGCTTGGATAGACTAATGGACAATGTGTTGTTGTATGAAAGAAGGCTTTTAAATCAGAAGAAGACCAACATTGAGAGAGACATTATTGATTTCAAAAATGGTCATGTCTTCACTTGGCCCAGGACAGTTACCACCAACGCTGCTAGCAGCAGCCACATTAAAGGACAGAAGGAGCCAGTGAGACATGAAACAACTGTGACTGGTAATGTGACTGAAGGTATTAATAGTATAGATGTACTGCCCGTCAAGGATGTTATAATTAATGATGTACCTAATATTGACAATATGGTGATGAATTTAGACGTAAATCAGACTAAATGTAACAATAATGTTAATCTCTATCCTATGGTTATTCAGACCAATAGGAAAGCAGGATCTGTAGAGAGTAATAGCTCTAGCAATGTTAAAGGTTTAGTGAATTCTTTCAATACTATAAATAATGACTCAATAGTCAAGAAGAAAAGTGCTTCTATTAATAATGGGAAGGATGTTACCCCCACAGCACCTAGACAGGAGGTCCCTTTCCCCATACAGTCCCCCCGGTTCAGAGGGAGGTCTCGCTCCATGAGCAGGGGGAGACAGAAAAGGAAAATAGCAGGATTAGAACAAGCAGGACCCACGCTGAAGAAAATGTGGGGAAAAGGAGGGAATCTTTAGTTGTTAATTTGTCTAAAAGAGAACTGACGGTATATGAGGAACAGATCCTTAATAAAGGCCTCTCCTTTATACCTAGTTGAGATAGTGAACTGACTAATAGTATAGTTGATACTAAAATGTTTATTAGAAATGTCCAGTTGAGATTGGAATTTGGATCTACTGACAATGATAGAGTTACAGACACCTTTAGACAAGTCAGTACATATGTACCTCCTTTACATCCAGTCTTGGAAACATTTTCTCGATTAATTGAAAGTGATTTACACTCATACTATTCCACTAGATATGAGAGTAAGAAGAATAATAGGAGAAGAAATTTAACTGTCTGTGAGATGAAAGCTTTGAATGGATTGAGGACTGATTGTAACATTATAATAACACCTGCGGATAAGGGAGAGCCTATTGTAGTAATGGATTCATATGATTATGTTAGTAGTATGAATCTATTACTGAGTATGGATAACTCTTACACGAAATTGGACATAAATGAAGTTATGATGAAAGTGTTTAGAGTATTTGATACTATCGATGATTTGTTAAGAAGTAACCTGATAAGGAAAGATTTTTATAAGTTCCTTAAGGTTAATCATCCACTTATACCCATACTTAAAGGCCTACCCAAGGTGCATAAGAGCATGGAAAACCCACCTATGAGACCTATTGTCTCTGGACGAGGGTGGGTGACTGAACCTTTTTCCCTGTTTGTGGAGTATCATTTGAGGAAAGTAGTCAATGAAAATCCATATGTGTTGAGAGACAGCAAACACTTCTTGCTAGATTTATATGATTTTTTCTCGAAATTAGGCAGTGAAAAAGAATATTTTATGGTGACACTTGACATTAAGAGTCTGTTTACTGTGATCCCCAACAATATAGGGATAGATTGTGTTCAGAACTATCTGAGGGAATATACTGAGATGGATGCCCAGTTCATTGAACTACTGGCCCTATTTTTGGAGATTATTCTTGAGAATAATATATTCTTCTTTAATGGAGAGATGTATATCCAAAATGATGGCGTAGCTATGGGCACCTCGTGTGCCAATAGCTACGCCAACATAGTTATGGCAGGATGGGAGAAAGAGAAATTGTTCTCATTAGAATTATTTAAACAACACGCTGTTTTTTATAAGCGTTTCGTCGATGACCTTTTCCTGATTTGGGAAGGTAATGAGGGTTCTTTATTGGAGTTTGAGAAACAGATAAATGAGCTCACTGATTATCTAAAGTTCACTATTTGCTATTCCAAAGATTACATCTCGTATTTGGATGTTAATGTTATGAGGTTATCGAATGGTCTAGTGAATACATCAGTACACAGGAAAGATTGTTTCAGGAACACTCTCCTTCATAGGAATAGCATGCACCCCAAGCATATATTTGATAATGTAGTTAGAGGCCAAATTATGAGGGCCTCTAGATTAAATCCTACAGAGCATGGGTATAGAGATGAGTTGTTGGGACTGACGGATAGATTAGTGGAAAGGGAATACCAGATTGAACATATCAATGATACTGCTGTGGAGGTATCCACCATGAGAAATGGCAGAGCTAAACCATATTTTTCTGGTCCAATGGAGAATTTTATGGATAGTGGAACTAGGGAGATAGAACAACCAAAATGTTCTAATGTTAATATACCTTTATTTTATACTAACGATGTGTTTGATATTAAAGCTATAATAGAAAAGCATTGGCACATATTAGGCGTGGATGAATCTATTAGTAGATTAGTTGGGACCAGACCTAAGTATTATTATAAGAATAGCTTGAACCTTAAAAGGATTTTATGCCATAGAGGTCCTGAGCTAAAACACATGAGACATTCGTCCAACACTGTTCCTTGCAATAATTGTAAACAGTGTGCCTATATCAATACCAACACCACCTTTCAACCACCTCTGATGAATAGGGTTTTTAGTTTTTATACTGGAACCACCTGTAGATCTGAACATGTTATTTACTTAGCCCTTTGCGGTTCTTGTACGTTTATGTTGGGAAAACCAACAGACAACTGAGAGAAAGGGTGAGGGAGCATATATATAGCATTAGGATAGGAGATGATAGGAATGCCCTGTCTAGACATTGTAAGGCTAGAGGTCCATCACATACTTTTAGCTTTTTAGTCATTCAGACTATTGATTGTAATCCTAGAGGAGGCGACATAGAAACCTTGACTTTGGAGAATGAGACTAGGTGGATTATAAGGTGGAAAGCTGACTCTCCACCTGGACTGAATGATAAGGTTAGCCTTCACCCTTTTTTGAAGAAAAGGAGACTTAGGGCTTTGAAATAGTTCAATGAATTACTATAGCTTTTGTTTCTATGATGCCAGGAGTTTTTAAGATGCTATGAATGTTTTATTTATTTTTATATATTTTGATATACAGTATGTACAGTTTCCCCCTTTGTAATGAACTTAATAGAATATTTATACATGAGAAAAAATTTTTAGAAGCATGTTGGATGTGATTTTAGTGTGTTGCTGCTATGTTTGGCACCATCTAGTGACCAGTTTATTAATTACAGGTCGATATATTGACTTAGACAGCAATATATGATGAATAAATATTTATTTATTTATTTTAGGATTTTATAAAGAATATATATACAGAAATAATGTCATGATATCTGCTATTGAATATACCTTATGCATGTACCACATACATATTGTGTTGTATTATATCAATTGTTGAATCACTATTAATTATGTTTAATTAATATTTTAATTAATCAATTGTATTTGGGTATATAAGACTGTGCTATCTATTTGTTCTTTGTACAGTCTGATGAAGCCCTGCTGGGGTGAAAGCGCTTACTGATTAAAGGACGTTCTGTTCACGATTGAGCTGGAGCATCTGTTCATATATTTTTACATTCGAGTGATCATTGTTTGGTGAATTGGTGAACTTTTGAGTTTATTTTCAAGCCACAGCGTTCCACGTTTGATTTTGCATCAAGTAGAATGCCCTATTCTGGATGTATCTCACCCAACATCTGCAGCAATTGGAGACACCCTGAATGTCCCCCACCTAAAGGATCAAGGAACCCCAACAGCTGTCATATGCTGCCAGATTGAAGACACTCCCACTCTATTCACTCACATACCGTCTGCTTAGAGGTGACATGTGCCTGACATGCAAGGCCATGTCCAAACAGGGATTAATGGACATGCTCCACCTCAGAATCGGCAGATCCACCTGAACCACTAGTGCAGGTGACTTACACCTTAGCAGGGATGTAGGTTGGACATGTTGGAGGGATGGAGTTATCACCCGGAGACTCCCTATGCTGTGGAATACAATCCCGGTCCATGTGAGGCAGAGCACCTTGCTGGCTGTGTTCAAGAGGTATCTTGACCTGTGGATGGAAGGTCATACGTTTAACCCGGGGATCGTCACTGTGTCACTGCTGGAGAGAGTCATGACAAAATAATGGGCAGAGTACTGTTTCCATATAAGGGGTGGTGTACGCCAATGAACTCTGTGCTAGGCTTATACCTGCCTTAGGGAAGATAGCCTAGTATAAACCTATGTACCTATGAACCTATCTGACCATGTTGCATTATGTTCAGATGTGAACTACTTACAACAGCCTCATCCAACATCTGTAGTGTATTCCACAACATGGGTGTACATTGGCTAACACCACCGATGTGCCCTAGGCCATTTCTAATGCTAGTCGGAGAGTGTGTTTGTCCATCAACACATTGTAAGTGTAGTTTGCCATGACATATGTCTTGTTTAGTATACTGTGCCTCTGTCTACCTGTGACATAACATTGATACCCAGGGTAAACCTCCCATCTCCGATCCACTCATTAGGATTCCTGTTGAGGGGACTCAACGAGTGTCTCTACGGACAACCTGTACTGGTAGTTTACTCATGCGTGGGGGTGGCTTCTGTGTTATGGATAATGCAGTACAGCCTGTCCTATGTATGTCAGTGCTGGGGTTCAGGTCCCTCATGTGCATAGCTCCCTGCCATTCAGATTGTACAAGGTGCAGCATGTGCATTGATTCCAGCTTGGACATGGCTTTCTACATCAGGCACAGCTTGCATCTGGGTGGACAGCATGGCAGTGTGTGGAGCTGCACTCTGTTTAATCAGGCTACACATTACATGTGTTCCAGCTCTTTCATACTCCTGGTGAGGTACTGTTGTGGACTTTACAGGTGCTGGATGTGTCTGCATGAGGTACACCCCACAGGGGCTGTTGTGGTCATTTCTAATGCTGATGAAAGATAACTGCAGAACCACAATGACCTCACCTTAGCTAGATGTCAGACAGCATGGACCATGCAATCACAAATAAAAACAGGACCCTCTCCACAAAGGGAAAGTGTCCTGTCTGGTGGACACCAGCCATAAACAAACTGTATGACAGATGAGGGTTACTAATGCAAGACAGAGCTACATCTCCAAAAGGGAAGACAGCTGTGATCAGCACTAGTAGAAAGCTACATTATCTCATAAAGACATGCAAGGTCAACTTGGGGACATAAATCACCAAAGACAATGAAGGTAACCACACTGCTTTCTTCAGTTATGTCAGACACCTGGTTGTGAACCCTCAGATATGCTCAGAGTTGGTACACAACAACATATATTCCAGTGACCTGACAGATATTGGCAACATTCCGGCAGACAGCTTCAGTGCGAATCACCCCCTCCCTCACCCCCAAAAGAAGATAGTTATCACTGCTGTATGTAACCTCACTGTCATCTTGGATGTCCATGTGAGAGCCGCACTCAGCAAAGACAAGTACACAGCATCCATGGGACCTGCTGGTATCCCCGGTTGCATGCTATGTGAACTCCAGAAGGGGCTGGACCCGTATATACAACTGCTATTTAACCTTAGTCGTGCTACAGGATATGTACCTGAACACTGGCATACGGCAACAGTGGTCCCACTCCACAAAGGAGATCCCTCCACAGACCATGGCAACTACCACCACACAAGCTTAACTAGCCTTGTCTGCAAAGCTATGGGAAGAGTCATTATGGAGCTCTTACACAGACACATTGCTGACCTACGGACCCTTGTTCCCACCTAGTTCAGCTTTGTACAGGGCAGATCCTGCCTTTTGCACCTAGTTGACTACTATGAAACTGTCAGTAGGGCCATCGATGAGGGCTATGCAGTCCACACAGCCTACCTGCACTTGGCTAAGGCCTGTGACACAATACCACACTCAGTCATCATAGCCAAGCTCAACAGCTGACATATAACAGCATATGTCACAGGATAGGTTGAAAAATGGCTAAGAAACAGAACCCATACAGTCAACATTGCAGGTGCCTTGTCAGATTCGAAGCCAGTCACAGGTGGTGTCCCACAAGGATGTGTCCTGGGTCCCTTCTTAATTGGTATTTACTTTTCAGATGTGAAAGCAAACATAGGGGGGTTGTGGCTGACAAAGTTTGCAGATGACTGCAACCTAGGCACCATAGTGAATACATCAGCTGGCACACACATACTACAGAATGCCGTCACAAAGGCGGATAGCTGGTGCCAGACGCATGGCCTGAAACTGAATGCAACTGATGTGTATTCATCCCCTTTGGGAGGAACAAAGTACCCACAGATCAATACATAGACAGCAACCCACTGAGCACAGACAACAAATCAGACACCTGGGGACACATGTAGATAGTGACATCTCTTTTGACACCCCTGTTGCCAAAGTGGTTAGGAAGACTTTCTATCTTGCCCACCTTATCATGGAGGGTTTTCCATCCAGATCATAGGAGGTCATTGTTCCACTATCCTTCTCCCTTATCAGGCCCATGATTGAATACAAAGCCCCATATGGTATGTACCTCGCCCAGCACTTGCAACAGCTGGAGACACCCCAAAAGTACCTACCATGAAGATCAGGGTTCTTCAACACATGTCATATGCTTCCAGAATAGAGGAAATCCAGCTTTGTTCAGTGTCATACCGCATACTTACAGGTGACCTATGCCTGACATACAAGACCATGTCCAATCAGGATTTGGTGGATATGCTCCACTGCAAGCAATTCAAATCCACCAGAGCCATGAGAGCTGAGGATTTGAACCTCAGCACATACATGTATAGGACATGCTGGAGGGACAGAGTCATAACTCAGAGGCATCTCACACTCTAGCAGAGTATCCCAGTTCATGTTTGACAGAGTCCCTCACTGACTCTCTTCAGGAGACATCTGGACAACTGCATATGAGACAGAGGCACAGACTAGACAGAGGCACAGTCATGTTATTCAATTACGTAAGGGGGTCATAATGTGTCACTACTAAGTCAGAGGCACAATATTCAGAATCTATTCTGTACACTTATTATCACTATAAGGGGTGGCAATAGCCACATCACTATGGCTAGGCTTATACATGCACTAGGGCAGATAGCCTAGTAGTAGACTATGACACTATGAAACACTGGTGTATGTATAGGTATTGTCAGTCAAACACTATGATGTGGTTTGGGGGGCTTGATATCTCCCTGTATTCCAACATTGTTTTGTCTATTCCTTCTAGCATGTCTAGGGATCAGTTGCTAGTGTCCTCTCCTGCTCAGCTGGTGAACCTGAGAATATTGAGGCAATGTTACACTTGCCTCATGTACACTGACAACCCTCTCCTTCTCCCATAAAACACACATACATGTGAGAGATGCAACTATATTGCCAAAGTGGAGGCTGAGCTCTCTCAACATAGGACTAGCAAGACCAGAGAGAAGGTGAAGGTAACCACACACATCACAAATCCAGTCTCACATGGCACTATCACAACTTAAGATCATACACATAGACACACAGAGACATACTCGGAGGCTCTGATCAGACTTCTACCAAAACGGCAGTGGCCACCACAGCAGACACTCACACAACTGCCTCCACAGGGCACAGCACATGCAACACACTGACCACAGAGTCGGTGTGCCAAACAGTCACAGCCCTTAAGGCCAAACACAATGCCAGACACACTTGTCATAGGTGACTCCATAGTCAGACACACTGACGTCCTGCTCACCAGATCGAGTACGGAGGAGGTCACAGTAAGCTGCCTATCGGGCACTGGAATCCACCACATAATGCAAGCACTCAGGTCACTCAAATGCAAGTACAAGTCTGACCCAGTCATTATCCATGCTGGTGTGAACGACCTGAGATGTACCTCCCTGGACTACATGGAAAGAGACATAGAGGATCCCTCTGATTATGTAGGCCAGGCAGGTATGACCCTGACCTTCAGCAGTATCCTACCTTCACCAAGTATGATGCCACATAAACAGAGACAAGATGATCAGCTGTAATAATTTGCTTAAACTATGGTGTCATTCAAAGGGGGTCCAATGTCTGTCTGCCTGGGATGACATGCTGGACAGGCCACGCTGATTTGCAAGGGACGGCTTGCACCTGTCACCCCTGGGCTTCCGGATTTCGGCTGATGCTCTTGCCACCCCCATTGTGCCTTTTTTATGCAGGATTCAGATTCTATACCTACCACCCTAGAACACAGTAAAGGAAAGACACTAAGGGTAATGCTGCTCAATGCCAGAGGTCTCAACCTCAAGCTGCACACACTCTATGCCCTTCTCAGTATGTAGCACATTGATGTCTGTGCTGTGCCTGAAACCTGGTTCACAGCTTCTGACAGCACCCCGGCACTATCGGGTGTTACCTCATATCATGCGTTCCGGCACCAGAATCCGGACAACACCAAGAAAGGAGGGTGGGTGTCCATATTCATCAAGGACACCCTCACCTCATGGTTGGTGGCAACACACAATGCATCGGAGACCATCCAGGTGCCAGTGACCGTAGGCAAGACTGCTCTGCAGTTTGTAGCATGTTACATGCCACCCTCTCAAACTCAGGTACCTCACACAGCTGTCCTGCAAACACTGAAGGGGATAAATGTATCTCCAAACACCATCCTACTGGGTGATTCCAACTATCCACATATAGACTGGGATCACTAATCAAGCCACAACACTCTAACACAAAGGTTCCAAGAGTTCATACACTCAAATGCCATGGAACAACTGGTCCCAATCCCCACAAGTGGAGGCAACATACTAGAACTCATCATCACGAACATGGGGTCACACTGTTCAACACCAGAAGTATACCCATCATTGGTGAGATCAGATCATGGACTAATCTCAGTGGGAGTCCACATCCCACCCACACTCCAGATAGAAAAACAAACAGTGAAGACCTTCTCAAGTGCCGACTTCACATTTCTAAGGACTGGTGTGGTCTCTTTCAAGGCCCCCAAGCCAGCGGACACCATTATCCAAGCCACTGTATCACTTACAAATGCCTTCTACCAGCACCTCCAGGACTGCATGGATCAGGCAATCCCAAACAAAACAAAGACTCTTTGTACCACAGGCAAGCATCCAGTCTGGTGGACCCTAGCCATAAACAAGCTCTACAACACAAGGAAGGAGCTACTACGAGATAGAGCAAAATCCGTAGAAGGGAAGACACCCCTGCTCATTGTGAGTAAAACACTGGGTTCCCCCATACAATCATCCGAGGCGAGTTTTGAGAGTAAACCCACTCAGGACTCAAGGGACAATCATGAGGCCTTTTTACCTATGTTTGAAACCTGGGAGGAAGCTCCCAGCTATGCTCAGAATTAGTTCGAATGATGTAAATATCACTGAACCTACAGACATTGCCAACATACTGGCTGACAGGTTCAGTGCAGATTTCCCCCCCCCCCTCCCCCCAACTGGAGGGGTATCTACACCAGAGGATTGTAGCCCCCCAAACATCTCCAATGCTGGGGTGGGAACTGCTCTATCCAAGGCGGAAAACACTTTATCCATGGGACCAGATGGTGTCCCCAGTTGTGTGCTCCATGAACTCAATGAGTAATTACACCCGCAGTTAGGGCAGCTGTTTAATCTTAGCCTCACCTCAGGATATGTGCCCAAGGAGTGGCATACGGCAATGGTGGACCCACTTCACAAAGGAGGTGCCTCCACCAACCCCAGAAACTACCATCCCATCAGCTTGACAAGCCTGTTCTGCTAAGCTATGGAGAGGATCATAATGGGAATTATAAATGAAGACATAGGGGACTTGCAGACATTGGATCCAATCCAGTTTGGCTTTGTCAAGGGCAGATCATGCCTTTTAAACTTGGTTGACTTTTTCAAGACAGTCACCCAGGCCATTGACGTGGGCATGGCAGTCCACACAGCCTACCTTGACCTGGCAAAGGCTTTCGACACAATACCCCACTCAGGTATCATTGAAAACATCACCAGCTTAATTGTGAACCCATACATCACAGCATGGGTTGCAAACTGGCTAAGTGACGGAACACACAGGGTCAAAGTTGCTGGTGCCATGTCACACTCCAGAGCTGTCACAAGTGGTGTCCCACAGGGCTCAGTCCTGGGCCCACATTTGTTCAGCATCTACTTTTCAGAAGTATGAGCAAACACAGGAGGATTATGGCTGACAAAGTTTGAAGAGGACTGCAAACTGGGAAGCATAGTTGGAAACCCATCAGACACAGACATCCTTCAGAAGGGTCTCATAGACACAGATAACTGGTGCCAGAGCCATGGCCTTACGTTAAACGCTAAACAATGCATAGTCATATACTTCGGGAACAACAGGGTTACCCCTAGTTCCCATCTAGGTGGCAATCCTCTAAGCACAGAAGAGGTTATCAGGGTCCTGGGCACCCAGGTTGACAGTAATATTTTGTTTGACACTCACATTGCCAGAGTAGGCCTGGGGCAGTTCCTGCTATTAGGACAGAGGTGTGACCTGGTAGTATCAGGGTGCTGATGTGGGCTTTGACCCTGTTTTCTATTACAGCACTGATATCTACATTCTCTATACTGTGTGCGTTTACACTGCATGCATTTATACTTCTGGCATTGGGTAGCATTACATCTAGGTTACTATCGCTTGTGGTACCTATGAGGTAGGTTTGTGTTTTTTGTGGTTTATGATTGGTGTGGGTGGATGTTAGTTGGGTCCTCAGGTGTGCATATGGTACATGGTATTACATTACTTAACACATGGCATTCATGCCTCAGGTGGTGCTGCAGGGCTGCCTCTGTCGGATGCACATACTACACTCCCTGTACATGTTTGGAAGCAGGTTGTGTCATGTTAGGCATCCCTGTTACTATATGAGTGAGTCAGAGTGGGTATCAGTCCCAGTGTTCCTACTGACCAAGTGTATGTGCTATCGCGTTGCCTCTTTGCCAAGGCCAGGGCATACTGGGCATGCCTCCTTCTGCCTACTGGGACAAGGTCAGGTTGTTCCTCCTCCGAGTCGCCCTCTGCCTGTGGTGGCCTTGGCAATGGTGGGGGGATGTTAGGCCCAGCCCTGTGCTGGTCCTGCTGCAGCTGTTTCCGCAGGATCATATTATGTAGCATAGCACATATCATGACCATTTGAGTACATGTAGTTGGTGTGTACTGCAAGGCTCCACCAGATGTGTCCAGACACCGGAACCGTGACTTGAGCAGCCCAAACACACGCTCTATGACATTACGTGTTTGTGCGTGTGCCTCATTATGGCGTTCCTGTTCAGGTGTGTGTGCATTTCTGATGGGTGTCATCAGCCACGGCTCAAGTGCATAACCTGCATCCCCCACTAGGTGTCCGTGTGGGAAGTCCCCACTGGCAAATGACTGTTACAGCTGCGTCAGATGCCAGATGTGGGAATCATGGTAGCTCCCAGGGCAGCCAGCACACACATTCATTATTATGCCCTGGGCATCACACACGACCTGGCAGTTGATGGAGGGGTATCCCTTGCGGTTAATGTAGACTCTACCCCGCTCACCAGCTGGTGCTTTGATGCGTGCGTGCAGTCTATTGCACCCAGCACCTCAGGGTATCCCGCTATTTGCTGGAAGAGATGCATATTGCTGGCCACAACCTCACGGTCATTAGGGACATATATATGATCACCGACATGTGCTGACATGGCATCCAGGAACTGGTGCAGTACCCTGGAGGCTGATGCCTGTGATATCCCCATCATATCACCAGTTGGTCTTTGGAAGGTACCTGTTGCTAGTATTCTTAGGCCAACACATACCTTGGTTTCCACTGGGATGGGTTCCCCTCTGTTGGTTCTGTGTGTGAGGCGTGGCCTGCACAGCTCAACTATTTGCTGCAGGAGCTCTCTGTCCACTCTATAGCACTCTACTATCTCCAGCTCATGTAACCCATGGTAGGTGACCCTGGGCCTGTATACTCTTCTCCTTCTCCTCACTCTGGGTTGTCTGTCAGCATCTGCATTGACACCACCCTCAGCAATTCGCCTTTGCCTGATTATAACAGCTATGGCAGCCCATAGCATTTCTGCTCTGAGTTCAGCTTTTTCAGTTTTCAATTCTGATAGCTTACTTTCTTGCAGTATCTCTTGTGAGAAACACCCTGCACTGCTCTTTGCAGTGTTTTAAGTGCTGGGTTGGGCTTCTAGTCTGCCTGCATAATTGCCTGCTTCCAATTGTTTCCAACAATTAACTGCAGCAGTATCCTCTGGCAGTTTCCGTGTAATTTAGTTGTTTCCTGTTTCCTCTCTGTTTCCTGAGGGGGAGCAATGTGCACACCAGCTTAAACACGCTCACAGTCACTTAAGCGCACGCACACATCCCTACACGGTGTTACACGCGCGCACACATCCTTACACGGTGTGAACTAGGCTGATTCATGTTAAAACGCGCGCACACTGCCTTAAACACGTGCATGCCCGCGCAAACCGTTGTACACGGTTTGCAACACGCTCCCATATGTTGAGCCTGCCTTACACGCGCGCACATGCGCGCATGCACGTATATCAAGAAACTTTGAGTGTAGGGATAGCGTAAGCCTTCAGTTTCTTCACTTTCCTAGTGTTCTGTTGGGACACACCTCCCTCCCTGAAGTCTGTCTGTCATCTTTTACCTTACATTGCCCTCCAATCTGGTACATTTGTATCTATCCTTCCCCCCCGTGATGTCACCTACCTTGTACTCTGTTCCTCCCCCTTCTCTAACTCTTACACTACTCAGAAAGTGCTCATTACCTATGTGGCAGTGTGATTCAGTATTGTAACCCTCATTTACATAGGATTGCCTAGTAATGACTAGTTACATGTCTTACATGGAGCTTCCCCCCCTTGACAACCACTAAACGGAGGCCATATTGTTTTTGGTCTGCAAGTCCCTCCATTGACATTACATGTAATACATAAATCCCACAATTCTGGGCTTATAAACTTCGGTTTCTAGTTTTAGGTAGCGCACCCCGTTTGTGCGGGTGTGCGCTGCAGTTAAACCTTAAAATCCCGTGAAAAAAAAAATGTTATATTACATATTTTTGCAACACTTTTTCATGCTAATGGCCACATAGTTGGCCATTGGCATGCTTAATGACACAAATGCACCCTTTATTTGGAGCTGACATAGCTCCGTTTTTAATTTTGCAGAAATGTACTCAGTTGTCAGCTGAGTACATTTCTGCAGCTAACACGTCCGTTACACGGACTGGTTTCTGCTTCGTGGATCGCTCAGATACCTCATTTGCATATCTTTCAGCTGCAAATGAGGTATTGAGCATTTCCACACCCAGTCCGTGTAAGAGACGTGTTAGCTGTCTCTTACACGGAGATTTGGGCTGTTCCTGAATCGGGAGGCTTACACGGAGGCTTACACTACTCTTGAACTCCGTGTAAGCCTTCCTGAATCCGGCCCATAGTTTAGGAATGTTTTGATAGAAATAGAAAAGTACTGATTAATACATGTTTTATACAACTTCTAATAGAAGAGCCATTTCTGCTGTTATAATACATCAGTGTGTGTTAGTGTGTGACCCTTGTTTCAGGCTGCTGTGACCTTTTCAGTCTATCTTTATCCTAATAGCAGGCTGACAATTTTAAAAACCCACTGCGAAGTCTTATAGCTAGTTTGCATCTGTTGTCTGACATTAGATTATTAGAGAAATTATTTTCAGTATAAATATTTATTTATATTAATAATTATGCCTTGATAAAGAGAGGAATTATTTCTAACACAATCTTATCTTGGCTGATGGCCTTTTAGCCAGGCATTCCATGCAGCTTTTGTATTTATGTTTTCAGTCACTGGCATTTACATAAAAGATTGTTCACACATGCTGCTCAGAGAAGATTTCTGTAAGCTGGTGTCCCAAAACTGCTTGAGATCCCAATACTATAATAGTTCCCCCTGAACAGTCATGAGAACCCATGTTTGTTTATTTTGTTTAGTGCATATTATGAAGCTTCATTGGTTCAGAAGACTTTGTAAATCGTATGATGTCTTGGACCTGGTGCACTTGATCCTCTGTCAAAACCTGTACTGCTTGCTGTCTTACACATTTGATTTCACATTTGATGACAACAATTAATAGGTTTGCACATTCTAATATATCAAGTATGACCAGTGTAAGCTGCATTAGTTTTCCTTTTTAGCCAGTGATAGAACCACTCAGTCAAGAGAACCATGTTTCTTTTTCTATTTGTGCTTTTTAAGCAATTTACTCAATTAGCTTGAGGTAACACTTGATTTTAGGTTCATTATCAGGAATATAAATACCATATTCCTTTCCTACCAATGCACAAAATTTAATGCCATGTGGTTATGTAACTTTTAATTTCTCTAATAGACCTGCCAGTTTTTTAATGTCTCAAATAGCTTTTTCTTTTCCATAGAATGGAAAGATTGATGCTCATGCAAGGACATCATTTCATACATACATTTTAGTATGTCTAATGGATGGAATTACATGTCACAAACAATGCAATCACAATTCATTTTAATTCTCAGGAAGCCATTTATAGGCTTTTTTACCACATATGTAATATATACCTGCTTAAACTGGAATTATTTATGCAATACAGTGTTTAGTTTTAGCTTTTTTAAATATTTAGCAAGTTTCATTACAAAAACTTTTTAAACATTGTTCACTGGTATTTCAGGTAGCATAATGAATACTACAATAAATGTTTTTAATAAATGGGTGATTACTTGTTCCTTCTCCTTGTAAACAAACATTAGCAGTCACATTTGTATGAACAAACCTCAAGAAAGGGTATTTCCTTGGGATAGAATCATTCTTTGGAACACAGTCTTGGTTTGTGAGATTCAACATTTTCAGCAGGGTAGAGGGAATAGTTCATATGGAATTCCTACTGTTTGCATTTTGTGTTATTTCAGCACAGATCCAACATTGTTTAGCATTCAAAGTTTCTGAGTACATTTACAGTGATTTGGTAAAGGTATTGAAGTCCACCTTTCTTCGTATGGATGAGTAAAAACTTGTCAGGATTACGATTAATATTAGGATTTTCATGGTTCGATATTTGCTGGAAGAGAAAATAATTGTGTTCTTATTAGTTGTATCTGATATTATGTCCCTTTATATTAGTTATTACATTTATAAGTTATTTAATTTTTACCCTCCATTTTAATCTTTTAACATGATTTTTATGAAGCCAAGTCAACCATTTTGGTGGCTAATTTTTATATGGCTGGATTTGTACAGCCACTAGCCCCACTTTGGTAACAATGTAGGGTCCTATTTATTTTGAATCCCATTTACTTGTGTTTCCAAACTGACGGACCATTACAAGATTTCCTTGTTTCAATTGTACCGCCCTCAATTCCCAAATTTAATTTTGTTTACTCAGTTTTAGATTATGGGCTTGTCCAGCTTCCCAGACTCTCCCTTTTGCCCAACTGATTTAGTCTTGGAGCTGGTCCCACAATTTTGTTTCTTCTAATGGTATCCCATAAGGGATTTCTCCTGCTTGTAAATTCATAGGTCGACCCGTTATTAGTTCATGTGGAGTTAACCCACATCCCTGAGGAGAATTTCACATCTTAATCAAAATGTTGGGTAAATGTTTTACCCAATGATTTCCATACTCAGAAATAATTTTCCTCAATCCTTCCTTCAGAGTTCTATTAGCTCTTTTGACTTTTCAGAACTCTGAGGATGGTAAGGAGTATGAAACCATTGCTTGATTCCCCAAGTTTTACACATTTATTTTGTCAGTTTTCCAGTAAAGCGAGTTCCTTGATCACTATGTATTTCTCGGGGTACTCCCCATGTTGGGATGATCCATTCACTTATTATTCTAACTTTTTGTTGGATTAGTGTCCACCCATCCAGTATATTCATTTATTAAAGTAAGTAAGAAACTAAACCCTCCTAGTGCTGTTGGAAGAGGTCCTACAAAATCCATGTGTACCCTTTCCCATGGTCCCAATGCTTGTGGGAGTCTATATTGGTTTTTCCTATTTTGTTTTCCCACATTGTGCATGGCACATGTAACACATTTGTCTACATGATTTTGGATATCTGTTGTCATTCCTTTCCATTTAAATCTAGAACTAACAATTTGTTGTAGTCTTTCCCTTCCTGGATGACCTAGGAAATTATGATAAGTTAACAACATTTTTCCTTTTCAATAGTTTGTACTCTGTGTAAAAGACCTTTTTTGAATTCTCCTGGTATTGACCAAGGTTCTGGAAATGTAACCCATTTCCATTCACTTCCTTGTATTATTTCCAATTTTTCCTATTTTCTCTTTCTTAATGATATCTGGCTGTTGTCTTAGAATTTTTACTAAGCTTCCTAACTGCTGATTATTTTTGTTTGTTTTTGCATTTACGGTCATATGGGCACCTTGTTCAAATTCAGGACCCCATAATGGCTTCATTTAATTTGTTCCTGTTACTGTTAATCCACATACAGTAGGTGTTATGATGATCCCATCACACTGGATCTGGGTAATTTTACCTACCTCACTTTTCACTCTATGCTTATACTTTGTACACTGATCTCTACAAAAGTTAGCTGTGCAATATAAAGGTAAAGGTAAAGGATTTACAGGTAAGTCGATTTGTACTTGGCACTTATTGAAAATATTTTGTACCATTTCTCTTATTGCTTTTCTTTCATGTCATTTATTTCCCATGCCCAGTATTGAGGAACATTTTGTATTGGATAACTTTCTTTGGAGTCAAGGGCTTCTTCTTTTGCTAGCTGATTTACTATTTTATTAGCCTGACTGTGTACCTATTTTTTGGTGTGAGCTTTGACCTTATTCATACTCACTGTAGAAGGATTGTTATTTTTTATCAAACTCCAAATTTCTGTTAACACTTCCTGATGACTGATTGGTTTACCATCAACTGCAATCAAACCTCTTTTTGCCCAAATGGGAAGAGATGATGTTAAGACTCGGACTACATATTCTTTGTCTGTATAAATATTTACAGGTCTGGGCAATAGCAAAGCTTGTTTAACTGCTTCTAGTTCAGCTCTTTGTGCTGAGCATCCCCCTGGGAGACTACCCTTCTTATGTTTTTGGTCTCTGCATTGTATATTGCCCATCCTGTCGCAAAACACCCTTTTTCAGAGCTCCAGAATTTGGATCCATCTGTATACAATTCTGATGCTCCTTCTATAGTTTGGGTGCCCTCCCTTAAGTGTTCCTCTAATTCATTTTTCAAGTCCGGACACTCATGAGATTTCCCTTGGTAATTAAACATTCTGGTAAAAATGAATCCCAGGGATTTCTACTCTGATTCCTCCTTCCTGACTTGTAAGACATGCAGTGATTTTACCAAGTCATGCATTATTTATGCTCTTTGGATTTCCTTCTAACATGTATTTCCCTGGAGTATGTTTGGTCTGTAGCACAATTGGAGAGCCCTGAATCATATGGCATGTTACTTCAGTACACCATTCTGCTATGATGGCTTGCTTCTTACATTTTAGTAGTTTTAGTATTTCCTGCATTACATGATGAAAAACTGTTGGAGCATTATGAAAGCCCTGAGGCATTCTTGTCCAAGTATATTGTTGGCCTTTACAGTAAAAGCAAATTTCCATTGTGAGTCTTTATTTAGAGTAATACTCCAGAAACCATTACTCACATTTAATGTGGAGAAAAGTTTCATTTTTTCCTGAATCTGAGCAATAAGATCAGGCATGTTTCCTACTATTGGCAAAGAACGAAGTATCACCTTATTAAGTTCTCTGTAATAAACAGTAAGACGATAACTTTCATCTGGCTTCTGTACAGGCCAGTATGGACTGCTAGCTGGTGAATTAACTTTTCTTACTACCCCTTGAGCTTCTAAAGCTTTCACAAAATTCAGTATGGCCTCCTCTTTCTTTACTGGATATTGTTTTATAGGTCTCTTGGGGCTGCCTCTTACTTTAAGAATAAAGTCAGGGACTTATCCACAATCATTTCTATGTTTAGCAAAAATATTCTGATAGCAATAAATTAGCTGAGCCAGCTCTTGCTTTGGTGTTTTTAATAACTCAACTAAATTATACTGTCATGGGCCTTTGACACTGTATTTGCATAATGTTACAGAGATGATTAACACTTCATTTAATGGTCTCTTAATTAATTTTCTGTTGCTCAAATCTATAATGTAACCTCTTTGTTTTCAGATATCATTTCCAATGACGTTTTGTAGATGAGGACCTGATACTCATGCATGCTGGAAGGTGTCTTCCCCTATCTTTGTTTTTACAGGGAGACTTACTTGTGCTTGAGAGATTTTTTTTCTCCCAACCCTTGCAAGTTTATAGTTCTTGTTCCTGGGAATGTTCTTGTAGTAATGCTAACTGCAGTTCCTGTACCTTATTAAATATGTGTCTAAGTGGTCTCTTACCCAAATTTGAGCATGTGGCATTAGTATTCTTTTTCTTTAGTTTCATTATGTAAAGCTGTTAATTCATTTGTTGTCTCTTTTACTTGTCTGTTTGATCCTTTTACACTTTCCTGTAAGTGGGAACATATATATATTTTGCTGCAAAGCTTCAATGTACACAAACTGTTGTAAGACAGCTGGAATGAATGTTTTCTTAACAAAATTTATTTTATTTTGATTTGTTTTTTTCCTACTCTGTAAACTCATAAATCAAAGAAGGCAGTTTAAATAGGACTTCTCTTTTTCCATCCTTCAGGTACTTCTTTTTCCCTTAACTTTTGTTGCTTTTGACTGACCCATTCATGAATAATATTTAATAAACATTGTGTATCTCCTCTCTGTCAATTATTACCACCTGCACTATTTGCTTGGTTTATAACTTTTTCAAATCTGGGAAAATTAGGAGATAAAATTAACCTTGATGCCTTAGCTTTCTCTGAGGTATTTTTAGAATATGACATCTCTCTTTCTTCAGAGAATGAAACAAACCTATCAGATTATTCCTGAGACATTTCCTCAGTAATACTTTTAATTTTTTTTTTAAATGGTTTAGCAAATTTTAATAAATATCTGTTTATTGATCTGGTTACAGATACTTTTTCTGGTATAAAATCTTGGTTTATGATATAAAATCTTGGTTTAAATCTCTAATATTTACTTTTAAAATTCAGTTTCTCAGATCTAGTTTTTGGTTATAACAACTGTGATGCCTTAGCCCTACCACATTTAAAAATCTAATTACCATGCAAATTCCTTAAACTGCATGCCTAATAAATTATAGACTACACATGTAACTATAGGAGAACAAAGCTTTAGTGCATTTTACAAACAACAGAAAGACTAGAGTCTCACCCTATTTCGGCAGTGTGGAAATCCCGTCTTGGGAATTAGCTGGCCGGCTTTTTCTTTCCCACCTTCCTTTTCTGTGGATGAGACTCCATGGAGGAGAACTGATCCTATCCTGAGGATTCTTTGTTTTCTGTCCCTCCACGGAAAACTGATTCAATTTTGAGGATTCTAATTTTTCCTTTATTCGCTGACTTTTAAAAGTCAAGACCTTTCTGCACTATTTCAACTTTCTTCACGTTTCCAACATCTGCACTTTATGCCTTGCTTCCTCCGGTTTCGGCACCAAAACTGTAAATGTATTTACAAGCACTGCACCTATGAGGAAAAAAATACAGGCAGTTAGAAAAGAAGAATAAATGATTAGCAAAGCAAGGCATTCCAGGGTCAGTCTAGTTTATTTCATCTTGTATCTGGTTTGGTTTACTGACTGACTGAATGACTGACTGACTGACTGACAAATATTACAGATGAGGACAGGGTTTTATACAATCTTGAAAGTACAGCCTTGCCTCTTTAGACATACATTGTGTCCAAATCAGGTTATACATCTATTTAAAATTGCTTGTGAGCAGACTATTTTAAAAGTTACTACTATAACAGTTTTTTTCCTTTTTAGTGACAAGTACAGAGTCAGCATTCCTTTCTTCAGCTTGCTTTATTATCATATGTTTTTACTGCTTAATTGTCTATTACAACATTTCTAATGAAAAATATCAGACCACAGCAACTCCAAACGCTAAACGCTGCCACTCATAGTAAAATGTCAGCTCGGTGCCAGAAAATAAAACCTCCAAACCACTTGTAAAAGCAAGTAATTTAATGTACTATAACAGTTAAGCACTTTCACTCGTCATAGCGAGCTTCATCAGAACAGTTTAGTTGCATCCCTATGGAGGAAGGTCTTGAGGCCTTTACCAGGAGTTTGAGAAAACACACTAAGATGAGTTGGGATAGGATTTCATTGTTGGTTGAACTCATGAGCATTGTACTAGACAACAATTTCATCTTTTATGAGGGTGAAATTTTCAAGCAAACCAGGGCGTAGCTATGGGAGCGGCTTGCGCTCCCATGTTTGCAAACCTGGTTATGCTTGATTGGGAAGAAAACACTATATTTAATAGTGTTTATTTCAAGAATGTCACCTATTACTCCCATTTCTTAGATGATATTTACATCTTATGGAACGGGGATAGTACCTCCTTCTTGACCTTTATCATTTATTTGAATGCTAGTAGTGATTTCCTAAAATTTACTTCTGTTACCAGCAGTAATGGTGTGCCTTACTTAGATGCTTTCATTTCTGTTGACAATAATAGTTTTAAATCTACCATACATAGGAAGGCTACATTTACTAATTCTTATTTAGATTTCAATAGTTATCATCCAACAAGAATGAAAAGAAACATTTTTAAGGGCCAATGTATTAGGGCTATTAGAATGGCTTCCAAATATTCTGATATGATTGATGAGATTGATTATATTACAGCCCTTTTTAGAGACAGGGATATGATGTAGATTTAATGAAGGATGTAACTACATATGTTGTTAGTCAGTGGTGGAAAAATATACACCACTACTTGGATTAAAAAGTAACCTTAACCCAGTTGACAATTTGTGTATGGATTTAATGGTTACCATTAAACAAGTAAGCGATGAAAACATAAATACAAAAGTAAATAAAAATCTTAAAAGAGCATGTATTATTGAATATGGACCATTTAGCCATATTATCAAGATATTATGGTCAAAAATTGGTATATATTAACAGATGAATAGGATATAGCTGACATAGTGGGTTTTATACCACATTTTGTGAATAAAATGGGTAGGAATTTAAAGAATATTTTAGAAAAGGTAAAAAAGGAAAAGGACAGGAACATGGTAAATACCACAAAATGTGGGGCTTGTCACCAATGTTCTTCTATCTGTGAGTTTAGTAGTGTAACACTGAACAACATTAATAAGACCAAAATACACTTTTCTAAAGGAAACTGCAGATCTAGTATGCTAGTATACGTAGCTCTGTGTTCGGTCTGTTCTTCTTATCATATTGGTAAGACCGAAAGACAATTCAGGCAAAGGATATATTCACACTTGTACTGTATTAAAAAGAGGGACACCAAAAATGCTTTGTTCAAGCACATTCTTGAAAATGGAATGGAACACACTTTTAAATTTGCCATCTTAGAGTCCATAAAAAGTAATCCTAGAGGTGGGAACACTAAGAATTACTTAGCATATAGGGAACTATGGTGGCAGGTTTTGACAGATGCCACTACACCTCCAGGTATTAATGATTATTTTTCTATCAAACCCCTTCTTTTATTAAATGGATGATGATTTGTAAAAAAAAAAAAAAAAAAAAATGTTATATAATTTTTAATTTTACTCATTGTAAGCTAGTTATGTTATTACAACTTTAAGACTTGTGCAGTTTTGGCCCCAAATCAGGCATTTAAATGGAGTGTATACCAATTAACTAACTGTTCTGATGAAGTTCGCTATGACGAGTGACAGCGCTTAACTGTTATAGTACATTAAATTACTTGTTTTTACAAGTGGTTTGGAGGTTTTATTTTCTGGCACCGAGCTGACATTTTACTGTGAGTGGCAGCGTTTAGCTTTTGGAGTTGCTGTGGTCTAACATTTCTAATGAGAAATGCTATTTATTATTGTTACAGTTCATATGTACATTATTACTGTTGTTGAATAATTCAAAACTAATGAAAGTTTGCAATTCACAAAGTAGTACAATACAAAAGCTTAATAAAAACTTCATATAAAGTCTGTAGCTTTGCAGCATGTATATGCAAGGCACAACATCTGCTCCTGTTATTCATTGTATGGATAATATGTGAAATATAACAATATACATTTCCTGATCCTTTGCTATTAATGGCATATATGTGCATTTTACAAATCATGTATTTTACATTATTTGCATTCTTTACACATATAGTTTAGGAATGTTTTGATAGAAATAGAAAAGTACTGATTAATACATGTTTTATACAACTTCTAATAGAAGAGCCATTTCTGCTGTTATAATACATCAGTGTGTGTTAGTGTGTGACCCTTGTTTCAAGCTGCTGTGACCTTTTCAGTCTATCTTTATCCTAATAGCAGGCTGACAATTTTAAAAACCCACTGCGAAGTCTTATAGCTAGTTTGCATCTGTTGTCTGACATTAGATTATTAGAGAAATTATTTTCAGTATAAATATTTATTTATATTAATAATTATGCCTTGATAAAGAGAGGAATTATTTCTAAGCACAATCTTATCTTGGCTGATGGCCTTTTAGCCAGGCATTCCATGCAGCTTTTGTATTTATGTTTTCAGTCACTGGCATTTACATAAAAGATTGTTCACACATGCTGCTCAGAGAAGATTTCTGTAAGCTGGTGTCCCAAAACTGCTTGAGATCCCAATACTATAATAGTTCCCCCTGAACAGTCATGAGAACCCATGTTTGTTTATTTTGTTTAGTGCATATTATGAAGCTTCATTGGTTCAGAAGACTTTGTAAATCGTATGATGTCTTGGACCTGGTGCACTTGGTCCTCTGTCAAAACCTGTACTGCTTGCTGTCTTACACATTTGATTTCACATTTGATGACAACAATTAATAGGTTTGCACATTCTAATATATCAAGTATGACCAGTGTAAGCTGCATTAGTTTTCCTTTTTAGCCAGTGATAGAACCACTCAGTCAAGAGAACCATGTTTCTTTTTCTATTTGTGCTTTTTAAGCAATTTACTCAATTAGCTTGAGGTAACACTTGATTTTAGGTTCATTATCAGGAATATAAATACCATATTCCTTTCCTACCAATGCACAAAATTTAATGCCATGTGGTTATGTAACTTTTAATTTCTCTAATAGACCTGCCAGTTTTTTAATGTCTCAAATAGCTTTTTCTTTTCCATAGAATGGAAAGATTGATGCTCATGCAAGGACATCATTTCATACATCCATTTTGTCTAATGGATGGAATTACATGTCCCAAACAACACAATCACAATTCATTTTAATTCTCAGGAAGCCATTTGTAGGCTTTTTTACCACATATGTAATATATGCCTGCTTAAACTGGAATTATTTATGTAATACAGTGTTTAGTTTTAGCTTTTTTAAATGTTTAGCAAGTTTTATTACTAAAAACATTTAAAACATTGTTCACTGGTATTTCAGGTAGCATAATGAATACTACAATAAATGTTTTTAATAAATGGGTGATTACTTGTTCCTTCTCCTTGTAAACAAACATTAGCAGTCACATTTGTATGAACAAACCTCAAGAAAGGGTATTTCCTTGGGATAGAATCATTCTTTGGAACACAGTCTTGGTTTGTGAGATTCAACATTTTCAGCAGGGTAGAGGGAATAGTTCATATGGAATTCCTACTGTTTGCATTTTGTGTTATTTCAGCACAGATCCAACATTGTTTAGCATTCAAAGTTTCTGAGTACATTTACAGTGATTTGGTAAAGGTATTGAAGTCCACCTTTCTTCGTATGGATGAGTAAAAACTTGTCAGGATTACGATTAATATTAGGATTTTCATGGTTCGATATTTGCTGGAAGAGAAAATAATTGTGTTCTTATTAGTTGTATCTGATATTATGTCCCTTTATATTAGTTATTACATTTATAAGTTATTTAATTTTTTTACCCTCCATTTTAATCTTTTAACATGATTTTTATGAAGCCAAGTCAACCATTTTTGGTGGCTAATTTTTATATGGCTGGATTTGTACAGCCACTAGCCCCACTTTGGTAACAATGTAGGGTCCTATTTATTTTGAATCCCATTTACTTGTGTTTCCAAACTGACGGACCATTACAAGATTTCCTTGTTTCAATTGTACCGCCCTCAATTCCCAAATTTAATTTTGTTTACTCAGTTTTAGATTATGGGCTTGTCCAGCTTCCCAGACTCTCCCTTTTGCCCAACTGATTTAGTCTTGGAGCTGGTCCCACAATTTTGTTTCTTCTAATGGTATCCCATAAGGGATTTCTCCTGCTTGTAAATTCATAGGTCGACCCGTTATTAGTTCATGTGGAGTTAACCCACATCCCTGAGGAGAATTTCACATCTTAATCAAAATGTTGGGTAAATGTTTTACCCAATGATTTCCATACTCAGAAATAATTTTCCTCAATCCTTCCTTCAGAGTTCTATTAGCTCTTTTGACTTTTTCAGAACTCTGAGGATGGTAAGGAGTATGAAACCATTGCTTGATTCCCCAAGTTTTACACATTTATTTTGTCAGTTTTCCAGTAAAGCGAGTTCCTTGATCACTATGTATTTCTCGGGGTACTCCCCATGTTGGGATGATCCATTCACTTATTATTCTAACTTTTTTTGTTGGATTAGTGTCCACCCATCCAGTATATTCATTTATTAAAGTAAGTAAGAAACTAAACCCTCCTAGTGCTGTTGGAAGAGGTCCTACAAAATCCATGTGTACCCTTTCCCATGGTCCCAATGCTTGTGGGAGTCTATATTGGTTTTTCCTATTTTGTTTTCCCACATTGTGCATGGCACATGTAACACATTTGTCTACATGATTTTGGATATCTGTTGTCATTCCTTTCCATTTAAATCTAGAACTAACAATTTGTTGTAGTCTTTCCCTTCCTGGATGACCTAGGAAATTATGATAAGTTAACAACATTTTTCCTTTTCAATAGTTTGTACTCTGTGTAAAAGACCTTTTTTGAATTCTCCTGGTATTGACCAAGGTTCTGGAAATGTAACCCATTTCCATTCACTTCCTTGTATTATTTCCAATTTTTCCTATTTTCTCTTTCTTAATGATATCTGGCTGTTGTCTTAGAATTTTTACTAAGCTTCCTAACTGCTGATTATTTTTGTTTGTTTTTGCATTTACGGTCATATGGGCACCTTGTTCAAATTCAGGACCCCATAATGGCTTCATTTAATTTGTTCCTGTTACTGTTAATCCACATACAGTAGGTGTTATGATGATCCCATCACACTGGATCTGGGTAATTTTACCTACCTCACTTTTCACTCTATGCTTATACTTTGTACACTGATCTCTACAAAAGTTAGCTGTGCAATATAAAGGTAAAGGTAAAGGATTTACAGGTAAGTCGATTTGTACTTGGCACTTATTGAAAATATTTTGTACCATTTCTCTTATTGCTTTTCTTTCATGTCATTTATTTCCCATGCCCAGTATTGAGGAACATTTTGTATTGGATAACTTTCTTTGGAGTCAAGGGCTTATTCTTTTGCTAGCTGATTTACTATTTTATTAGCCTGACTGTGTACCTATTTTTTGGTGTGAGCTTTGACCTTATTCATACTCACTGTAGAAGGATTGTTATTTTTTATCAAACTCCAAATTTCTGTTAACACTTCCTGATGACTGATTGGTTTACCATCAACTGCAATCAAACCTCTTTTTGCCCAAATGGGAAGAGATGATGTTAAGACTCGGACTACATATTCTTTGTCTGTATAAATATTTACAGGTCTGGGCAATAGCAAAGCTTGTTTAACTGCTTCTAGTTCAGCTCTTTGTGCTGAGCATCCCCCCTGGGAGACTACCCTTCTTATGTTTTTGATCTCTGCATTGTATATTGCCCATCCTGTCGCAAAACACCCTTTTTCAGAGCTCCAGAATTTGGATCCATCTGTATACAATTCTGATGCTCCTTCTATAGTTTGGGTGCCCACCCTTAAGTGTTCCTCTAATTCATTTTTCAAGTCCGGACACTCATGAGATTTCCCTTGGTAATTAAACATTCTGGTAAAAATGAATCCCAGGGATTTCTACTCTGATTCCTCCTTCCTAACTTGTAAGACATGCAGTGATTTTACCAAGTCATGCATTATTTATGCTCTTTGGATTTCCTTCTAACATGTATTTCCCTGGAGTATGTTTGGTCTGTAGCACAATTGGAGAGCCCTGAATCATATGGCATGTTACTTCAGTACACCATTCTGCTATGATGGCTTGCTTCTTACATTTTAGTAGTTTTAGTATTTTTTGCATTACATGATGAAAAACTGTTGGAGCATTATGAAAGCCCTGAGGCATTCTTGTCCAAGTATATTGTTGGCCTTTACAGTAAAAGCAAATTTCCATTGTGAGTCTTTATTTAGAGTAATACTCCAGAAACCATTACTCACATTTAATGTGGAGAAAAGTTTCATTTTTTCCTGAATCTGAGCAATAAGATCAGGCATGTTTCCTACTATTGGCAAAGAACGAAGTATCACCTTATTAAGTTCTCTGTAATAAACAGTAAGACGATAACTTTCATCTGGCTTCTGTACAGGCCAGTATGGACTGCTAGCTGGTGAATTAACTTTTCTTACTACCCCTTGAGCTTCTAAAGCTTTCACAAAATTCAGTATGGCCTCCTCTTTCTTTACTGGATATTGTTTTATAGGTCTCTTGGGGCTGCCTCTTACTTTAAGAATAAAGTCAGGGACTTATCCACAATCATTTCTATGTTTAGCAAAAATATTCTGATAGCAATAAATTAGCTGAGCCAGCTCTTGCTTTGGTGTTTTTAATAACTCAACTAAATTATACTGTCATGGGCCTTTGACACTGTATTTGCATAATGTTACAGAGATGATTAACACTTCATTTAATGGTCTCTTAATTAATTTTCTGTTGCTCAAATCTATAATGTAACCTCTTTGTTTTCAGATATCATTTCCAATGACGTTTTGTAGATGAGGACCTGATACTCATGCATGCTGGAAGGTGTCTTCCCCTATCTTTGTTTTTACAGGGAGACTTACTTGTGCTTGAGAGATTTTTTCTCCCAACCCTTGCAAGTTTATAGTTCTTGTTCCTGGGAATGTTCTTGTAGTAATGCTAACTGCAGTTCCTGTACCTTATTAAATATGTGTCTAAGTGGTCTCTTACCCAAATTTGAGCATGTGGCATTAGTATTCTTTTTCTTTAGTTTCATTATGTAAAGCTGTTAATTCATTTGTTGTCTCTTTTACTTGTCTGTTTGATCCTTTTACACTTTCCTGTAAGTGGGAACATATATATATTTTGCTGCAAAGCTTCAATGTACACAAACTGTTGTAAGACAGCTGGAATGAATGTTTTCTTAACAAAATTTATTTTATTTTGATTTGTTTTTCCTACTCTGTAAACTCATAAATCAAAGAAGGCAGTTTAAATAGGACTTCTCTTTTCCATCCTTCAGGTACTTCTTTTTCCCTTAACTTTTGTTGCTTTTGACTGACCCATTCATGAATAATATTTAATAAACATTGTGTATCTCCTCTCTGTCAATTATTACCACCTGCACTATTTGCTTGGTTTATAACTTTTTCAAATCTGGGAAAATTAGGAGATAAAATTAACCTTGATGCCTTAGCTTTCTCTGAGGTATTTTTAGAATATGACATCTCTCTTTCTTCAGAGAATGAAACAAACCTATCAGATTATTCCTGAGACATTTCCTCAGTAATACTTTTAATTTTTTTTTAAATGGTTTAGCAAATTTTAATAAATATCTGTTTATTGATCTGGTTACAGATACTTTTTCTGGTATAAAATCTTGGTTTATGATATAAAATCTTGGTTTAAATCTCTAATATTTACTTTTAAAATTCAGTTTCTCAGATCTAGTTTTTGGTTATAACAACTGTGATGCCTTAGCCCTACCACATTTAAAAATCTAATTACCATGCAAATTCCTTAAACTGCATGCCTAATAAATTATAGACTACACATGTAACTATAGGAGAACAAAGCTTTAGTGCATTTTACAAACAACAGAAAGACTAGAGTCTCACCCTATTTCGGCAGTGTGGAAATCCCATCTTGGGAATTAGCTGGCCAGCTTTTTTTTCCCACCTTCCTTTTTCTGTGGATGAGACTCCATGGAGGAGAACTGATCCTATCCTGAGGATTCTTTGTTTTCTGTCCCTCCACGGCGAAAACTGATTCAATTTTGAGGATTCTAATTTTTCCTTTATTCGCTGACTTTTAAAAGTCAAGACCTTTCTGCACTATTTCAACTTTCTTCACGTTTCCAACATCTGCACTTTATGCCTTGCTTCCTCCCGGGTTTCGGCACCAAAACTGTAAATGTATTTACAAGCACTGCACCTATGAGGAAAAAAATACAGGCAGTTAGAAAAGAAGAATAAATGATTAGCAAAGCAAGGCATTCCAGGGTCAGTCTAGTTTATTTCATCTTGTATCTGGTTTGGTTTACTGACTGACTGAATGACTGACTGACTGACTGACAAATATTACAGATGAGGACAGGGTTTTTATACAATCTTGAAAGTACAGCCTTGCCTCTTTAGACATACATTGTGTCCAAATCAGGTTATACATCTATTTAAAATTGCTTGTGAGCAGACTATTTTAAAAGTTACTACTATAACAGTTTTTTTCCTTTTTTTAGTGACAAGTACAGAGTCAGCATTCCTTTCTTCAGCTTGCTTTATTATCATATGTTTTTACTGCTTAATTGTCTATTACAACATTTCTAATGAAAAATATCAGACCACAGCAACTCCAAACGCTAAACGCTGCCACTCATAGTAAAATGTCAGCTCGGTGCCAGAAAATAAAACCTCCAAACCACTTGTAAAAGCAAGTAATTTAATGTACTATAACAGTTAAGCACTTTCACTCGTCATAGCGAGCTTCATCAGAACAGTTTAGTTGCATCCCTATGGAGGAAGGTCTTGAGGCCTTTACCAGGAGTTTGAGAAAACACACTAAGATGAGTTGGGATAGGATTTCATTGTTGGTTGAACTCATGAGCATTGTACTAGACAACAATTTCATCTTTTATGAGGGTGAAATTTTCAAGCAAACCAGGGGCGTAGCTATGGGAGCGGCTTGCGCTCCCATGTTTGCAAACCTGGTTATGCTTGATTGGGAAGAAAACACTATATTTAATAGTGTTTATTTCAAGAATGTCACCTATTACTCCCATTTCTTAGATGATATTTACATCTTATGGAACGGGGATAGTACCTCCTTCTTGACCTTTATCATTTATTTGAATGCTAGTAGTGATTTCCTAAAATTTACTTCTGTTACCAGCAGTAATGGTGTGCCTTACTTAGATGCTTTCATTTCTGTTGACATTAATAGTTTTAAATCTACCATACATAGGAAGGCTACATTTACTAATTCTTATTTAGATTTCAATAGTTATCATCCAACAAGAATGAAAAGAAACATTTTTAAGGGCCAATGTATTAGGGCTATTAGAATGGCTTCCAAATATTCTGATATGATTGATGAGATTGATTATATTACAGCCCTTTTTAGAGACAGGGGATATGATGTAGATTTAATGAAGGATGTAACTACATATGTTGTTAGTCAGTGGTGGAAAAAATATACACCACTACTTGGATTAAAAAGTAACCTTAACCCAGTTGACAATTTGTGTATGGATTTAATGGTTACCATTAAACAAGTAAGCGATGAAAACATAAATACAAAAGTAAATAAAAATCTTAAAAGAGCATGTATTATTGAATATGGACCATTTAGCCATATTATCGAAGATATTATGGTCAAAAATTGGTATATATTAACAGATGAATAGGATATAGCTGACATAGTGGGTTTTAGACCACATTTTGTGAATAAAATGGGTAGGAATTTAAAGAATATTTTAGAAAAGGTAAAAAAGGAAAAGGACAGGAACATGGTAAATACCACAAAATGTGGGGCTTGTCACCAATGTTCTTCTATCTGTGAGTTTAGTAGTGTAACACTGAACAACATTAATAAGACCAAAATACACTTTTCTAAAGGAAACTGCAGATCTAGTATGCTAGTATACGTAGCTCTGTGTTCGGTCTGTTCTTCTTATTATATTGGTAAGACCGAAAGACAATTCAGGCAAAGGATATATTCACACTTGTACTGTATTAAAAAGAGGGACACCAAAAATGCTTTGTTCAAGCACATTCTTGAAAATGGAATGGAACACACTTTTAAATTTGCCATCTTAGAGTCCATAAAAAGTAATCCTAGAGGTGGGAACACTAAGAATTACTTAGCATATAGGGAACTATGGTGGCAGGTTTTGACAGATGCCACTACACCTCCAGGTATTAATGATTATTTTTCTATCAAACCCCTTCTTTTATTAAATGGATGATGATTTGTAAAAAAAAAAAAAAAAAAAAATGTTATATAATTTTTAATTTTTACTCATTGTAAGCTAGTTATGTTATTACAACTTTAAGACTTGCGCAGTTTTGGCCCCAAATCAGGCATTTAAATGGAGTGTATACCAATTAACTAACTGTTCTGATGAAGTTCGCTATGACGAGTGACAGCGCTTAACTGTTATAGTACATTAAATTACTTGTTTTTACAAGTGGTTTGGAGGTTTTATTTTCTGGCACCGAGCTGACATTTTACTGTGAGTGGCAGCGTTTAGCGTTTGGAGTTGCTGTGGTCTAACATTTCTAATGAGAAATGCTATTTATTATTGTTACAGTTCATATGTACATTATTACTGTTGTTGAATAATTCAAAACTAATGAAAGTTTGCAATTCACAAAGTAGTACAATACAAAAGCTTAATAAAAACTTCATATAAAGTCTGTAGCTTTGCAGCATGTATATGCAAGGCACAACATCTGCTCCTGTTATTCATTGTATGGATAATATGTGAAATATAACAATATACATTTCCTGATCCTTTGCTATTAATGGCATATATGTGCATTTTACAAATCATGTATTTTACATTATTTGCATTCTTTACACATATAGTTTAGGAATGTTTTGATAGAAATAGAAAAGTACTGATTAATACATGTTTTATACAACTTCTAATAGAAGAGCCATTTCTGCTGTTATAATACATCAGTGTGTGTTAGTGTGTGACCCTTGTTTCAAGCTGCTGTGACCTTTTCAGTCTATCTTTATCCTAATAGCAGGCTGACAATTTTAAAAACCCACTGCGAAGTCTTATAGCTAGTTTGCATCTGTTGTCTGACATTAGATTATTAGAGAAATTATTTTCAGTATAAATATTTATTTATATTAATAATTATGCCTTGATAAAGAGAGGAATTATTTCTAAGCACAATCTTATCTTGGCTGATGGCCTTTTAGCCAGGCATTCCATGCAGCTTTTGTATTTATGTTTTCAGTCACTGGCATTTACATAAAAGATTGTTCACACATGCTGCTCAGTGAAGATTTCTGTAAACTGGTGTCCCAAAACTGCTTGAGATCCCAATACTATAACGTTATCTCTCAGAGAAACTGCATTGTTGTAATAATTAAAAAAAAGGTCTTACAACTTTTTCAGTGCAATTCTACACAATTCTTTACATCTGTTACTGCATGTTTTATTTCATAACTGTGAATACAATCACCACTATCTTCAGGCACAAATAAATCCGATCCAGCAAAGGTTTTAAAAGCTTTAATCCACTCAAAGCAAACCACGGGTATGTGCAAACACGCAAAAAAACAGCAGCAGTCAATAACGCTTAACACCAAACGTTTTCGTCTTAAACTTCTTCAGTTACAACTCCATTTTAGAAATTCATACCTTATATAGGAGCCATGTTGTATATCAACTAGTCCACATAGCTTTCCGGCTCCAGGAACTTTCAGCCAAAGTTCCTGGAGCCGGAAAGCTATGTGGACTAGTTGATATACAACATGGCTCCTATATAAGGTATGAATTTCTAAAATGGAGTTGTAACTGAAGAAGTTTAAGACGAAAACGTTTGGTGTTAAGCGTTATTGACTGCTGCTGTTTTTTTGTGTGTTTGCACATACCCATGGTTTGCTTTGAGTGGATTAAAGCTTTTAAAACCTTTGCTGGATCGGATTTATTTGTGCCTGAAGATAGTGGTGATTGTATTCTCAGTTTTGACTTTCCACTATTTTGCTCAAGTTTGCTTTATTATTTCATAACTGTATTATATACAGTCAGCATTACTGATATTTGAACATTAGTAATACATTTGCAGCTACTTGTACAGATTACTATTTTCGCATTCTTTACTGACATTTTCATTTATTACTACAGCCTCTTAACACATAGGTTCACAGATTAGTACTAGGTAAGTGCTCCTGTGGGCCATTTTAAGCCTGGCCAATTGCCCCATGTGAGAATCAAACCCTGCACCTTGTCTCTGTAAGGTAAACACCTTAACCATTATGCCACCCTCCCACCCCTTACAGCAGTATTCTCCCTCTGTTATAAACAGATGAATGCCTGATTACATAAATGCTATTTTTTATGCATTTCAGAATGTCACATCAAGTACATATTTGTAGGTTAAGATATCTTATTGTTGAAGTACATGCACTTGTCCAATTTTTTCTACCCCTTTTGCATTTTATATATATATATATATATATATATATATATATATATATATATATATATATATATATATATATAGATCCCCTTTACAAAGTCGAATGTTCAGAAACTCGAAATGCATATGGCTGAAGCCATATGTTCGAATTTCTGAAGCTCGACTTCGTGGAAGGGAGCTGAAAAAAAGGAAAACATAATACAACTAAGTGTTTCTGCACCCCCACACCCCCCGCTACTTATTTATTCCAACTCCAAGTTCGCACTACAGCAGAGAAAGGGAAATCTCCCGTTCTGTGCTGTATGCCGTTCCCCATTCACAAAGTCGAGCTTCCACAATTTCGAGCATATGGTCTCGACCATATGACTTTCGAGATTGTGGCCGTTCGACTTTGTGAAGAAACATATATATATATATATATATATATATATATATATATATATATATATAAATATATAAATATATATATATATATATATATATATATATATATATATATATATATGGGTCTACTTCATTTGCCTGACAACTCAAACGACTGACACTCATTTGCCTGACAGCTCATTTGCTCGACAAACTTTCTAGGTGGGGGGCTTTGCCCCCCACACCCCCCCAACTATATATAACAACTCCACGGTCGCACAACAGTGGGGAGGGGGGCAAATCCCAGGTTTTTGCCTTGATTACTTTTTGTCGAGCAAATGAGCTGTCAGGCAAATGAGTGTCAGTCGTTTTTGTTATTAAACGCTGCTTGTTTTTATAAACGCTTTTTACTGATTTTTTGAAGAGTTACCACGCTACATCCAGTTGGGCTTTGTTCTTGGATTTATTTGTTTTTTGGACATTTTGGGCAAACGTTTTTTATTTCTTGTCTGCGTGGATGGATGCGGTGGTGGAATCAGGTTCAGCCGTGATAAGGAAAGAGAGACCAGTACTTGGTACCATGGGACCGCTATGTAATGTTTTGCAAGATTTGGTTAATCCACTTTTAACGGATGGTGGTTTCATTGAAACAGAATATCCTGTAGTAGATACCGACACTGAAATTATAGTAAAACAACTGAAAAAGGACATAGAAAATAACCTGTTTAGATTTAAACGCCTCCAATGTCAGAGGCATCATATGGAGGCAAGCATTCAGTTAAAGATTGTTCCTCGTGGCTTACGGATCTTGAATATGCCGAGTTACGGCAACGTATATCCGGAATTATTGTTACGGTGGCAAAACATTAATCTACAAGCTAGCATGGACTACATGAGGCTGCTTGTGGATTTCTTTAAACCTAAAGAGACTGAATTGCTGGATATCTTAACTCAACAGCAGGACAAGCTAACAGGATTGATGGGAAGTGATTCGACGGATCTATTTTTACAAGAGATAGTCGAACGTGTTAATCGCTATGGCAACAATTTGCTTACACACAAAAGGAAGAAGATTAACAGGGACAAGCGAGATTTTGAATCCAACTGTGTGTTTGTTTGGCCTAGAACTGTACCCCCCAAGGATGTGCCCTCCAAGGTCGTGCCCCGTAAGGATGTCTCATCTGACATCAACAGAGGTATACATTTACAACCTCGAAGCAACAATGAGACAGCTGTTGTCGATGGAGAAAGGATGGAAGCAGGGAGCTTGGCTGAAGTAAATGGGGCTAGATCACCTTTATTGGTGAATCAGGAAAGTTCCTTGGATAGTGCTGCTGTTAATAATTTCAACTTAGCTCTATTGAGTCCTAAATCAGTGACTTCTGTATATTTCACACCAACTGAACAAAGACCGGTGCCAACAGGACCCGTGGAGACATCTATGATTCGAACGGATACTGTTGTAAGGCGTAAGATACACTTGGAATATTTAAGGGAGGGCCGCCAACAGGATTTTGGAACAGTTCCGTTCCCCATAAGGAACGGGAGGAAACGGTCCATAGACCACGACAACGAGCAAGTGGCCAAACGTCTGGACAACAAAGTGGAGAGGTACAATCAACAGCACAGACACAAATGGAAGCCAAATCATTGATATGGAATATATCTGACTATCGTTTAACTGCAGCAGAGACAACGCTTTTGGAGAAAGGACTTTCTTTCATTCCAACCAAGAAAGCAGGTATAAGCAATTATCTACTTGCAATCAGACTTTTCGTTAGGAATGTTAATTTGAAGCTCATGCACGAAGGATCTACGCATGTCAATGAATGTCCTTTTAAGCGCAAGAGTAACGTTAATCCTAAACTTATGCCGAATTTAGAACTGTTTATAAAAGCTGTAGAGAACGATCTGTATCAAGGTGGCTTATTTGACTCTTTGCAGTTGACTGACAATCTGGATTCCACCTTGAGTGATGCTTTGGCTTCACTTAAGAATAATAAGCAAATTATCATTCGACCGGCTGACAAAGGTGGACAGACTGTTATCATGAATAGAACTTATTATATTGACTCTATGCTAAGCATGCTCAGTACAGATGCCTATGAGACCGTCACTTTTGAGATGATTGAGGAAAGTTGTTTAAAAATACAAAATATGTTAGATGATTGCCTGTCTCTAGGATTGCTAACAAGACAACTGTATGATTATTTTTCTGTAGATTTTCCAGTATTACCTAGTATGAATGGACTCCCGAAAGTTCATAAAAATGCCTTTTCGCCCTTATTTAGACCAATTGTGGCTGGAGAGGGTTGGAGTACGCAACCTTTCTCGATTTATTTAGATACCAAACTTAAACAGGTTTTATCAAAAGTTGATTATGTTCTTAAGGACACAGGTCAATTTCTGACCGATTTGTACAGCTTCACTAGAAATTTGATACAGGTAGATGAGTTAGAATTGGTGACGATGGACGTTAACTCATTATTTACCTGTATACCTAATGAGACCGGTATAAGGATGGTCAGTAAACTGTTAGGGAGATGTTCTCTGAAACTGAGACAGATCTATTGACATTGTTGTTAGAAACAGTGTTGGAGAACAATTTCTTTTTGTTCATGGAACAACCATACAGGCAATCTACAGGAGTTGCCATGGGTACCAGCTGTGCCAACTCATACGCCAATTTGGTGATGGTGGCATGGGAGAAGGAGGTCATCTCTACTTGTTCCAGCATCGTCTTTTATAGACGTTTTGTAGATGACCTCTTTCTCCTATGGGCTGGTACTGTAGAATCATTAGAGGCATTTTTTACCCATGTGAACAATCTAGATTGTTTTTTGAAGTTCACATTTGAGCACTCTGCATATGAGATCAATTATTTAGATACTACCATTTATAAAGAGTCAGGTAAACTAGGAACTAGGATACACAGGAAGGATTGTTACAGGCCCACTTATTTGGCCACAGACAGTATGCATCATCCAGGAACATTCAACAACATCGTCAAAGGGCAAGTCTTAAGAACATCCAGACTTTGCTCTGATGACAATGTGTTCTATAAAGAATTGCAGAATTTGGAGAATAACTTTACCAGTAGAGGTTATGACAAGTTCCTTTTGAATTCTACTATGAATCAAACCATTCGGTTAAGACAGAGCAGGGGGAGACCCTATTACTCTGTGTCTTATACAGAGAGTACTACTACAGTTAGGCCATCTGTGCCCATGAGGTTACCTGTCGTTTTACCGTATGCCAAAGATGTGCAGGCTGTGCAAAGGGTTCTATTTGATCATTGGAATATTCTAACAGCCGATGATGAAATTCAGAGTATTGTGGGCAATTGTCCTAGATATACCTATAACAATCTTGATAATCTGAAGCAGATTTTATGTTTTCCCAGTTTATGTGGGAATGGTTGGAATAGTGTGTCACCACTAGATCTTGGCACAAGCACTTGTGGTTCATGTGCACAATGCAAGTATGTGGACAGATCAAGGTTCTTTAGGAACCCCAATGACGGTAGGTTATGGGAGATTAGGTGTAGAGCAGATTGCTGTACTAGGAATCTGGTGTATGTGGCTTGTTGCCAAATTTGTTTCGCGTTTTACGTGGGGAAGACCAATAGGTCTCTACGCGAAAGAATCAGGGACCATTCCTACTGTTTCATGAGATCTGACACATACAGTGCAATTGCTAAGCATAGAATTCAGAATGAGAATCATGACTTTTTGTTTCAAGTGCTACAAGTATTGCCAGTCAGGATCAGGGATGGTGATTTAGTGAATTCCACTGAGTTAGCAGAATCCGAGTGGATTCTGAGGTTGGCTGCCCACCGTGGACGAGGTCTGAATGACTTCGTACCGCTTAAGCCCAAATTAAAACTAGGTCTATCAAGAACTAGGCCTATTGTCAATCAGATCGATTCACTCTGATCTTATATTTATTAGTAATTATGCTATTGTCATCATTTTATTTTTATTTTTGTCATGTTTTGTATATTATACTATGTATTTATTAGTGTAAGGTTGTACAGTTTTTATATATGCAATATGTATGAATAGAACATATTTATGTTATGTAACATTTTTTTTTTTTTTTTTTTTTTGCAGACAGGTTTATTCAAGATGACAGGAAATGATGTATGTTTCAGCTGTAGGTCTAAGGAAATGATGTATTTTGAAAAGGGACATAAATTGAGGTTAGGTGCTTTTGAATGTATAACGTCTGAAGAAGAGGGAAACCTCGATAGCGCTAATGTTATTTGTTACGTTTTTGTTATTAAACGCTGCTTGTTTTTATAAATGCTTTTTACTGATTTTTTGAAGAGTTACCACGCTACATCCAGTTGGGCTTTGTTCTTGGATATATATATATATGTAGCTATATATGAATTATAAATTGTAGTTACTATAGAAGTCTGGCCTCTGCAGAGCATTTGCATTCATCATCTCCTGAACGTTAGTTTAAAATATACATCTTTTAAATACTTAACATTGAATGGTGGCAAGCAACACTGTAATTAAACATGTCACAGTTCCTTATTATTAGGCCAGCCTTGTGCAGCTGCAGCAAATGAAAATGAAGGCAGACTTCATGGTAAGTGTCCCACTCCCTGCCTTGGAAGCATGCTAAACAGTGTGCTGATGCACTGCTAGTAATGGGCTGTAATGATGTATTTTACAGACTCAGAATCAGAAACAGACAGTTCGACTGTACCAGTAAATACAGATGAAGTCAGCAGTAGAATGGGTATTGCTGATGATAATGATGACAGTCTCCCAGTATAATGGCAGGTTGGCTCACCTCACAACCTGTTGGTAACTCTACAAAAATTAACAGAGCATCACAAAGTCAAGCACAGGAAGACATCCCATTCACACTTGTACACCAGGAACATACTTGCACATACACACCAGTGTCTCCACATGTAAAAGAACAGATTGAGGATGAAGGCAGGCAGTCTGAGGCTACATTGCCCACAGTGACAGCATAGGTGACAGGCACAGAAATTATTTTGAACTACCTCAGGAAAAATGTAAAGCATTGGCTGCACAACAAGAAATGTTTCATGATATAGTTAGGGCTCAAACCAGTGCAACAGAGAGTCATCTAGAAATGGTTAGAGACCTACAGGGTATGCATGAAGATTTCAAGCAGTACTTTGACTTGGCAGAGAGAAGAGATAATACCATGTTTTCACTGATACATAACATGGCAGCACATCAGGCATTAGTACAGGCTCCATTTGTACACTGGTTTGGACATATCAGAGTCAAGATGGACTCAGTTTAACCAAGGGAAGAGGATGTGGACAGTCTAGACACACACGGGGAGATCAAACAATACTAACACTGGCTCTCAAGATAGTAATGACAGCACTCACAATGAGCAATCACAACACAATTCTCACTAGGCCATGTCAATGGTCATCTACACCTAGGAGAAGCTCACACTGCAGCTCAAGGTCACAGTCATGAAGCACTGTCAGCTCAGTGACAGGAGGATCACCTTCCCCTAGTTCCCAAAATCAGACTAACTCACCTTACAGTTCTCATGGTAGTCCACCATCCAGATCAGTTGCACCATCACCTGGCTTATCAATAGGAGATGTGTATGATTCATTTGATCTGGAGCTACTGTGATTTACATTTATTGATAAATATGTCTGTGTAACAAAAATAAGGTTATGTTGGGGGTGGGGGTGGAGGTTTGGGGTTCCCATATATGTAAAGTTATTCCCTTTTCAGCTATTACTTTCACCATATTCTGAAACTGCAGTCTTGTAACTTTGTGTTTAAATGCAATTGTCTTGTAGGCAGGAGGGAAACACAATGATACATGCATTACCATTCCATATGCTTACAGTTAGTTAAGAAATCACAATGGTAATGAGAACATGTCCATGTCCACTACATCATACAGAAATGACACATTACAATAATCCTCCTGCCATATGCAACTGCGGCCAGTCACTGTCAACTGTACAGATTTTCCAAGAATGTCCAGATTTTTGCCTCATATATTTGGTCTGGTTCTCATAAAATCTGTGGTTTTCTGTCAAATCTCAGAGGATTAAAGTAACTAAATAATGACCAAATAATGGCATATATTTCAGTTTCAGGCTTCATAATATTCAGAAAATGCATGCAAACACAAATCCTGTTATTCTAGCAGCTTTCTAACTTTATAAGAGCAGTTTTTAAAATCTGTCCTTATTTTTGGGCCTTTGTCCCCTCATTATCTTAGGCTTTGTCCAACCTTCTTGCAGGCATGCTGCCAGTACACCCTTATCACTACACAAATGAAGAAAGATTCTGAGCTCAAAAATATTTTTATGACAGTAAGAAATATATCTGACATGCAGGGCAACATAATTATTTACAGAGAAATTGAAACAATGAGTGAGAAGATCACTGAAAAACCAATTGGTCAAAACAAAATGAAAACTCCAACAAAGCGAAAACTTCCAGTGAGTGACCAGCCAAACCTCTTGTATCAGAGACACATGGGAGATATGCAAATGATCCTTATGAACATCAGGTGTTTCAGCTCATTGGCAATTTTGAATGCCCATGACTTGTTTCATCACTTTACTGGACAATTTCTGGCCAATAAAGCCAAACCTCACTAGCTGTGGATATGCATATTTCAGCCTTGTTATGACCTCATCAACACAGTACAAGCAGAGTATTTGGCCAAGCATTAGAAACACTGGACTGTTATACCCAGCTGATGCAAATTATAATTAGGTCACTGCAAAAATATCCCAAACAATAAACCAAAACAATGAGTGAGAAGGTCACTGAAAAAAACAATCAGTAAAAACAAAATGAAAACTCCAGCAAAGCTAGAACTTCCACTGAATGACCTCCCAAACCTCTTGTATCAGAGGCACATGGGATACCACTGAGTGACCTCCCAAACCTCTTGTATCAGAGGCACATGGGATACCACTGAGTGACCTCCCAAACCTCTTGTATCAGAGGCATATGGGATACCACTGAGTGACCTCCCAAACCTCTTGTATCAGAGGCACATGGGATACCACTGAGTGACCTCCCAAACCTCTTGTGGGATATATCCCATGTGCCTCTGATACAAGATGCTTGGGAGGTCACTCAGTGGAAGTTCTAGCTTTGCTGGAGTTTTCATTTTGTTTTTACAGAGAAATTTCAAATGAAAGTTACATTTTTCATGGTGACAGTACCTCTTTCTATTGCACATTAAATAAATAATTAAACAAAACCATTGCTAAATACAGCATGTGCAACTGTTGACTTATTTATTGATTTGCTGCCCTTCAGCATCACTGGATAGGAATCAATGAGCATTTAGGTAAACAGCTAGTAATAAAAATACTACTTTAAGATGACAGAGAGAATGTCAGATGAACAGTGACAGTAGGCCATGCACCACACAGCATAGCCATAGGTATCACTACATGTATCACTTATACTCCGTGTGTTTTTTGTTTGTTTGATTGTGTTTTTGTTTTGTTTTATTTATTTTTTTAATTAAAAAAGGAAACACTAACCTGAATGTCCTGGTCCATAACTCTGGAAAAAAATTTCAACTTACCAAGATGACCACAGGGGTTCCTACCATGCAGGAAGAGGAGGTAAGGTGAGCTCGTTTACCAGATATGGGAATCATGTGCACTGTCAGAATGGTGGGAAAACATGTCGATGATGCACCCCCATGCATCACACACTATCAGGCAACTGATGAAATAGAAGCCCTACCTATTGCAGTACCGCTCACCCTGTGGACCAGGAAGGGCCCTAATTGTAACATGGGTGCAATCTATCACAGCGAGTAACTTAGGGAAATGCGCTATCCCATAAAAGGCACGCATAGTCCAAGCTTGGTCCTAAGGTAACACCAGGAAACAGATGTCCTGATTCACATGTGCCAAGAATGCATCCAGTAACTCCATCAGTATCCTCAAACCAGAAGCCTGTGAAATCCCCAAGGTGTCCCCAGACGGTCTCTGGAAGGTTCCCGTAGCAGGTATAGTGAGGGCTATATATACTTTGTAGTCCACAGGAATAGGAAGTTCACACATTCCTCCAGCACCCATATGGGGGTCAAACATGCCCACTAAGGCCCATATAATGTCCCTGTCCACTTTAAACCTATCAAGGATTTCTTGATTATCAAACTTATAATGAATAATCCTTTGCTTATATTTCCCTCCTGGTGGGTGACTGCTGCTGGGCTCAAGCAGTTTTAGCTCTGCCAAGACAAGCAACTTTGACCTACAAATAACAAAGCTCACCACAACAGATAGCATTTTTGCCAGTTGCAACTCTGGCACATTTGGCAAAGCCTCACTTTTTATACCACATCTATGACAAGCAAAGAAATGTGGGAAAAACTATGAATTGCAAATGTCATAAAATAGCCTTAATTAGTATAAAAACATTTATATCACTTTTCATTACTATTTCATTATCTACTCGTTTGCATAACTACATTCGTGGACACCTCAAATTGCTATAAATGGCCTCTGTTAATTACTGCTCAGCTACACCTGTAAGCACTCTCAGATTCCCTAATGCATTTGCATTAATGACTATGAATACTGCCCTTAATTTCAAGTTTAATATCTTGTATCATCTTAAAATAAATAGTTAGTTTTGCTTTATTATCATACTATTTATCTTTTTGACCCGCCAGGATATCATTTATACATATACAGTGTACATTTAAATCTGCCATGTATATATTCATAACTTTAAGTCTAGTGCCCACAGTTACATTTATTGCACACATAATATTTAAAATACTTTGGTTGTTTATACTACATCAGATAAGGTGTAGCCTGTTTGCCATAACATCAAATGATATCAGGACTGCTTTTACATTTACATACCTTAGTAGGGTGCTTGCTCCTCAGCAAAATCATTTTATTTTGATTATTTTTCACTTGTGAATGTTTTTTTTAATTTGAGTTATATTTACCAAGACCTTGTGGCATAAACAACTGTTTTAGTCTTAAAATGCATTCTGTGAGTTTCTCTGTGGCCAACTAAAGGGTTCAGATGGCTGTGTTTGGGTGATACAACATTGCAGTATTTTGCATGGGCACTGATTTGCAATTACTAGACAATTCAGTTTCATTTTTATTAGCTGAAATTCAAGGAATTATTCCCATTATTGTAAAACATAATATCTGGTCATTGCCACAATTCTTTTAGAATGTAAATTATAGCAGCTTCTAAGTACAGAACAGTGCAAAAAAGTGTGACATTTAACAATTAGTAAATGTAAGAAATACAAGTTATGATGAATCAATATTTTGGTCTAAAATGCCATATTCCATTCATGTTTTTCAATACAATGTCCAAATTCTGGAATTTACAGTGTTTTTCTAGGAAAGAAAAATGGGAAATCAGAATCATTTGTAACTTAATGTGCTGTATGCTTTCACTGACTGGCAGCCTGAATTGCTTTGTATCATTTTTGTCCTGTTACTGAATTGCTTTACTGCATGTAGTTTTTCTGAAGTTGATTACCATGGAAATGCACTAATTCACAACATACCTATTTCAGGCATAGCCTGGCTTCACAAAGGAGCATAAAAAATGCACAAAAACATTATAATACAGTGGATAAAAAATAAGAACACAGCAATTAAATAAAACATTGGGTTGGAATTGTTGTAAAAATACTAATCCAGTAATTATCCAAATAATAAAATGACTGATTTCAGGATGCAATACCAACCATTAAAAACAGATACAGAAAGACTTAAATATAGCATTAGAAACAGCATTGTAACTCTTGATATATTTTAGTTGGGGAATAACAGGCAAATATGTTACTTTATTAATGTCAGGTTATGGTGCTAGATAAAAGTTAAATGGATTTTGTGGAAAAGAAGCAGAGAAGACAATGATCAGGCAAAGGAGAAGGATGGTGACTAAAACAGTAACATTTTGATCATTCTTTGAGAAAGTGCAATGGTTTAATTGCAAACATTTTCTTATCCTTTACTACTGCGGTGGTGGTGCTGTGGTAGCGTTGTCACCTCACAGTAAGACGTTGTCCTGTTCGATTCTCAGCTAGAGCGTCTCCTGTGTGGAGACATGCATGAATGGGCGTACCTTCGTTGAAGGTTGTGTGTCAGAGCTGGAAACTCGGCACGTAAAAATCTGCTGCCAATCATTAGTGGACCGGAGTTCTGCTGTGGAGACCCCTAACCGGGAAAAGCCGAAAGAAACAACAATTTTCTTATCCTTTACTGCTCTTAGTTCTGCAGGAAGAGTATCCCAAGCTTTTGCTCTTAACACCAAGAGTGGGTAATTACTGCAGTCCAGCTTTTTTAACTGTTAGAAAGAGAACATCATTAATGTGTGATAAGTTGTAGAGGGTGATTTCTAGTGAGACTCTATTGGACAAGTAAGGCAATGTTTCAAATCTGAGTAAATGAAATAGAAATGAACAGAGAAGGAAGCATGATTGTTCTTTAACTGGTACACAACCCCCTCTTTACTGTACTTTGTGATATCCAGCTAAAATTCTCACCGGTCTGCCATCAATAATGTGACCTCCCCCACTTAAAACCTGAGTCAGTAATTAAGGAGCCTCAACCCTCACCATTGACTCCAGTGTGGAATTTTACTCTTGTGTGCTCTGTGCTTTGGAAATTAAATGTCAAAATAAATGATAGCTATGACCAGAAGCAGCCAAGCATTCAGGGTGACCTGGGGAGTATCAAACAGGTATAAGCACTCTCTACTCTCTAAAGAATACACTGATTGTCCAGCCAAAATGTAAAGTAATGAAAAACATTTAATAATAAGTAAAATGATTACAAGAATGTAAATGAATAATTTTAATAACCACCAGAATTCAATCACCAGAAATATAAAATTAAACTGTGGGATATACACTATGTAAATAATTAAACTTTCCTAATCTAGCTAAAGAATATTGTCCCTGATCTAATCTAAAACATAACAACAAGGCAAAGGCAGGCTTACAGTTTTAGTAAGTCCTTTTTCTGGGTATCTTCTGCAAAGCACTGTAACCAACTGTAACTCTCAACTAATTGCTAATCTTCCCTAACTGCTCAGCTTAACAGTCCAGATTAGCATTATCAACTATCTTATTTAAAAATAGCAGTCAGCTGTTTAAAAAAAAGTTATTTTTTCCTGTCTGTCAGCTGTTCAAATAATCACATAGCAACCAGAAACATTCTAATGACATTACCTACTGTTCAGCTGATTCTCAACAGACAGTTTGTATTTAGAATCTCCCTCAAAACATGTGCATTTAGAAATGTATCAAAACACTGACAGATTCTTTAAACATTTTGTATAAGCAGGTATGCACTCAGCATTTTAAAAACTTATTTACATTTTCACAATTAGACATGCTGGCGTACAATACAAGTTAATCTGAGAATATACACAATTCTCCTGCCAGACATGCTAACACAGATGACAGTGTTTCATTTTCTTCACATACTGTACATACAGTGGTGATTGTAGCCAGGATCCAGGGAGACAAATCTGCATATCTGTTGGATGTCTTTTGTAAAGATTATAGATAAATATAAATATATAGATATACATATTGGGGGTGAGTGAGGCATAAGTAATCAAGTTGCACTAGGAGTATGTCTGTGCAACGTGAGGCATAAGTAATCAAGTTGCACCAGGAGTATGTCTGTGTCAATGACAGTTCTGTGCTGGTGTGTAAGAAGGTGTTGTATTCTACAAATGTCAGAGATCTCTGAGGGGCCATGTTGGGCAACTGTGGTTCTATGAGTTATAGTCAGGCTAGAAATCCAAAGATCATGGATTTTTTATGACTAAAATTAAGATGCATTTGGTGAACAAGTGTATTTTTATGCTGAGGCAATTTTCTACGTATTTTTGACTGCTATTGTCAGATGTTAAGAATCTGTAAATGACCATGTCATCAGCATAGCGTAAGAGACTGATGTGAAGATGGTCACTTGGAAAGGAGTTGATACATAAGGATTAGAAGGGAGGTACTAATATTAAGATTTGTGGGTCACATTGTAGTAAAGAGGCAGAGCTGAGTAACAAGAATCCATTTTATTGGAAAATGACTAATGATGGAGGTAATTGGAGGACCCTTAATAACTATAGCATTAAATGCTGCTTATACTAGTTTGTGGGGGTAGGAATCTTTGGTTGCCAAGGTAGAGAGCTCTTTTTACGTCTAAAAACTGCTGCACTAAATAAGCCTTTGCCCTTTGCTTCTTGTAGAAATAATATCATATGCAAGGGTCTGTATTGCAATTTAAGGGTTATATCCATTTCAAAAGCCATCCTGATGTCTGGACAATATACCATATTTTATGTGTAGTCATATATTTATGAATTAACTTCTTTTAGTATTTTTTCCAGTAGTCATAGTTAGAAGTTGGTCCAAAATCAGTGGGTGATTTTGGGTGGGTGTTGCTTTAGGGGGCCCCTCACTGTTGCATGTTTCCAGACATTTGGAAATCTATGCTTCTTTACAGACAGGTTGTGCATTTACTGGAGGGGTATATAATGTCACCTTTGCATTTTTGGTAAACCAGAAAAAGAGGTGGTAGAGATCCTGAAAATTATGCATGTTAACATTTTCTGTAAATTTATCCAATAACGTCTGCCTCTGTGATTTGTTTAAAATGTAATTGAGGTAAGTGAGAGTTCTAAGTGGAAGATGTTACATATTCAAGATTGTTCACTTGAGTTTATGGAAATGTGGAAAGTTACAGAATTAGCGAAGAAATGTATCTTGGTTTGCAGGGCCCCAATTGTGAATTAAGACTGTGTTTGAGTTATGTAGTTGAGAATTTATGCTAATGAGTGAGTTGACTTCTTTAAGAAAATGCTTGGGTTGCTTAGGAAGGAAGTTTGTTTTGTCACAAAGGAACATGAATTTGAGGTGCTGTTCTTCTTTTCTAGTTATGCAGAAATATAAATCATTCTTTGACTGTTTCAGTTTTATTTTATGTTTTTATTTTTCAGTCACAAAAGATATTGCATCATAAAACAATGATTTTCATTTGTTGTTTATCCTGTGGTCACTTTATTTATTTATTTTTTGATTGTTGATAATTGTGACTAAACATCTGGAAGGTCAGCTATAGTATTAAGGTACTGGCTACTAGCATTATAACTTTAGTATTCTATGTTAGAGTCCACTTTGTTGATTTGATGGATTGTTCCAGTTGATCAAATTTGTTTTATAGTGTTGGTCTAAATGTAGCAAGGAACTATGGGACAGGGTGCTTTGTTTGTCTATAGCTGCTGAGAAGGTGACAAGACTGTGATCACTGAGACTGGAGGATGGGTATTAAGAGAGATAACTTTTTTGGGGAGATGTTTATAATGATGAGATCAAAAAGAGTATAATTCATGATTGAGATGGGTCTTGGTATTAAACTATTCGGTATTAATGTTTTCTGTTTCGTATAGTTTTCCAAAGAGATATCAATTTAGCTTTTGAAGTCTACAGTTTCACATGATTATTTGTAGTTCTCTTCTGTAGTGGAACCCATTGGTATTCACTGGTTATCCTGATCACCACTATAAAGTTGTGCTCCTATGACAATCTTAAATGAGGCCTCACCACTACAAAAAAAGCAGCATGGACAGTTATGAGAAAAAAATATATGCAAAATGTTCACTAAAACGGCCAAAGAGATTGCACTAGAGAAAAATAAGGATTGCTTTTGGACACAGGCATTGATGAAAGATCCAAACAAATGTGAGAAATACTACATGTCTAAAAGTATTAAGGAAGTATTGGAGGTGATCCCTATAAGAGAAAGAAGAACAGAAATATTGACAATAGGGATGGCTAGAGATAGAAGGGGAAAAGCTAGACAAGAATTATCTGCTATGACATGGTGAAAAAACAGCAAATGAGCCAAGGTACTGGGAACAGATTAAAGAAGGAGTGGAGCTTGCTAATTGAGGAGATGCATAGAGAAAGTACAAGCTCCATCCTAGAGAATATCTGTCCTAATTAAGATGGAAAAAAAGGCAAAGAGAAAGAAGAGAAAGAAGGGGAAATAGGGAACATGCCAGATCTGGTAGCCTTTATAACGGGCTCAAGGACAGAACTTCAAGATAAGAGTAATATGATAAGTAGTGTTTACAAGATTTATTATTACAACTAAAGGAATCAGTCAGAGAGAATATAAAAGGCAAGGCAATGGAGACTGAATAGGCAGGCAACCCAAAAAAAATGTGAGGACATCTGTCTGACACCCAGATGTACCCCTTTTTTTAATTAAACAATTTGATTTTATTTTCTAACACCTTTATTAAATTATCACTTAAGACATAGGCAAACACATTAATATAACATAAAAGAAATCATAATAACATGTTTCCAGCTGCATACATTATAAATCACATATGTTCTTTTTTATAACTATCATGTCAGTCTAGCATTACAAAAAATGTTCAATTCCTGTTTCCCTTAATCCTCTTTCCTATCCCTTAACATTATTCAGCAAGTATTGCTCCGACATTTTCCATTTATTTCTATGTAATTTGCTCCTTCCTTTTCTAAAGATCCCACTTCCAGTTCTTTTATCTGTCACAAGACTCAGTACTTCAAATACAGTTGGTTCAGACTTTGATTTGCGTTTTCTAATAATTGCTTTTTTGACAGCAAACAATTAAAATTAGCAAGGTGTTAGTATGTCTAGGCAATTCAGATTTGGTGTCCCAGCTCAAAAGACTCATATACTTAGTTACATCCATTTCTAAAGGGAATTTTTTAAATCTGCCAACTCATTACACTCCTAAAATATATGTTCCTCCTTATTCCTTTCTTCCTCATCATACCTTCAACATTTGCCATCACCTGAGAAAAAAAATTTGAAGTCTTCTTGGGGTATAAAATATCTATGCAAACACTTCCAAAAATATTCCTTCTGGGCTTTGTTGCATACCTGGGAGCCTTACATATGCTCTCCTATTCTCTTGTAAATAGTTTATCCAGTATCTCTTCCCAATCTTGTCTAATTTCGTCTGACTGATTCCTATTGTGAAATACCTTATATGGCCTACTAATTATCCATTTTTAACAGCAGCTAGTTCTAGATTCAACTAAAAACTCTGTCAGAGCAGGTCTTTCACTTAGGATTCCCCATCACTTCATTTTTTCCTATACTCAGATATCAGTCCCTGGTAGGAAAGGCAGTCTCTGTCTAAATATCTTCTTGGCTGCATTCCATTCTATTACCCTTCCATCTGTAGTTATTTGTTCATAATACCTTGGCTCTTTTGCCAGTTTTTGCCAGTAAATTCCAGCCTAATCTTTCCAGTTTTCTTTATCCTTACTTGCAGTTATCTGTATTGACAAAATGTACCTTTCTCCATTCTTGTGTAGGCTTAGTTCTTAGAATACTTTCTAAAATGTTATGAATATAAAATTATGTATGGCTGTTATTATTCTCCGTAAAGATCTGCATACAAAATCCCACTCTGTCCTTATTTCTTGAATTTCTCCATAAATTCCTCTCTGGTTGATAAAAAAATATGCCTGACATGTATTTAAAAAGAAAAGAAGTTAAAACATCTTCACAGCTTATACCTTACTATCCATATCCATAAACAAGAGCTTCCATTTTCTCAGTTATTGTATTATATTTTGTTTAGTCTATTTCCACATATCCTTAGCTGCCATAACAGAAGCGTTTTTTTAATCCATACTGCTAAATAATTCATCTTATCATATTCCCATAAATGTGAGTATTGCTGAACAAATTCATGTTTGGGTACATAATTTACAGCTATAGCCTCTATTTTATCTTCATTAATGTTATATTCCAAAAAGATTTGAAAATGTTTCAAAATATTCCACAACACCAAGATGTAATTTTTCTAGATTTATCAGGTAATAAATAATATCATCTGTAAATAAAGCAAACTTTTATTCATTACCCTATCAATTATATCCTTGAATATCTGAGTCCCATGTTTTCTTTGCCAATGGCTCTGAATATTAAGCAAATAACAAAGGGAAAAGAGAACACTGCTGCTTGTTGCCTCTGTTCAGACACACCTTATCAGAGAGGAACCCTCCCACTTTTAATTGTTGCCTCCGATCCTTCATATATCCCCCTAATTAATCTTATTACTGTATAAGGGAATGCAAATCCTACCATTGCCTTACGCATAAAATCCCATCTTATTCTGTCAAATGCTTTTTCTGCATCAAGACCCTCCAACAACAGCAGTACTTTCTTATATATTCTACTTCCCGCTGGATCATCATTGTTCTAGTAATGTTGTCAAATATTTGCCTTCCCACATCAAAAGCACATTGATCCATATCTATCAATTTAAGCAACTTCTTTGTCATTCTTTTAACTAGTATAGACATAATATTTTTAAACACCTTTATTAAATTATCATTTAAGACATAGGCAAGCATACATTAACAGAACAGAAAACAAACCGTTTTAACATTTTTTTATTCAAGTACACTATACATCACATACTTTCTTTGATTTTCTTTTCTTTGCTCCTCTTCAATCCAACATTATAAAAAAATTGCTGAATTCCTGTCTTCCCTTAGACCTCACCCCTCCTTCTCCTCCTAAGTATGAATATGCATGTATTGCACCTATCTGTTTTTTTTTGTTTTTTTTCTGGATTATCCGGAAATCAAACTGATCATCCAGTAGTCCAAAAAACACTGTACAAACTCTGGTATTCTGTTTAAAAAAAAAAGACGCAGGCTATCAGAATTTGTTAAATCAGCAGATTTACTATCCTGTTTTTCACAAAAAGCATAGTAAATCTGTAGAAAAAAGGCATCACAATCAGAAAAAGGGGATGCTCCCCCTCGTGTGATGTGATAACGATGTCATGAAATGCATGGGAAGTGGGTGGGATTATGCATGATACAAAGGGTGTTGCCTAAATCCACTTTTAGCCACACTGAAAGGTGGCAACCCTAACTGCACCCACAATTTCCATTTACTTCTATGTAATTTGCTCCTTCCCTTTTCTAACAATCCCACTTCCAGTTCTTTTATCTCTGCCACAACACTCAATGTTTCAAATACAGTTGATGTAATCTTTGATTTCCATTTTTCTGTAATTGTTTTTTGGCAGCCAACAGAATTAAACTTAATAAGGCCATACTATGTCTAGTCAGTTCAAATCCTGTATACCAGATTAAAAAAAAAAAGAAAAATAGCATAATTTCCTTCCAGCAATTTGTTCACCCAATATTTCTGCTAAAGTACTCTGTAGGACATTTTTTAAAGCTGCCAACTCATTACGCTCCCAAAACATATGTTTCCATTTAACTTTTTCTTCTCCATTACACCTACAACATGTGCTATCTACCTGAGGAAAAATTATTTGAAGTCTGTTTGGGGAATAAAAATACCTATGCAAATACGTCCAAGCAAAGATCCGAACCTTTCTGGACTTGGTCGCATACTTGGGAGCCATACATATGTATCCCCATTGTTTTCTTGTAAATTGCTTTCCAAGTCTCTCTCTTCCAAATCTTTCTTAACCTCCCCTGATTGAGTATTATAATTATCATGCAATATTTTATATGCTCTATTAATTAGCCTTTTCTAACAGCTGCTTCTGTTCTAGATTCAGCTAAACACTCTACCAGAGCAGGTCCTTCACTTACAATTCCCCATCCCTTTCTCTCTAACTGTACTCTGAGATCAAGCCCAGGTAGGGAAGGTAGTTGCTAGCCTGCAATCCAAATGTCTTTTTGGCTGTATCCCACTCTTATAGACATAACACTTTATAATCATAGCTTAAAATGGAAATGGACCTATATGAAGCTGGGTCTGATGGGTCTTTACCATCTTTAGGTATTAAAGCCTCAACAGCTTTCTTCCAAGATGTTGGTGCTTCCCCACCTTTTAAAATACTGTTAAATAAAGCCTTCCAGATCTTTATCATTTTCTTCCCCTGTAAGTTCTAAACTTCCACAGGAATACCATCTGTTTCTGTAGACGTTTCCTGCAGATTGATTAAACATCACTGTTTTATCTCATCTCCTCCTAAAGTCAATGTTAATTGTTCAGATCATCTACCTCTAACCTTGCCATAACTAAGTCTTCCATAAATATTTCCATTTGTGCCTTCTTGATTTCATATTTCTCAGCTTTATACAAATGTTCATAACATTTCCCAGAGTTCTCTAATACCTCTACCGGATCTCTGGTTATTTTTCTTGTCATAAACTCCTTAAGTTTGGCAGCAACCCTTTCCATTTTCTCCTGTCTAAGTTGGTGTGTTAAAGATTTTTGTGCTCTGGAGTTATTATCAAAAATGTTGCAATCTTCCTTAATTCAGGCATATTATCCATATACTCCCTTATTTTCTCTTTGGCAGTCTGTTGTTGTACCTCTTCTTATTCTGTGAGATTCTTCTTATTCTAGATTACTTAAACCTTTGTCAGCCCCCCTAAATAATATGTATTACTTTTTAACCATATCTCTTTCTATTTTATTTCTACCCTATTTTTTAAGTCCATTTTCATTTTATCCCACTGACTAGCTATACCTTCTGAAGAGATTTCTATCTTCCCTAATAATGCTTGAATAATTCCCACTACCTATTCCTTAATTTCATCTCTTTCTAACAGTTGGTGGGAAAGTACATATGTCTCATTTTTACTTCCTTACCCTGCATTTTTATCTTAGTTTTTCTTGGTGCATGATCTGAAATAGTTATTGATGAAGCTTTCATTTAAATGCACATGTTCCTATAAAATAACATTTATATCTCTTCTAGCTCAGTTATTATAAGTAAATTCTCTCCAAGATCCTATTGCTGAATTCTTATCTTCCATACCAAACATTTTCAAAAGCTTCTTCAGGCATCTACCCTTCAAGTAATATTCCTTGCTGAAAACTGATTATTTCTCCCAAATTTTTCTTAAGCTCTATAATAGCTGTTTTTGGTAGAATATAAATACATGCCAGCATACTCCTCCTCTCTTGTGAATAGCCCTTTACTACCACAAATCTATCATTATTTTCCATCATGAAATCCTTTCTTTATCAAATTCACATGATCATTTCTTTCCAAATGTGTCTCCTGCAGTCTTGCTATTTGCGTTCTGCATTTCTTAATATAAGACAATTTTTTTTCTATACCTAAAGGCCATTTATATTCCAAGATAATATGGATAGTGTAGCCATTATGATATGAAGTTATAATTCCCATGTATTATACATGACAGTGGTTTTTTTTGAATATGCATTTCCAACTTTTGTGTCCCATGCACACACTAATGTTTGGCAGGCTGATCTTTTATACTGTCGTTTCTTGTCATCTCCATTTGAACCTATGCCATATTTTCAAGCCTGTTTTAATGAAAACTCTCAAACAAAAAACTAATACATTTTCAGAACATCCCTATAACCTATTAACTTAGAACAAACAAACAAAACTATGCACAACTTCAGAAAATTGAAGTTTAACCCTCCAGGTACAATCAATTGTCACATATTGACAACTCCACTCCTAGGCATTACCTAGCCTAAAATTAAAGTTACTCATGCTAAAATGCATGTTACAGCCTTTGCACACCATTATACTGATTGCTGTCTGCTGTTTTCTCATCCCTATTTCCCTCCCAGATATGAAAATCAGCTTGTATGCTGTCAGAAAACATTAACATTTAGCCCTAAGAAAAAGTGCACTGTCTATATTTAAATAAAACTAAATTATACACTGTTCTAGTCACTGCATTAAAGTATTAAGGCTGCTGGGGAAGCTGGTATCTCTTATTCACTTCAAATAAGTTCAAACTTTATTTTTCACTGACCTGTTTGCACTTGAATCTTTAAATGATATGTTTTCAACCGCAAAGAACGCTCAGAATTCTCATGTTTAATTGCTTGCACCCACAGATAATTCATCTCCATGGAAACATAGTCAGCAATGAGAAAAATAAAGAGCTAACAACTTTACAGATTGATGAAGGAATCTTTGATAATTTCACTCAGCCCACAACAGAATGTGCTTTCAGCTGAAGACTTATTGACTCCTACTGAACATTTGCTAATGGAGAAAAAAGCTAATTGCATTGCACATGCAAGAAACTTAGCACTTGTCATGGCTTTCATCATTTTGTCTTATTTTTCAAGCCTACCTGCTTAGAAAAATACTTATTTGTAGATTAAGCCAAGGACATTAATCCAGACATTCACCTTTGCAAAAATAAGACAAAACATATCAATACTACATATAATATAATCTGTGCACTTTTACGTGCCATCTCCACCCCACACCAGAAGCTTGAGATCAAAGCATATTAACTTAAACTTGTTTTTGTCAAGTCTTGCTTTTCTTATTACATTGTAAAGCCTATATTTATTACAACTAAAAAAGGACTTGTTTACTTTAATATCTTTATCACATACAACAATCACAAAAAAGACTCACTCATCCCCACATTTAAAATACCCCAGCTACATACTACACAAAATTGCTTTACTATATAATATGCTGTTTATATCATGAAATGTTTTATACAAATATTGTTAAGAACAAAAATTGTTTTAATTAATGTTACTTTTTTCTTTTAGTGTCCTTCTAAACATTAATGGCATAAAGTGGGATATGTACTCTGCTGCTTTATATTCTCACATTTATTTATTATTTCAGTGTTCCTGTTCATCTGCATCTCCCAGCAAGTCCAAGGTACTCCGGATTCTTCTAGTCAACTCCTGTGCTTTGTTATGTCTCTTAAACATTTTCCTTTGGAACATTGGAAAAGGTTTCACTCACAAAGTCTGTTTATGAGCTTTATTGTCCAAATGAAAAGCAGAGCCCCCTTCTGTTTGATGGCTCACTTTTTGTTGGAAACGTTTTTGCATTTCTTCCTTAACCTGTTCTGAATCATAAAATGTCTTTGATCTGCCAGGAAAAAATATTCTGAAGACAGCTGGATACAACAACTTCAAAGTTCACACTTGTCTCTTGACATTCCTGTAATTAATTGGATAAACGTGCTTCTCTTCTGCCTGCTGTACAGTGAATAATCATTTTTGAGAAGCACTTCATTGTCTCCAATTTTTAATAATTTTCCCTTCTGCCAGACATTATGTCAGGATCAACTCTGTTTGCTGATATGATTGCATCTTTGCTAGTACAGGTTTTGGCTGCTTTCTCATGGCCAGGTTTAGAGCATACACTTGTGCAGTGGCGGCTGGTGACTTCAAATGAAAGGGGGGCTGCAGGAGACAGCTAGATGGGTGTGGCCAACAAGATGGGGTGTGGCCAACAAGATGGGGTGTGGCTATGGTGCAATGGGATCAATGCTTGACATACTTATTTACATGAAATAAATGCTCAGTCAGTATGGCGCATGCTGAATAGTCTACACAGCACACATTGTTACATACACACATTGATCTGAACACTTACCTCTGCGGTATACTGCAAACAGTACTTCATACTCCGTTTCTGCACCTGAGGAGAAGCTGTGGTCTGGAGGCTGTGGTGCACCTGAGGAGAAGCTGTGGTCTGGAGGCTGTGGTCTGGAACACATCAGGTCATACTGGATTTTTCCCACCCCCTTTTTCATGGAGGCTCAAAAGGGACAGTTTTAAGTTTCCCAAAGCAAATAATATTCACGTGACCCCCAGCTGGTTCCAAATAAGTGCTTGTAGTTGTTCAGTTGTTTCAGTTAGGGGTTTGCCACATCAGATCTGTTTCCATTGGTTCCTGTACTCTGCATCTTGCTCTGTCACCACATCACTTCCTCTACCACATCCATAAATCTAACCTTACGAGTCCTTCCTCTTTTCTTCCCTGGCAGCTCCATCCTTAGCATCCTTCTCCCAATATACCCAGCATCCCTCCTCAGCACATGTCCAAATCAACACACTCACCTTTGGGCATGCCTTCCCCCTCTTCTAGAGCCAACAGTAGCCTCCCCCCAATTTCTGCCAGCACCCTTTTGGTTAATAGTAGTACTGGTGGTGGTCATTGTTAACCTTGGCCTCGACCAATCCTGTATCAAAATCTGTATTGTTGCCCCACAAAATGTTGTCAGGAGGTTATATGTGATGCCCTTCCTGACATAACCCTCCCCATTTATCCGGGCTTGGGACCAGCATGAAGAAATGCACTGGCTTGTGCATCCCCAGTGGCTGGGTTATATAAGTGCTTGTAGTACTAGTAGTACCAAATAAGTGCCTCTTGTGTTCTTCTGTGTATTGTGTTCCGTTACTTATAGATAAAGTCCATTCATCTCTCTTTATTTTGTGCAAACAAATCAATAACTCTGTGGTTGAAGTTAGTTATACTCCGCATTAACTCCTTTCCTGTGGAAAGCATAGCCAAAGCATTCAATCTGTCTTGCCCCATTGTAGAATGAAGAAACGTTTTAATCCTTTTCAGTGTTGAGAAACACCTTTCTGCCTCAGCAGTTGACATTGGTGTGGTGGCTATAATTAACAACACTTTGTAAGTCTGTGAAAACACACTGGTTAAGGAGTTGTCCAAAAAGAATTTTAACATCTTGACTGCACTGCCAGCTGCTTTAAAGTCTTCACGTTGATACACCACTCCAAGTTCTGTTCTAAGTTGTCCCCTCATCAGGAATGGATAGCTGTCCATTGTTCCTGTGAACAGATTTTCTGGAAACTCTCTTATGTATGTTGAAAACTTTCCAGGCAGAAGTAACAGAGAAGCTTGAAGATGGCCAGTTTGTTGAAATCTTGATGTTGCCTGGAACTTTATGACATCACACACTTCCTTTGCAGCAATTGGCAAGGTCTCATGCAGTGGTCGGGAAGCTGATGGCCCTCGTCTACATTTTGACTGGATGTTCTCCGTCTGTAGATACTGCTCTGCAATACCATCAATACCCGATCTGACACTGTCAATTGCATCCAAAAATGTATGAACATCCTTTTCAACAGCAGTTGCATCTGTGGTACGACACTGAAGTTGCCTGTACAGAATGTCAACATGGGGCATGATACAATGGAAGACAGTAAGCCAAAATTTAAATTTGTCATCTTCAACTGATCGCAGTAGCCCATTTGCTTCCAGTACAGTTGCTGCAGCAGATGTAGGACTCTTGTACAAATAATTAAAGCACTCTGCCAGTGACTCCAAGTTCTCGTACACTGCATTTACAATACGGATGTTAAAATTCCACCGTGTTCCTGACACTCTTGGCATGCGTCGTGATACTATACTATCCAGAGCAGCTTGTCTTTGAACTGAACGACTGAAAAAGGCTGGAATTCCACCAAGTGTTATAAAAAATGTCCTTGCTTCAGTATTATGTTGTGTGGCTCTTTGCATTACCAGATTAAGTTGGTGGGCATAGCAGTGTACATAGTAGGCATATTTAAACTCTTCTCTTACGATGGCCTGGACCCCATGCTGAACACCACTCATAACCGATGCACCATCATAACTCTGAGCAATCACTTTTTCATGCTGGTCTCCCACTACTTCCTTCAACTGCTGTTTTATCACAACAGCAATATGTTGTGCTGTCTGTCCAAATGGTGTAAAGTATCCCCAAAAACGTTCCACCACCTGTCCATTGACAACGTAATGGAACACAATAGCCATCTGCCATATCCCAGCAAAATCAGTGGTTTCATCTGCAATTACTGCTATAAATTTTGCAGTACGAATCTCCTTTTTTATTTCTTCTCTGCATACTGTTAGCATGTAGTCCAGGAGTTCATTTTGAATAGTTTTTGATGTTCCTTTGAAAACAGTTGAAGTTGTCATGTGGTCAGTCAACTTCTTATCAAACTGGCAGCCGAATTCTACCAGTGCCCAGAACATTCCTGGATTCCATGACTCTTCAGACTCATCATGGCCTCTTAAAGCTACTTCTTGTGCACCACACACATTGATGCATTCTATTAAAATAGACAGAACATAACGGTTGTCATCCACTTTCTTGTTGTGTCTTTCTACTGATAACTGGTAGCCACTACTTAACTGACACCTGATATCCACAGTTCCCAACACTGCTAGACTCATTTGGTTGTCAAAATGTTTAGCAGACTGTTCATGCCTTCTGGACTTTTCTTCCAGTCTCTTCAGGTCATCCATACCCTTTGATGTCCAGGCATCCTCTCCACCAAACAACAAACATGGGAAGCAGTACAAGCTGTTTGTTTCCTCACAACCACAGATCCAGGTGTGTTTGTCATACACTGACCTGTTGAAGCTGCATGTGTATGTTCTTGACCTACTTGTATCTGCAGACTCTATCTTCAGATCGGGTGTGGGTCTTCCAGTCCTCTTGATTCTTAACTTCTCATTAAGAGTCAACTCTTTAAAATTAATAGATTTCAGATAGGCCACTATAACACTCTGCTCACTCTGTTCACTCATTCTGGTTATTGCAGTTGTTGCAACTCTGAAATGAAGATATTGCAGAAATAATTTAAGTGCCACTGTTGTATACATGTAATGATGTACAGCTTCAGAAACAGCACTCATTTCATTGACAGTCTGCCACAGCCATGACCTACCAACTATCTGGCTTGGCCTTGCCAGGATTAAAGACTATTAATGCATTTGTGAAGCACACACTGTCACAGCTTACATTGTCTTTGCAGGACTAACAGGGGCAGTCATTCCATTGCCCCCACTATACTTTCTGCTTTGATCTTTCCAGCATTAAAATATATCTGCTGCACAGAGACCGTAGTCACAGCCTGTATGCATATTGCTTACTCCCTCAGACATATTAGAGTTTTGCAAAGCCAGAATTACAGTACTAAATGGTTATTTCATTCCAACACTGGCGACATGAAAGTCCCCCATCCCAACAGACTACCAAAAGTACCTGGCTCAAACCTCTGAAATCAGAAAGCAAAACAGTAATGAACTGCAAATGGCTGCATTAATTTAGTCCATTGCACAGAAATGGTAGTTACAGGCTTGCCCAACAGCAGACTTTACCCAAACAGTCATCTTGCAAAGCCATAACTGACAGTAAACAAGGGCAGTCACCTCAATGAATTCACAAACACCCCCCCCCCCCCATTACCTAATGAAGTAGCTGCTTTTTACTGGTCAGGATTAAAGTACAAATACTAACAGCTGCATTGCATACTTTCATTTTGCTGACAGACTCACTATCACAGCTTGTGTGCATCAGCCAAGTACACATTTCATTTTAAAATTAATTTTACTTACCAGATCCTAAAAATGGCCAAAAATATCATACTGTAACCACCATAGTCATGTACAAGCATTTTCACATGCAGTCATTTCCTTATTTGTATGCACAATATCTTTCAATTTTATTTTCCAGAAAAGGAGGATGCATACAGAGTACCAGTCCCAGACCAATACACATATAACAGAAATGATATTCCAGGCATTCCATTTCACATGTACTGATTCTGAAGTATTCAAGTACCACAGATACTGATTTAAAACACAATGCATGTGTACACTGCCTGCTTATTTTTAGATTATTCTAATGCAAGCATTCTATCCTAATTGAAAATGTTAATGTTATGTTTTTCATTTTCTTATAATTATAGCTACTCTCAGACAATATACTGGCAAAATATATATATATATAAATAAATAAAATATATAGAAGTGCAGTAGTAGTGCTAATGACCCACCCCCTAAAAAAATAATGTTAATTACACTGTTAAGAGTACAACAAAGTAAAATATAACACTGCAAGTTTAAGAGGGAAGCACATCAGCTAACTTAGATAAATGTGTCACTGGACTGCTTGCTGTTGCCAAGTTAACCACGGAATATGATCACAAGTACACTAAAACAAACACATGAAACATTAATCCTCAGGGCAGGGTACACACCTGAACTGCCATAAACCCATAAAAGTCAGAATTTTCTTCCTGCTGTAACTACCAAGCTATTCAGCTTGTAGACACACAGTCTCCAACTTCATTTAAGACTGTGAAATAATTTTATAACTTAAAGCCATTTACTTTGTGCTGCTATTTTTGGGGAGGGAATAGAATCCACAGCCTTCTGATCTTCCAGAATCTAATAAGGGTTATTCTGCTCTTAAGTTAAGAGTCTTAACACTGTATAATTTCTTATCTCTTGTGTATAATTAATCTGCATCCTTTCTGTAAAGTTGGTGCAATCTGAAGTGGGTCTTGTCTGAAAGAGGGGGAGGGCCAAATGAATGTTTAACTACCTCAGACAGTATTGTTTTGCCAGGTGTAGCCTGAAGCCAGCATGATTCACTGGAGTGTATTAATCCATTGCATTAGTCAATCATTAAATTTGTTCATCTCCAAGACATTAGCTTAAAATACTTTAAAGCATATATTATATATACACATACATTATATATATATATATATATATATATATATATATATATATATATATATATATATATATATATATATATATACATACATACATACATACATACACACACACACACACCCCTCAAGTTACCTTGCATTTTGCTACTTTAGGTGCAGAAAGTAAGACTGCGAAGTGTGTAAACATTTATTTTTACAGGAAAAAGTACATTTGCTAGTATTCTTTCACTATGCTCAAAACCACAAAAACTGGTACTTTAAATACACTGCTTCCCTGTGTGCCAACAAGCTATCACTATGAGAGTCCAATCAAAACAAAATGAAGTGGAGAAGAAAACAATATTTCAATGCCTTGGCTACATGACAGCTTACTTAATATCTAGATGGGAAGCAAAGGCTGCGAGGCATGAAAAAAACAAATTACTTTTTAAATACATTACTGGAATGCCAGTCAAAATAAAGTATAAAAAAACAAGCAGCCAACAAAATGCATTTTCTGAATACACAAAATCACCAGTATAAAAATTACAGAAAACCAGAACATTCTGCAAAATAAAGAACAGATTAAAAGCCATGACTGTACTTGTGTCTACCTTGGATACTCTAAGTGCTCCTTGCCTGGACACTTCTAAAGTCACTACATGGGGGAGTGGGGGTACAACAAGTATGTCACAATTTGAAACATCTCTGGCTGATGGCGATGGCCCTGACACATTGCATATACTCTCAACCTCAGAGCAAGAAATCTGGATAAGGCCATAAATAAAAGTAGGACAAAGGTCCAAAAAAAGTAGGACAAAGGTCCAAAAAATACAGACAATTTTTAAATGCTGCTCTTACAAACTTAGAAAGTTCAGTAGGTCTTGCATCAGTATGACTTTTCTGTAGGGTTACATACCTAGAATATGGGTCTGATAATTAATAGCTCTAAAAGCCAGGGTAGAGGAAGTATAAACCTTCTTACTCAGCCTATCCATTGTCCTACTGTCCTTGTCAGAAGGCAGTAACTTGGATGAAGAAAGCAATTCAGATGGCTTATCAGAGGCTACAGACACCACAGAGGGGTCAACAGCAGGACATTTAAACAAAAAGGAACAATCCTCAGGCATCCTGAGGAGGCCACAATGACAGTACAGCATTAATTAACCCCTGAGTAAAGGCCTGCCACTCACTGTAAGGAATACTGCAGTGGTGAATGTAAGGACATCATAAATTCTCAAACAATAAGAATGCAGCACTGACGTGATACTTGGTGCTAAGAATAAGGAAGCAGTAAAGCAAGGAGGAGTGAGAAAAATAAGGTGAATTACGGGTGCAAGGTTTGGAGACAAGAGGGATGATGAAATACAAGAGAGGAAAAATAGGTCAAGGTTGAAGTGGATCAAGTGACACCATCATTACAACTATAACTGCATATGCAGTTTGAACTCCAGTTGGATTTTCTGTTTTTTAAAGACAATTCTACAAACAAGTTCTCTAAGGCAGAGCAAATGCTTTTCCATGGTGACACCTCACAGGTGTCCACAACTTTATGCAATGTCTTATCCCACAAATAAATAATAAACAGTCACAGATTACCAATCTGTTTTTTAAAGACAATTCTACAAACAAGTTCTCTAAGGCAGAGCAAATGCTTTTCCATGGTGACACCTCACAGGTGTCCACAACTTTATGCAACATCTTATCCCACAAATAAATAATAAACAGTCACAGATTACCACAACACTGTCAATAAAAAGAAGCATCAACGCTGTCAATGAAACATCAATGCTGAAGGACTGAAAAGGCAATGGACATGCTACACTATGTCCTATAATTTCTTCATTACTGCACACAGGAGATGGCCAATCAAAGTAATAATCAAGCAGACTGACAGGTGACAGCTTGATGGAGGAATTCCAGTGTCTGCAGTACCATGAGGGAGTCACTAGGCAGGATACACAAGCTTTAAGCATTACACACCATGCAAACTTTTACAGTTGTTTAGGGAAACAGAAATCAAGTTTTCTAATCTTAATAGCCAGTACATGCAGAATCCACCTACTAGGCATAGCATAAGAAAAGTAAATCTTACTTTCCACTGTCGCTCCACAGTTTTCAAGACTCTCTCTTTGTATAAAAGTTTTACAAATACAGGTATCAATAAACATTTATTTTCAAATTGCAAGAGGAACTGGAAAGGAAAGAGTAGCACTCCTCATTTCACATCCAGAATAAACAAACAGTAACCCCCATCAATTAATCAAGGTCACAAATGGACTCGCTAGTCTGATTAGATCATAGACTTGTAAAGTTGACAACCATCTGTGACATCGGAGAATTTAAAGCCCACAAAGCCAAGCTTCATGCTTGCACCAAATAACATCTTGTGAAATACAAAATGAGTATTTATGATACGTATCAAGGTATTCTAAGCTAGAAGTATTTGTCCTACTGAATAACAATGTTATTTCATTATCAGAATATTATATGAAAAAGTATGGAATGTGTACTCTTGCATGGTTGTCAACAGTTGCCTGACAGCTATTAAGCAGGAGCTGTCTAATTGAAAGAAGCATCCTGAAGTACTTTTGCCACAAGATTTCCATTTTTATAAGCATGCATGGGAAGTGCAGAAGTGTGGTAGTTATTCTCAATTCCACTTAGTTCTGAACACTATCATGTCTGCCAGCATGCATGTATGCCCATGAGTGCAGACACACACACACACACACACACACACACACACACACACACACACACACACACACACACACACACCTAACAGCTGTGGAGAAAAAAATATATATATTTGTTTTCTTCATCAATGTGATAACCTTAGATTTCGGCATGGTGTTCTACAAACCCTTTGTTCATCTGTCAGCACAGTAGCTGACTGGGTGTCAAACTCTGCTTTCCCTTCTAGCTACTCTTGAGCTGAATTTTCTGAATCCATGCACAATATTCATAAAGGCTGGCACAGTTGTGCTGCTCAGCTATAATGCAACTCAGAGATGTGCAAAATTAGCATGCCTCAGGATCCCATTAATTCCATCTGATGAATATCTGAAATCCCAAATCACAATTACAACAACTGGAAAGAGTTTGTCCAGTCAGTACACTGTACTTGTGCAGCACTGAGATGCACAGCTGCAACCTGCTCCATTTAGGGAAACAGCATACCATATTGCAGTGAATAGGTACAACATGGTTAATTGCCATGTGCACCTTCACAGTAGTTATGTAGTACAAATATCTCCAAATGATTGTACTACACAACTTCTTAATGTTGATGTGGTCCATGGCAAGCATTTGCTTAATTTAGATAAACCACATCCATGTACTACACAACTTTTTAATATTGATGTGGTCCATGGTAAGCATTAATTTAAATAAGCCACATCCATGCACTAACACATTTGCATGCATTTCCAGAAAACTGAGCAATCACTTTGCTGCTCACTTGTGGAGCCATGCAGAGATTCTTTCTGAATCATGTCCAGCTTGCATATGATTAATATTCAACTGTTTATGAATTGCCAAATTTCTCAAACACATAACACATTGCCCAGCAATTTAGTTATATAATTCCCAGGAAATGCAAATGACCTGTCCTCAAGCAGAGCTTCCCACTACCAAATAGTTGTAATAAAAACTATAAACAATGTCTACACTTTCTAATGCGTTTATGAGTTTAAAGAAAATGCATTAATCAAAGATGTAGTACTTAACAAGTGTTATTACTTACTTCAATTTTCAAGTTTTTCAGTAAGAGTAAAGACAGCAGCTTTGACTCAGATACAGAAAACTATTCTGAATTGAACTTTATAATGCAGCTACTGTGTGGTGGGGGCTTGTTTTACCACTGCAGGGGAACAGAGGAACAGATGGCATATACATGTAATTAGTAATATGAATTTTCCTGACCACTTTACAAATGAAATTTAAAAAGTAGAAGTGAGTCAGCAAAGAAGACACCAGTGTTTAGAGTGATACTATGTTTGCTATGTTAGCAACTATCCAATTAAAGATTTCTAATTTAATAACGTAATACTGTACATGTGCTGCATCCTTTATTCTGTATTTTTAAGAGATACTACCGAACAATACAGTAATGCAATGCCTCCTACTACAGTACCAGTACATACATGTATGAATTTGTGTGGTGGGAAGAGAATGGACTCAAAACGGGTGTTTAATTCCCCAAATCATGGCGGTACAACTTACACTCTGTCAAAAATCATAACACTCACTCAGAAATGCAGCATACTGACTCATATCATAATATACGGTTGGTACACAAGAAGGATACTAATACTTTTGAAATTATGGTATGTTCTGGAGCCCAACAATAGACTCTTAACTACAGAGTTTGAAATGTCCCATTGATGAAATACTGATTCACCCTTATAGTGCAATGCATTTTTAAAAAGCTGACAATAAGAGGATCTATTGGAATGATCTAGAAAATGCTGGAATCAAGAACGTAAGGGACTTGGTGGCAGTGGTATTAGAATGGCTTACATCAACTGCCTGCACTATCCTTTGTACCAGGTTCCTTGTAAGCCAAGTGGATCAGTTGTAGTATCTTCATCTAAGATTTATGGTAAGGGAGGCAAACACATAAAAAATAGATATGACTAAACCTAGCCTCTCATTGCAAAGAAAAAATTATATTTACTATGGGATGAACAGAAAAGAATTTCCCTTAACATTTCACAAAGTATGGCAATGATCAATAATCCAAAGTCCGAGTATAATTAAAGAGTCTCTTAAGACAAGGGAAGATATGTAACACCTTGGTGCTCTCTGAATGCAGAGCTGTGTATTGATAACAAATTACAACAATGCTTACTTTAATTCTGCACCTTCACTCTGTTCTTCTTTTCTTTCTTCTTCTTTCTTCTTTCTTGTTGTTGTTCTGTTCTTCCTTCTAGCACAGCTGACAAAATCCACCCAAAAAAAAAAAAAAAAAGTAAAATAATCCGATAAAAAGTTTTAAAAAAGGTCACGACAATCCACAAGTCAAGCCGACAACTGACTGATTGATTCTCGCTCTTTTCCCAGCTCATGATAAAGCCCGGGAAGAGAGCGACAGCCAATCAGCAGCATTTAGCCCAGCAAGCACGTCATGACGTGCCTGCAGACGTCGCAGTCCAAGCCCCTTCCAATTCTATGCGGTTTGGAACCACATAGACTTCTGGGCATCACAATGATGCCTTCATTGACTCCACCGGGCTGCAATCAAAAAAAAAAAAATGTTTAAAACCGCCGCAGCCCGAGGCGGTTACAGTGCGCATGCGCGTACTTCCGAGTCGCAGACTGGAATTTTGTTTTAAACCAAAAAAAAAGTTTTTTGTTTTTTTTTTTTTTACATTTTGATTGTCTCACTGTCTCACTTATAATTTAGCTGAGGGGGCTGCAGTCCGGCAGTCCGATGCCACGAGCCGCCCCTGCACTTGTGCTCTTTCAATTAACAAATCTTGCTGTGGAATACCAGTCCAGTTGCTTATTTGCACTTTCATAAAATTCATAAAAAGTCTGTTCCTTCCAGGTTTTCTGGTACAGCAGAAAATCACAGGTTTTCTCTGCTCACTGTTTTCTAACTCTACCATTTTTTGAAACAGCTCTTCTTGAGAAGTCTTTTTTTACCAGTCTTTTGTTATTTGAGTTGATATATTCCTTCAATGTTTCATTTATTTTAATAATCTCGGAGTTAATTTGATTTATTTTCTCCTCTATGTTACTGGAAGCCATCTCTTGTAATAAAACTGATGTTTGAACTATTTTTTGCTGAATAGCTTTGGGATTCTTCTCAGTCAGTGTTTTCTCTTCACCTTTTGTAATTGATTTTCTTTCAGGTTCTCTAAGTTTCTTCTTTGTTGGCATCTAGACAGTGTGTTTACTAACCAGTAGCTGAATTTTACTCAAGCTGGCAGAATTACTAGCTCTTATTTCTCAGTTTCTTTAATCACACTGGGAAATATGAAATTAATCTATTGATCAGTGGGTGGCCATTGTGTAAGTCCACCCAGACTTAACCTTATACCCTGAGCAGGTTGAAGAAAATGTTCCCAGGTATAGAGGGAACATGTTAGAGAAGTGAGGGCAAACAGATGATATCTTGGGAACATTGTTTAGGGGGATGCAGAACTGTGGGCTTGACACAGGAATTGCAAAATTGTATGAAGCAAATTGGAGGGGTTGATAAATATCTACTAAAAGAAGAAAAGGTGATGCACTTGAGCTGTGTTATAGAGCAGAAGTGCCAGGATACAATAAGGCTTTGCATGGTTTGCTAAAGTTGGCAGCAAAGAAAGCTATTACTGGAAAATGAAACACTAAAAATAAGTCACTGTTAGAGGATGGCTTATTAGTAATGACTTAAATAAATAAATTAAAGACCAGGAAAACTGCTTTCTAACATGTGAAACCTTTGGAACCCATATTTTAAGAGCTTGCACTAACACATGCAGGCTTAAAACCCCATTAAGACAGTAGAGAGATGTAACTAAAAATGGAAGATATTTAAGGTAGTAAAACAGCAGTCAACTATTGTAATATTTTAATACACAGATATATAATGAATGCATAAAATATAAAGTTATATGACTGAAATATGGCTTAAGTCTGTAAAGTACTGAAACAATGAAACAAGTTAATTATAGCAGAAATAAATGAGCTTTATACATGTGCCTAATGTTACAAATGTCAGTTAAATTGGTTTACTATTATTTTGTAAGTGTTTTGCATAATTGTGTTAAATATGCTGTGTTTTATTATAATGAAGATTCTTTAAAAACAATATGCTTACCAAATAGAATTTTCACTGTATTATATTAAACTAGGTTTATGAATAGCACTTTGCACATGTTACAATAATAAATGAAGCAAAAATACATTGTGACAGAGTCTCATTTATATAGGCTCTATTGAATTTGCAAAACTTAAAAAATGCATTTCAGATGTCATACTTTATTTTATCTGCTAAAGCACTGACTTTGTTATAACTGACCATTGTTGTTAATTTTCAAAAAAAATAAATCATCAACTCTTTTTTGTTAGAAACACACGTTTTTTTCAGAGAAGAATGTCATAAATAAGTCACATTGCACACTTATATCAACAAGTTACCATACATGATTTGTGATGATATATCAAGAAATTATCATGCATGATTTGTGATGATATACTTGAATCAGGTCTATATTACAACAATGAACGCTTAAATGTTCAAATCTGTAAAGGTCGACCTATACAGATCAAACAGTTAAATGTTCAAAGTTGTAAAAAAATAAATAAAAAAAAATAGAATGAAAGATTTATAGCAGGGGGCAAGCCCCCCTGCACACCCCACATCCCCAGCTACTTAAATATACCAATTCCGAGATGGCACTTCAGTGAACTACAGTGCAGAAATGGGAAATGTCCCATTCCCTACACTGTAGCGTGATCTTGGAGTTGGTATATTTAAGTAGCGTGGGGTGTGGGGGTGCAGGGCGGCTTGCCCCCCCCCCCCCGCTTAAACCCTTTAGTTTTTTTTTTTCACTTGTGATTTTTTTTTTTTAATTTTTAAAGAAATTTGAACGCTTAACTGTTCGATCTCTAAAGGTTGACCTTTAGAGATTCAAACATTTAAGCATTCATGGATCGAATGTAGACCCACTTGAATCAGGCTATATTTCCTTTTTTAAATTCCAGTGCAGGTTAGAGCTATCCAAAGTTTAGGAGCACTTTGGAGAACCATTGATGGGCCCCTGACTTTGGTTACTGTAGTTAAAAATGATTATTGTGCTATATCTCTGGTAGGGAATTGGCTGGAAGATGGAGGATGGATGGTAAAAACATGTAAATAGTGTTTATTGTTTCTACTTTATACATCTACAAACTGTGTGATAATAATGATATATTATTTAGTTCACTCGTTCTGTTTTATTTCTGATAATTTCACAACTGAAGGCTTTATATGTTCTGCGTGGTTACATTATATTACATTTGCTTGATGTCAGAAAGAAAAGCATAATTTTATCCAGTTTGCCCTTAAGTGTATTTAACACTACATCTCACTTCCTTTCCTCCCCCCAACTCTTCTCCATGGCATTTTGCCATTTATTTCTTCTAGTTTGTGGTCATATCTTCTCTTCTGTGTCTCCTACACCCTTCTAATAACTTTCATCTGGACTCCTTCCAGCAACCTGATATCCCTGTCCATGTATGGTTTCCAGAACTGCATATATTATTCAAGACATGGCCTGGCCAGGCTGCAGTGTAGTTGAAGCATTACATGTAAAAACCTATCCCCTGAAGATATATCCCATTATTCTGTTGTATGATGCAACTTCCCTTTCAGTCTGGCCTTGGTGGTCCAGTCTATATGCACTCAACACTCCCAGATGCTTCTCCGGCACTTTTGCCACCCTACCAGTTCCTTCACACACCCTCAGCTGACACTTTACACCAAGATTGCTGTGGCCCAGTTGCAGTACTTTACATTTGTCTGCATCGAACCTTATATGCTACTTTTCAGCCCACTTGGTCAGCCTTTTATAGTCCTTCCCTAGAGCATTCTCCATTGCTGCATCTAAGTTTATGTCAGTAACAATGAGAGAGATTCTGCTTCTTTTCTCGCAGATATCCAGAAGGAATACACTGAAGAGTACTGGAGCCAGGACTGATGCCTGCAGCTTTCTTCTCATTCATCACATTGTCCTCAGACCTTCAATCTTTGTATACTATCAATTAACCATCTGGGAAACCACTTCCTTGATCCTACTCTCACCTTCCTCAGTTTTCCTAGCAGCCACCTGTGCAGCACTGAATCAATGGCCTTGATTGAAGTCTAGGTAGGTCACATCTATTGTTACTCCCTTCCCAAATTCTCTAGTAACCCAGTCATAAAACTGGATCGGGTTGAGTCAGCTCCATGGAATAGAGGGATAAAGCCATGACTACAATGCAGGCAGTTGGAATTTGATTTGCAGTTCAGTTGCCTGAATGATTTGGCATGGAAGCATGGAAGTGAATGGCCATTGTTGCTTTCTCACAAAAATGTATAATCACTGGAATAATAATTCATGCTACAAATCTATTTGAACTGATCTATTTTAATTCAGTCCTTTTCATGCACATTAGTTTTTTTTTTAATTTTGTTCTGCATTTCAGCTAAAACAGAAACATCCACATTTGCCATTGATTACTTTTTTAACAGTTTCTGAATGCGGAATCTTATCTTCAATCAGGAATTTTATTAATTATGTTGAACTTTCCAGCAATGTATTTCATCATTTTCTTTTCAGTTCAGTTCTTTTATGGGGAAAAAAACAAACAAATAAACAAAACATTGGTAGGGTATTATTCCAGTCAAAGCCACTTGGAACCATAGCATTTCAGTCTAATATAAACATAAACTAGTTTGTTCTAGTTGTAATATCTCACAAGAAATGTAGAAGTATTACTCTGAGGGGATCAGTGTAGCAGCCAATCATGCTATTGGATAACTCATCAAGGTAACAGCACTGGTTCTGGCCAGTATTTCCAGGACTGTACTACCCCACCCCCCACACACAGTTTAAACCAGATTTGGTCTTATGCTACACTGGTAATAATGTCTAGAAACATAAGAGTTCTGTGTAAGCTGCACTTAGGTATGCACTCCTCTCAATTTTTCTCAACAGCGCCTCACATTCTGCTACTCAGATTTATTGATTCTACTATAGTTTTGTATCAAAATGTATCTGCCTGAATGTGATGCAGCAAAGTCTCTTCCTTTAAAAGTAGCTCAACATGTTAATGGTTTGTCTTTCGAATTACATGTGAGGATGGCAGTGGGTTAAATTCCCTCTCCCCTTGGTTGTGAGTTGTACTACTGTTGGTAATTTGGGGTGGATGTTCGTTGCAATTTGTGCCTGGCAGTTGGCAAGGCCATGAGCTGTTTATGAACAACTTCATGTGTTCCAGGGTCTGATTCTTTTAGCCTTCATTTGCCTAATATGTGACCTTGAGCAGCTTGCTTAACCAGACAGTGCTTTGGAGCAATTGAGAATCTGGGCTAGGCTTCATTAATGATCTCCTGGACTGCATGTCTTGTAACTACCTATGAACCATCTGTTCTTCTTTGAGGGCAATATCATTGTCATCCAAGTCAATAAATATCTCTTCTTGTGGTTTACAAATGACACCCAAACACTTCTATTTAAGTGTTTTATTTATTTGCTTAATTACAACTATTAGAATTGTGATCATTAGAAGAAATTTAGCAAAGCTACTAACACGAGCAGGATTAAGACACTTTGGTCTTATTTAACAGTAAAAACGTTATAAATTAACAAAACTGAGTAAGTTTCACAAGAAAGAGAAAGATGAAATAGAAAGCTCACAAAAAACTGTCTGAGCCAGATACTTCTAAAGTTCACAAAAAATGTCTAAACCAGATACTTCTAAAATGGATAATATGTCAAGTACACATTCCCGAGATGCTGTATGCTATACTTTTACTTCACCCCTTGACATGGCATGCAGCAGAACAAATCACCTGCATCCCCCAAGATGGGTGACCCAGCACTGGATGTTCATTCTGCCCTCTCTGGTTGAGTCCTCCATTGCCAGACCACTAACTGCATGTGATCTAAATCGTAGTCAGGGTTTCATCCTTCTGTGCAATGGAACCCAGCAATTAATCCATTTTTATGTGTTTTTTTTTAATTTTGAGAAATGTTTCCCACTTACTTATATAGGCTATATAAATTGTCAAGTTTTTATTGAATATAGCTTTAGGTAGTTTGTGAAGTTTTTTATTTTTTTTTATGAATGCATTATGTCTTATGGATGATTTTCTTCTGCAGTTCTGAGGTACTATTCATTTTGTTGCATTTTAGTTGCATATTGCGGGTTATGCTAGGAGTTATTATTTTTATAGTTCAGTTATTTTTAATTAGTTTAGTTTCTTTAGACAGACTTTAGTCTCTTTTCCTGGTGATAGCATTTTCCTATTGGCTAATTGCAGTCTTGATTCATCAGAAAATGTGCAGCTGCACCTAGTCAGTGCTTGTTCAGTAAACAAAGGCTAAATAAGCAAAAAAATAATCCCTTTCCTAGGCATCAAAAGGTCTACAACGCAAACAGTGACTCCATTACAACAGTGACAACTTGAAAAAGATATCATAGCTCTTTTTTAATGGCTCTGTAGGCTATATCCAAAGTCTGCAGTCAACCAACAGCAGCATTTGTCATTACAATTCCTTTGTTGTGAGAACTGCAAAGCTCACTTAAGATGTTTTGCAACATCTATAACCATTCAGAAACACCAGATGAAACCTGTTGACAGATTTTTGCAAAATGCATGTGACAAAAGCTATTTGCAGTTACTAATAATACATGTTTAAAGACAAGCATTATGGGCATGAGAATGAATTTATTTTGTGGCCGTTTGCTTTGACACTATAGGATTCCACACACCCATAGCGCAGTAATTGTGGTCATGATGTTTTTAGTTTTGGCACAGGTTGTTTAACTTGAATATCATACATAATGTGTGTGTATATACATATATATATATATATATATATATATATATATATATATATATATATATATATATATATATATATATATTCGGGTCTACTTCATTTGATCGAAAGACCATTTGACCTAAACCCATTTGACTGAAATTTCATTTGATCGAAAACCAGTATTCAAGGTATAAAACTGGGAGTTGTCCCCCCCCCTCCCCAATGTCATGCGACCCTGGAATTTGTATATATCGTTAGGGGGGGTGTGGGGGACGCATTTCACTGACTCTCATTTCACTGACAACTTACAATGCTGAATTTCAACATACTAAATGTTAAACCATAGACAAGCACACAGAATACCAATAACTAACCTAACCCTTTCCAGAACTTAAAAACGACTTACTTAACCTCTTAACATAAAGGGGACAATGTACAACCAAACTAGGTGGAGGGTTGTGCCTCCGCCCCCACTCCCCCTAATTATATATACTAACTCCAGGATCGTACTACAGTGGGGAAAAGGGCATATACCTTTAACTTGCCTTACAGTACTATACATGCTGTCACTATAGCTGAGAAAGCAGAAAACATTCGCCAAATTATTTTATTTACTTCCCATAAAAATGTAAATAGAAAAACCCACATTTAGAAACACTACAACACTACTTTCTACATGACTTTTGGAATTTTAACAGTCAGCACTATACGTTACAGTAATTATTTTTATCACAAGCAAGTCACAGGTGAAGGAAAACCCATAACAAGTCTATGTCTAAACTGTCGGTGAAATGGGAGTCAGTCAAATGAGTTGTCAGTCAAATGAAATTTAGGTCAATTTGGTGTTGGTCAAATGGGTGTCAGTCAAATGAGTTTTAGATCAAGTAAAGTGGACCCATATTTCTACATAGAGGCAGAGGGACAACGGCCCTTAGAAACAATTCCAATGTCCATCAGTAAGCAGACGTCACACCTATCATCTTCCAACTGCCTTTGGCACGAGCAATGAATTCAAATGTCAATGGTAGTGCTGTTTTTTTTTTTTTTTTTTGGTGGGAGGCATGCACAATGCCTTTTCAAGTCTGGTAGCGTAGCCACAATGACCCAAATGCAAATAGTTGATTTATCTGTATTATAACCTCCAAACAGCATTTATTTTAAAATGTACTAAATATTTGAGATGGAATGTATGATACGACAAATTTTCTCATTCAGAGGGCTAAGAAATAGCACCCCTCATCATCCTACTGTTTGTAAACATACACACACATACATATAAACATACTCCATAGGGTTAGCTTAATCTATATGTTGTTACACAGTTGTTTCAATGTTAAAAGTTGATTATGCAGCAAATTCTAAAACGTGTGACTCATCTGCATTGTGTGAAAAAGTCATAAATCTTTTGCCTGACACATTACAACAAATGATAACATCCTATCTGTGCTGCATATGGGCCTCAAAGAGTAAACTTCTATAACTATCACAAAAAGGAAGGAAAACATCTCCATAAAAGTATGTTACGTTTTGAAACATAGCAGATTTATTATTTCTATCTGGAAGGCAGTGCTGACAAGCAGAAATAAGGATGGGCAATGCTTACTACTATAAATCACATGATGTAAAGCCAAAGAAATAAAAAATCCAAGATAATGCCAAGATGTACTAAGATCACAAACAATTTTCGCTGTGTGTGCATTTTCACATACTTGCCTTTGTCTTACAGTGTTGTTAAACAAACATGCAGAAACCTTACAATAACTTCTCATACCTGAAGTGTGCCACCATTGTCGTGATGTATACTCCAATGACTTGGAAATGTTAAGAAGTGATATAGAATAAGTGATAAAAAACAGAAAGCAGAATTACTGATCTGAGGCACTGATAACAGCATGGTATTACAGAAGCCTAGCCATGCCTTTTACTGGATGAACAGATATGCAAATCTGAACTGCTAGAAATGTGCCCTTTATCTGGAGTTCGTAAAACTCTAGATAAGTAGTGCTTGTCGATCAAGCTAGTATTACAGTAAAATGTTATCTCGTACAAGGAGAGCTATCCCATTACCTCTGTGTTATAAAATAGCTGGGTCAAGAAATGAGATCTCATCATATCTGTGTTATACCATGGCTATCATGAATTTTTGTAGTCAGTGCTCATATTACAAAACAAATGCAATTCGAGAAAAGTCATGGCTATGTAGGGCATGTCTGTATTCAGTCCTGTAGTTATGTTGTGTGGGTGGCTGAACACACATGTGCATATGTACATGTATGGCAGCATATCGTTAATTAGAGTGAAGCTGTAAAGTAATTGCAGATTTAATGTGTATAGTTTCACTTCAGTTTATGGTGGAACACTGCTATACAAACGCAGGTCTGCTAAACAGGCTGGTCATCTTACAGCAGCTACATTTATTCTTCCAATCAACTGTGCATGCCTTTACAATAATGTACATGAACTGATCAACAATACCATCTACAAAATCAAAATCAGGGGTGCAAATGTCTCTATAGAAAGTACGCCCCCCTCGCTTCTCTTAAATAATTTTTAAACATACAGCAGTCCACAATGCAAAAACAATGTCTAGGCAAAGATGTTTACAAACTAGAGTTACTGACTCAAACATTCCAGCATATTTTCTTGTAGTTTCTTAAATATTGCAGCTAAGACTGCAGCTTGTTCCTAGCAATAGCTCACTGCATTATTTCCACTGGTATAAGTATTATTGTAGATGTTCTCGCATATGTTATCTCTATGTCATTTCAAATATTTTTTTTTTGGTAAAATTAATAAAATATGTATGACTGCACAGACGGTGGACAGGGGGACCAGACAGAGGGGTAGTTAATGCTGTAGTACAGCCTAAACTTCACTTTGCTTTATTAGGCTTTAGAAGAAAGTAGTGACAGTAAAACTGTATAACGCAACATGGCACCCAAGTGATTCTGTGTACATACTGCTATGGTCGTAATGCACCAGTGTTATGTCAGAAAAGTAGTGACAGTAAAACTGTATAACGCAACATGGCACCCAAGTGATTCTGTGTACATACTGCTATGGTTGTAATGCACCAGTGTTATGTCAGAAGTGAAAATAGTTATGGTGTTGTCTAACGTTTTTAAAAAATATAACATTGTAAAGGTTGCCTAATGTGGTATATGGTTTGGAATACATGGTTGTCATTTAATCATCTAGGAAAGTACTAAAACATATTTAGAATATGGTATAACTCCTTATATTTAAAAATGTTTCTGTTTATTAAAAGATTTTTTTTGTTTATTATTGGATACCTGTCTTGTTAAGAATAGTGTTTGGGAGTTAAAGTACTATGGATGTCAGTATCACGGAGACTTGCCTGAGACCAAACACAACACTGACAATGTAGTGAAAGGTATCTGGACAGATTACTGAATGGAAAAGACAGAGTCTAGCATGATATACTGTTGTGAGACATGGTCACACTGTTATGCTGTCTCAGTCAACCAGTCTTATGCTGGTGAAGTATGATTCATAAACAAAAACTCACCTCATCTAAATTATCACAGTATAACACTAGATGTCTAAAGTGGTGCTTACCAGACCAGCTCCAGGTGAATGGTTAGGGACAGACCACAGAGAATGTAGGTATGGAGAGGTACCCTTCCTCGTTGCTGACATGCTGGTTAAACTTCTTGCAAACTGTCCTCTACCTGGAGAAAAGGATGATTACTGCCCTGCCCTTATAGAGATCAGACACTGACACACTGTTGAGGGGAAACTGGCTAGTGACAGGATGGCAGACTAGAAAGAAGACAATTATTACGACTGGGTCACTTGTGGGAATTAGGAGTGAGCATCAATTGTTTCATGCTTCAGGGCTGAGTACTGGCAATCTAAGCGCTTCTTTCTTTATCAGGTTATATGGAATAGAGTCATAGCGTAGGTTTCATTTAGTAAAACACTAGATGGACATGGGTCCCTAGCTTGATGATCACACTCAGCCTGAAAGGGTTTAGACAGTAGCCCCATTACCATAAATATATGTGAAGGGAGAGATGAGAAACTACAAGTATTAATAGAATGGCTGATGGGTTTGAAAAGAATGAGTGTAAGGAGATGAGGTGAGAGACTCAGATCTGTACAAGGGTAGGTGAAAAATGAGAGGCAGGAAACTTTGATCTCAGCTTGGGTAGATGAGGGCCCAGGTTAGTAAGGGTGTCAGCAGATGACTGTCATTAAGACATGTGAACGGAGGAGAGCACTACTTGAAGGTTGAAGAAGATGCACACTGCTCTTGGCCAGCTAATGTTCTTATTGTGACCTTTGTTGTGCAGCAGTGAAGGCAGGACAAACAGTCTGCAGAAACCAGTAGGATAATGAATCACAGCCTACTACTGCAGTGCATGCTTTACAGTATTTTGCATTTCTTTAGTATAGTGGCAGTACTGGTATAGAGAAAGCAGCAGATGAGTTTGACTGAATGAAGTTAATTAAGGAGATTATTCTCAGTGCAAAGTAGGAGCAACAGGTTTAGATAAAGCATAATGCTATCATGATTTCCATCACATGGCTTTTGGTAAAGAGCCTGTCCTTGCCTTATAATGTCTAACAAAATCTATTCACTATACATCAGACATTTTAGTGATAGTACAGTACAGTACAGTAGGTATCCTTCGATCACAAAGGATAATGGGTTTGTGCCTCTATTGGACTGATTCGAGCAGCATCTTTTGTGACTGTGCAATTCAATCTGGGAGTGGCAGTCCTCTCCACATTCTGAGCAGCAGTAGGCAGATATCTATCAGGTATCACTGGCATGGATCTTCCTGATGGCTCTCTTAACCTCTGCTCTCCTTGCCAATGTGGTTTCATATATAGTGAGAGCTTCCTTCACTTCCTGTTTCCAGACAATCTTGTCTGAGGTGAGAGAATGCCAGGTGTTCACACTGATGGAGAGAGTGCTGAGGTCATGCTTGCATATGTCCTTGTAGCACAATTGGGTTGACCTTTTATCCTCTTTCCAGACTCCAGCTCTCCAAAAAGGAGGTATTTCAGTATTCAGCCATCCATCATGTATGAGACATGACCCAACCAGAGCAAATGTCTCTGTTTCAAGAGTGTGAACATGGAGATGGTAGCCATGTCCTGCCATGAGATATCAAGTATGTAGCTAAGGCAGTGCATATGGAACACATTGAGCCACTGCTCCCGTTTTGAGCACACAATCCATGTGTCACTGGCATTCAGTAATGTGCTCAAAACACAGGCTGTGTAAACCTGCACCTTGATGTGCACAGCCAGCTAATTATTATTAGCCCACACTTTCTTTGTCAGCCTAGAAAACACTGTGGCAGCTTTTCCAATACAATTGTTGATCTCGCTATCAAGCGACAACTTGTCTGAGATTGTAGAGCCTGGGTACATGAACTCATGGACAATCTCCAGCTCATAGTTGCTCACTTTGATTGATGTCTCATTGTCCACATTTTGTCCTATCACCTGGGCCTTCTTTAAACTGATTATGAGGCCAAATAACAAACGTGCATCCGCAAAGCGAGTCATGAGTTACTAAAGTTCTTGCTGAGTGTGAGCCACAATATCTGCATCATCAGTGAACAGGAACTCCCTTAGACACTTCCTAAGCACCCTGGTCTTTTATTTGAGCCTCAGCAGTTTAAGGAGGTTGACGTTCATTCTGGTTCAGAGAAAGATACCCTTGGTGGCGGTTCCGAAAGCAAATTTCAACAGAACTGAAAAGAAGATACCAAACAATGTTGGAGCCAGTGCACACCCCTGCTTTACTCCACTAAGAATCTCAAAGGGTTCAGATGTGGATCCATCATACATGATGTTCCCCTTCATGTCTTCACAGAAGGCCCTGATAATAATAAGCAGTGTTGGAGGACAGCCAATCTTTGCCAGAATCTCAAATAGACCTTTCCTACTGACAAAGTCAAATGCCTTGATCAGATCAATGAAGGCAATATACAGAGGTTTGTTCTGCTCCCTGCACTTTTCTCTTAGCTGCCTAATAGAGAAAACCATGTCTTATAGTAGACCATTCAGCTCTGAACCCACACTGAGATTCAAGTAAACTCTCTCTGCAAGAATGTGGAGCCTCTTCAGGACAACACATGCAAACAAATTTGGCATGGTACAGAGATGGGAGATGCCGTGATAGCTGTTACACTCACTTTTGTCACCCTTAGTCTTACAGATAATAACTATATTAGCATCCCTTATATCTTACACTACACTACCTGCTCTCCAGTACTGGCAAAGTATTGCATGAAGCACTGAAATTAGGGTACCATTGGCACATTTAATGATTTCTGAGGGAATACCATCTTTCCCATGGGATTTTCCAAAAGAGAGTGCTTTTAGTGCATCATTGAGTTCCTCCAAGGTGGGCTCAGCATTGAGTTCAGTCATAGCCGGCAGAGACTCAATTGTATTCAGGGCTCTGTCCGCAACTATAGTCTCTCTGGCATATAGCTGCAAGTAGTGTTCACCAAGCTTTCCATCTGCTTGATTCTGTCTTTCAAGACCTCACCTGTGGCCAACTTAAGTGGGGCGATTTTCCTTTGTGATGGACCAATGGCTTGCTTGATCCCATTGTACATTCCTCACATGTTGCGAATGTCTGTGGCCTGCTGAATTGTGAAGCAAAGTTGGGGCCAATAATCATTTGCACACCACCGAGCTCCCTGCTGAACATGACTTTGAGCACACCAGAGTGCCTGCAAGTTCTCCCCATTGGGCGAAGACCTATATGCAGCCGGTTCCTGTCTCTTCTTCTCAATCAGGGGTGTCAGCACTTCAGTGGGAGCTTCAAACTAATCAGCACATTTGACTGTCTTCTTCCCAAAGATAGATATTGCAGTGTTATAGATAGCATTATGTAGGTCTTCTGTCTCTTGCTGGTATCAGTGCCATCAGGACAGGGCAAGGCCTCTTGAAGGGCTTGAACAAATTTGCGTACTTTTGAAGGGTCATGATCTTGTCTATGTCAATGCATGGCCTCCCTTCATTTTTAGAGTGAAATGACCTTTGTGTCTGGATATTCACCTTACTATACATGAGCAAGTGGTCAGTATCACAGTCTGAACTGTGTTAACTGCTTGTTACCCTGTCACAAACTAAACTGCTGCCTTTGGTGAGGGCAAGGTCAAGTTGATGCCGATGTTTCGATCTTGGGTGCCGACATGAAACTTAGTGCTGGGACTTGACATTAAAGAAGATGTTGGTTTTTCAGAGATCATATTGGGAACAAAGTTCAAGGAGACACTGTCTGTTTTCATTCATCTATTCTGTTCCAAACTGTTCCAGACAGGATGGCCATATGTGAAACACTGCCAACTGTGGCATTAAAATCGCCAAGAATAAATGGGAAGGGACCTCACTGATGGACATACTAAGTTCATCGTAAAACTTGACCTTGACTTCCTAGGTAGAAGTTAAAGTAGGTGTATAGACACTGAAGATGTTGACCACAGCCACTGGTGTCTGTAGCTGAAGTTTCAGCAGTCTCTCATTTCCTATATTTGTTGGTATGACTGACCCAACAAGGTTGTTTCTGATTGTGGAACCAACACTATTTTCCCTGGTCTCTTCTGGAGGCTTACCATGCAGGAAGAAAGTAATGTCTTCCACCCTGAGACATCCAATGGATGACACCCTTGTTTCCTTGAGAGCCACAACATCCATCTGCAATCTGCTCAGCTTGTTGTTAATGACTGCTGTCTTCTGAGCATCGCTGATGTTCTGTAGATCTTCCATAAGGACTAGAGTCATTGACCTTATATTCCATGTGCGCAGCCTAAAGGCTGGTTTATTTTGTTGGGGTTTTTTTTGTTTTTCAATGTGTATGCTTAACAATACACCTTTCAGGGGTTCCATAAGTTCCACACACCCAGTGGAGCAACTGGACCATGGCAAGACAGCACTTATTTGGCTGGGGCTGCCCAACTTAAGGTGGGCAGTGGCTGCCCAATGAAATCTAAGGATCTCTCCCACCATCAGAAGCAGCACCTAAGACCTCACTCTATGCCAGTTCAATGCACTGGCTTATTTCCGGTAACTGCTGCTTCCCATGCTGTGTCACCACTCAGAAAGCAAAGTTGGAGTGTCCTCTCCATGGAACAGGCACTGACAAGTGAATTCTGAGGAAACTACTGATGCCTGGCAGCAGTTTCTCTCTGTCCATGTCACTGACATAATCCTAGGGGAAATGCAAGGTCAGTACAACTTGGCATCAGTGTCATTACAGGAACTGCCAGAGAGAGGTACAGTACAACCTCAAACTGCCTTAGGGGCTCCATCACTGTATTTTCCATTGGCAGGGGTTACTCCCAAAGCCTTCACCATGACTAGGTATTGCCATAAGGCAGTGCTGGCTTTAACTCAGAGTTTTCCTTCTCCTGGGTGGGCTGCCTTCCCTGACTAATGAGCCTCACCTGCACGAAGCAACTAGTTTTAAGGCAGCAGCCACCCAACCTTTGAAACCATTTCAGTAATAATAACTCATAAAAAAAATAGCACATCTCAGCCTTGGGCAAATCCTGTTTCAGAGTTTTCATTTTCATATATGGCATTCATCCTCAGAAGTCATGTGTGTTGTTTATATAGTTGTCATTCTGTAAGGTTTTATATGACCTTTATATTTTATCCTGTATTCTTAGATAAAAGCATCTTTATACTTGTGACTACTTAAATGTTAAAGAAGCCAGATGTATCAACTTCAAAAGAGGAAGTACAATATAATACCATTTTTCTTGGCAATATATTTAATTGTGCTTTCTATAAGATTAGATCAAAAAAGGGGAAAAAAAACATACAGCTTCTACCATGTTTTAGATAGTATGTTAAAATATTGACATAACTTCACCCTCTTTAACACCTCCCTGATCCATTAACAGTTTTCAAGTGGCTTGGATGCTAAATCTCAGAATTCAGTGCAGTTTCAGGATATGAACTGATTTTGCACCAGTGTATACCCCGAAAACAAAATGCACTGATCACATCTTGCTGTGCAATGGCTTAGTCCTAAACATTCCTGCATTGAGTCAACTAGCAAGCCCATGCAAACAAATGCGTGAGAAAACTTTGTGTACTGTACAACCACGTTGATCGGGCAGTGAAAATATTTAAGACTAAAATGTATATTCCATCCCAAGACATATTGTGTTGTCTTAACAACGCACTTGTAACAGAACACCAGTGCAGTTTCTTTTTCAGACCACTGGCAATTATACCTCTCAACCTCTTAGAGTAAGAGATCTGGACAAAGTCATAAATAATGTGTGGACAAAGGCCCAAAAATAAGGAAGTTGTTGTGTCTTTCGGCTTTTCCCAGTTAGGGGTCGCCACAGTGGAACTCCGGTCCGCTAATGATTGGCAGTTGATTTTTACATACCGAGTTGCCAGCCCTGACACGCAACCTTCAACGAAGGTATGCCCATTCACACATGTCTCCACGCAGAAGACGCTCTAGCTGAGAATCGAACCGGACGGCGTCTTACTGTGAGGCGACAACGCTACCGCAGCACCACCACCGCGGATACAAAGGCTCAAAAATAAGGATAATTTTTAAATATTGCTCTTACAAACTTAGAAAGTTGATAAAATAACAGGTTTTGTGTTATTTTCTGAATGGTGGGAAGTCTGAAACTCAAATATCTGCCATTATTTTCTAACTTCAAGCTTTAATGACTTGCCGATGTTTTGCCAGAAAACCACAGTTTTATGAAAAATGAACAAACAATATGAGGGAAAAATCTGGACCTTCTGCGAAAATCTGTACAGTTGAGAGGTATGCTGGTAACACATTACTATACGTCCTTGGTAATGGATTACTAATGCAGACTTTAGAATCTCCTCTCTGACTTTTAATGCTGTACTGCATATCTACTGCATAACCATACAGCAGCAGACATTCCATAAAATATTCTATAACTTGAATTCCCCAAAATGCATCTTGTGCCATGTACAGAAAAATGTATTATTCTCAGGAAGGTAGGGGGGAGGAGGATTTGCAGCTGATGGGGAAAGGCACAGTCCATCTTTCTTGTGAACTTAAATCCTCAAGAGTTTTATCACTGTGGTCACAGGAAACACTTGATAGTAAACAAGTGTAGCCTAGGAAGAGGTTTCTGACCTTCTGTTGAAGGTAATTGATTCCAAATAAACAAAAGGGTAGCTCT